>NW_008352647.1:2538932-2558617 GCF_000622305.1 Nannospalax galili
TATATATATATCCTCCTTCCCCCTAATACAGGAGTTACAAGAATGCCTACCCTAGAGTCACTGCAAAGATGACTCTAAGTCAGTCATAAAACATAAAACATTTAGATAGGTACACCCTCAGTCTTCAGTAAGCTATCCTTACAAACTGACAGAAGGTTGCCCAAGGTGAGACCCACTCAGTGTGAGTTAAGAGGTCAGGAAGGGACTTTCAGTGATAGATCAAAAGGAGGATGGCGCAAGTTTAGTTCACATCAGGACTAAAGCAGGAATTTGTAGCCAAGCAGCAGACATTTTGGTATTATGTTAGGTTATATTGTGTTTTTGGTAGTGCCCTGCTGTGTAATCCAGGATGGCCTCGAACTTGAGATCCTCTTTCCTCAGCCTCCCAAGTGCTGGGATTATAGGTTTGTCTCTCTACTCTGATGAACACCCTATTTTTTTAGTTAACCACCAGTTTATTTATGCCCACATTGTTGTAGAAGGATTCAAGGCAACTCTTAACAACACAAACTGCAGAAAAATAAGAAAGACAAAAACAGACCTCTTGATGGATGGAATGTTTGTGACTCCATTCTCCCCAAATTCACATATTGAAGGCTAATCCCAGGGTGGGGGATAAAGACGTGGCAAGGTAGGGCTTTTGGGAGGTGATTACATCCTAAAGATGTCAGCCCTCACAAATGGAATTCATGCTTTAAAGGAAGGACATGAGGGGCTGGGGAGATGCCTCAACCTGTAAAGTACCTGGCACAAAAAAACAAGCCTAAACCGCACCGAGGAACCAGAGACATAGGAGTCCTGAGCCTTGCTGGACAGCCAGTTTAGCTGAATAAGTGACCTCCAGGTTCAATCAGAGAAACTGCCTCAAAAAATAAAGTGGCTCATTGGGTAAAAGTGCTGACCCAAATTCAATCCCCAGATTCTGTGAGTCACATCTATAACCCCAGCACTCCTACAGTGAGATGGGAGACAGAGGTGAGTAGCCTGGACATACTGTGACAGAAACAGCAAGTGACCCTGCTTCAGCCAGGTGGAAGGAGAGAATTCCTGAAAGCTGTGCTCTGACCTCCACCCATGCACAGAGGCACATACATGCCTACACACATACATACACACACATGTATATACAGCATACACAGAGAATAATGAATAAATTTTGAAAATCTAAAAATAATAATAATGCAGGGTTGGAGAGATGGCTCAGTGGTTAAGAGCACTGGATGCTCTTGCAGAAGACCCAGGTTCAATTCCCAGCTCCCACGTGGAGGCTAGCATCCTTTTATAACTCCAGTTCCAGGGGACTGATGCCCTCTTCTGACATTTGTGGGCATTGCACAATATAGGTGCACTTACATACACTCATATACATAAAATAAAATAAAAATCATAAAAATAAAATATTTTTAAAATAAAAATGTAAGGAATGACAAAGGAAGAAACCCAGTGCTGACCTCTTGCCTCTGTGTGCATGCACACACATGTGCACATATGCAAATGCACACACATGAATATACACAGAAGAGACATGAGCTAGGTGTGGTAGTGTATACTCTAATCCCAGAACTTCTATTTTTCTTCCTCCCTTCTTCCCTCCCTCCCTCTCTCATTGCCATGTAAAGATATAATGAGAAAACCTGGTCTGACCCAAGAGGAAGGTCCTCGGCACATACTAAGGTCAACTGCCACCTTGACCTTGGACTTCTCAGTCTTTACAATGCAATAAATTTTAATTGTTTATGCCACCCAATCAATGGTATTCTGTTACAGTAGCCCAAACTGACAGAAACAGAACCAAACATCGTGCTGGCCACAGGCATTCACCCTGGTACCCTGAAGCCCTCAGCACAGAGCCGCCATTGGACCAGGACTCTGGTCACTCTGAAGGCAACACTGTTAGCCCCAGGCCAAGCAGAGACAGCTTCACAGGGCTCTGGTGAGAGCTCCATGGTTTTTCCCATGTGAAGTGCTGGCTCGCCGTGAGTTCTCAACAAATGTTTGTTATTTGCATCGGTACGCAGAGGTGGACTCAGAGGGTCTGATTTTGAATGTGTAGTGAGCAGTGGGACCCATGCATCATCCACTGCCCACAAGCACCCAAATCAGAACCAGAAGTACTCATCCCACAGTTCTAGGCTTGGATGACTGAATCTGATACTGTAGGTCAGCACATATCTGGAAGGGCTCCACCACTTCTGGGTTCCAACTGACCAAATCCCTGCCCCAGGATGTCTCTCCTTTATATAGTTGGATATGCTTGTCCAGGTGAGGAAAAGTCCACAAGGCAAGAAAGGGGAGAGGGAAGAAGGAAGAGAAGTATTAATTTGCCATTGCTGCTGTAACAACCTAACCCCACTGAAACCTGGTATCTTTTAGTTCTTTAAGTCAGAACTGGCCTAATATCAAGTTAAGGTGTCCTTAGAGCTACATTCCTTTGAGAAGCTCAGGTAGAAATTGTTCATCATCTTTTCCAGCTTCTAAAAGCTGCCCATGTTCCATGACTTGTGGACCTCATCCATCTTTAGGCCAGCAGTCACATCCCCCTCACCTCCAGGAACATTTGCTTCTCTGACTTTGACCCTAACTCCCACTTGTAAGGAGTCTATGATTATAGCAAGTCTCACTGGATAATCTTGGATAATCTTTTCATCTCAAGATTATTAATCACATCTGGTAAGTCCCTTTGGCCCAGTTGAGGTAACATATTCACAAGTCCCACAGGTTAAATGTAGAATAGCATTGAGGGGTCATCATTCTGCCCATCCCAGGAGCCCAGGGTTATCAACACCCAGGATACTATTGAAATGACAAAACTAACTCCATTTTGTTCTAGCTGACTTTTGCTTAGCCCTGTGTTTTTGCCCAGCCATTCCCACTGCAGCCAGTCAGGCAGAATGTCCCAGAAGGCAGTTTCAGAGAGTACATTGTTTCAACAATACTGGGAAATTTACAAGTAGCCAGATAGCAAGTCCAGGTAGCAGTCCTCACACCCAGCCTAACTGAAACTTTTTGTTAACTGAAAACCTCATTGTTAACTGACCTGCCCTTGGTCTTGTGTAACTATGGTCATCTGATGTAACTATGGTCATTGGTTTACCCCTGGCATGATGTAATTGTGGGGTTTTTAAAAATATATTTATTATTTTTATTTTTTATGTGTATGAGTGTTATACCTGCATGTACGTAAGTGCACCTGTATCATGCAATGCCCGTGGAAGACAGAAGAGGCTGTCAGATCCCCTGGAGCTGAAGTTACAGACAGTTGTTAGCTACCATGTGGGTGCTGGGATTCAAACCCAGGTCTTCTGCAAGAAGAGTCAGTGTTCTTAACTGCTGAGCCATCTCTCCAGCCCTGATATAATTGTGGTTTAAGCTTTATAAACACTGCTCTGCTTCTCCTTGGGGTTGAGAGTTCTTTTGGGTCTCTCTGACCACTGGCTGTTAATAAAGGACTCCTAATTCGACCATCACTATGTGGTATTCCTCTGTGCATCTTGCTTAGTATCACACTATGAATCCCAGGTCCTCTGCTCTGTCAAAAGGAGGACTTTGGAACTAAGAAAGTGATCTCATTTCTCAGTCTGAAGAAAATTTTGGCAACATATCCTTTATGGTTTGAATCTATAATATCTCTACACTATCATATTTTGGATCCTTATTCTCTGGCTGGTGACTCTATGTTGGGAGGCTGTGAAGCCTTCAGGAGGTGGGTTCTAGCTGGTGGAAGTGGGTCTCTAAGGTAGGGTAGCTTTGAAGGTCTTAGTCCAGCCCTTGGTGCTGCCCATTCTCAGCTTCCTGGTCCACAATGTTGTGAACAGTTTTATTCTACCTCATGCTTCAGTCATTTAGGAAAGATCTACTCTGTGGTGCCTTCCTCATTATGATGGACTGAAGTCTACTAACCACGAACCAAAACAAACCTCTCCTTCCTCAAGTTGTTCTGTCAGGCATTCTATCAGTGACAACAGTAAGTAATGATGTCCCATTATAAGAGGAAAAGATGTGGCTCATCCCTTTGACTCTTTCCAGTGTTTGGACAAGGTATTGCTTACCTTTCTATGCTCTCAGTGTTCCCTGTAGTACCAGCCAAGAGCCAAGGGTAGATAGAGGTGAGGAGATGCAATGGGTTTAATCATACCTTCTTGCTCACTTGTGACTAGAAAGACTACTGAGCTGGGAATGCAGCTTCAGTTGGTTACTTTTGTTGTGCTGCGGTTTGAATGTGAAATGTCCCCCACAGGCTTACGTGTTTGAACACTCAGTCCCTAGCTGGTGGTGATGTTTGTAGAACCTTTAGGAGATGGAGACTTGCTGGAAAAAAAGCGGGTCAATAGGGGTGGGCTTTGAGGTTTTGTAGTTCCACCCCACTTCCTGCTCTTTCTCTGGTTCCTGACTGCTGATGCAATGTGACCAGATGGCTTCGTCATGCCTCCCTGCCTGAAGCCATGTTTTCCCGACCTTGATGGAAGAATCCCTCAAACTGTAAACCAGAATAAACCCTTTGTCCCTCAAGTCTCTTCTGGTTGAGTATTTTGTTACAGCAACAAGAAAAGCAACTAAAACGCTTAGCTCGCACAGAACCCTGGGTTCCATCCCCAGCACCCCATAAACTAGACATGGTGACACACACCTCTGATTCTAGCACTTGGGAGGTGAATGCAGGAAGGTCAGGAGTTCAAGGTTATTCTCAGCTAAATATGAGTTCAAGGCCAATTGGGGCTACATGAGACCCTGTCTCATAAAGAAAGACCATGTCTTTACTCTCTGACATGGTCCAAAGAAGCAAAGGCTGGTACCATTAGAAGGGGCTGCTTTTCAGCTCTTCAGAAATTACAAAATGAATTCAAAGTAAGAGAGAATTGATATGCCCAGGGGCCATATTCCCATCCTCCCTCAGAGCTCCAGCTCCCAATGGCTGTGGGTCTGGACTCTCCAGCCACGGAGACCATGGAGGAGGAAGGATGCAGAAATGCTCAGGAGTCTCAGCAGCTGCCAGCAGGGAAGCCACCCCAGCTGGGAAGCAATCAATTATCACTGCAAAAACACTTCCTTTAGCTCAAAGTCATCAATCTCCTCTTCTTTAAGTGACAGGTTGATCGTTGCTTTTGCTTTCAGGAGATACAGGCGTTAGCAAGTGGTCAACCTCAGGCTAAAGAGGGACGTGGGTCAAGCACCGAGACCAGAACCTGGTCCATTCATCAATGCCCCGGCAGGGGCATTGAGAGGAAGTCATGCCTGGGATAAAAATGAGCACATTGGACTGACTCCATGTTAACCCTCTAAAGCCTTCATGGTCTTATCTCCTTGTTGCTAAGGTGGTCACCTCGAGAAATGATTGTTCAAGAGTGAAAAAGTGAGGAAATAGGAAGGGGAAGAAACAGAAGCAGCCAGGAGTGGTGGTGCACAGCTTTAATCCCAGCACTGAGAAGCAGAGGCAGGCAGATCTCTATGAGATGGAGGCTAGCCTGGTCTACATAGTGAGTTCCAGGTTAGCTGGGGCTATAGGGAGACCTTGTCTCAAAAACCAAAAACAATGATAACCAAAAAGAAAAAGTAACAAAAACAAAGGGGGAATGGGTAAAGACAAGCTAAGAGCAACTAGGACTGAGGCTAGTACAAAGAGATCATCACAGAGTCCTAGGTAATTGGAAACCAGAGATCACCTCTTAGTGAGGTTCCTAGAAGCCATTGAGAAAAGGAAAATAAGGTACATCATACAATATGTACAATAGGCTAAAAGCAAAACCATTCTTCAGGAACTAGGAATTAAGAAGAAATTACTCCTGGGGTCTCACAGAGCCCACTATGGGCAGAATGAAGAAATATGATCTTGACATTGCATCCAGTCTCCTAGGCAGTTTCCTTTAACTCTCCTTGATAAAAGCCTGAAATACGATGTTAAGGCCCAGCTTAGCAAATCCTGTCAAAAAAAAAAAAAATTCTTGTGAAATGTGATACTTCTGAAAGAACCTTTTAAAGTTATACCAGGCCATGATAGTACAATTTTTAATTTTATTTTATGTGCATATGAGTGTTTTGCCTGCATGTATGTAAGTACATCTGTGGCATGCAATGCCTGCAGATGCCAGAGAGAGCATTGGATCCCCTGGAGCTGGAGGTGCAGACAGTTGTTAGCTGCCATGTGGGTGCTGGGAATCAAACCTGGGTCCTATGCAAGAGCAGCCAGTGCTCTTAACCACTAAGCCATCTCTCCAGCCTACCCTGCCCTCTTTTTTTGTTGTTTTGTCTTTTGAGACAGGGTCTCACTATATAGCCCTGGGTGGCCTGTACCTCACTTTGTAGACCAGGCTAGCCTCAAACTCAGAGATCTGCCCACCTCTGCCTCCCAAGTGCTGGGTTAAAGGCATGCCACCATGCCCAGCCCCAATAGTACAGAATTTTTAATGAAGAACGGTAGAAAACTGAGGTAGGTGAATTGTGAGTTCAAGACTAGTCTAGACCCTGTTTCAAACAAACAAACGCATGCATACACAAAATAAAAGATACCATTTAGTGAGATGGGTTCTCAACTTGAACCGTCAGTGACTGGATCAGGGCTCAGCTAGCCACTGCCTCCTTTGCTCTATGGCCTCAGCTTGACCACTGCTGTTCCAGAGTCTGACCACTTGATGTCTCCATTCGACAAACTGCTCAAGAGGAGCCAGGGCTCACTAGAGCTGTCTAGACCCATGATGGCCCAGAGGTTAGAAGTCTCAGCTCAGAGAAACACTTGGAAGATTCAGAGATCAACCGAATCTGAGTGGCAGAAAAGCTGGCCCAGGCAGGGCTAGAATCCAGGCCCCACTGAACAGGGGGCAGCCATGGGGACCTCAGAGGTAAGTCTAACTTGGACACCCCTGTGCTAGGCAGCACCTAGCATTCACAGCATCCTCCAACACAGAACTTTCAATACTAAAGCCCATCCCCCAACCAGTTCCTCAGCCGGGATCCCCTTTCCTTTTTTTGCTGTCTCTCCCACTAAGATGAACATCCAAGGAACAAGTGTTTCATCTGTCTTATAGAGCTTAGTGTCCTGAGGACCCGGCTCACAGTACCTGACCAGTATCTGTTGAATGAAACTTGGACAGCAGTGGGGGCAGTTGTATCATCCCTGCACAATAGAGATGGGTGGGGAACTTCCTCTCTGAGTCTAGGTCATTGGCTTCCGAGAAATATTGCAGTTATTCCTTGTGATGCTAGAGGAAGTTTTTATGGGGTGGGCTCGGGCACCTGAGTCGGACTGAAAGCTAGAGGTGTGGGCAAACTGGCTAAAGGACCGGATGTTGGGCAGTTTCACTTCCCTCTTTTCAAAGCAAATGCAGCGAGGGAAAAGAAGGGGCAGGCTTCCATACCACCCATTGATAGGCCCAGGGACCTGGCTACTTAAAACAGGAAATAGAAACCAACAGTGATTTAGTGGGAACCAACTGGGGTGCCCTGCCTGTCTCCACCTCCAGGTACTTCTACCACAGCCATCAAGCCTAGGAGGATAAGGGTCCTTAGAGAGGTCTTTAGAAGCCAGGTCCACACCTTACCACCCCAGGCACGCCTGATCAACATTTCCATATGTGCTGTCTCTCAGGGGGCTAGGGTAGATCAGCACTGTCTAACAGAACTTTCTGCAGCGATGGAAATTTCTGTATCTGTGTTTTCCAATTTAGCAAGCTCCAGGTTTAACAACAGATTCTGCCTCAATTTGTAAGGCAGAAAGCAGACACCGGATATCAACCTTAGGCCCACACACATACACATATGTATATTCACCATGCATGCATACATACATATGCGAGATGAAAGTGGAGAAAGCAGGTACAGAAGCTCGACTGATTTGAGTACAGTTTATTTGAAGACGGGGCTGTGGAACAACACGATATTCACGTCATATTAAACAAGACTGAATTTTTTTTTTTTTTTTGTTTTTTTGAGACCGGGTCTCCCTGTAGCCCCAGCTGTCCTAGAACTCACTATGTAGACCAGGCTGGCCTTGAACTCACAGAGATCCACCTGCCTCTGCCTCCCAAGTGCTGGGACTACAGGCATGCACCACTACGCCTGGCTAACAAGATTGAATTTTAAGTAAAGCAATTCCTAGAATTTGAAAGCAAATTGATAAAAACGTATTAAATTTTGGATTATACTCACTGTTTAGAAAAGAATCATTTCCAATGACTTTAAGCAAGTGATTTGATTGTACATTCCCATCAGAATATATCCAAAGGACAAGAACTACAAAAAATGTTTTTAATCTTAAAATATCTCCCACAGTCATATCATGAATAAAATACTTATCTGATATGTATCATAGGATGAAACAAATAAATCTAATGTTGCTATTAAAAACCGGTTTCTGGGGCTGGAGAGATGGCTCAGTGGTTAAGAGCACTGACTGCTCTTGCAGAGGACCTGTGTTCAATTCCCAGCACCCACATGGTGGCTACGAACCATCTTTAACTCCAGTTCCAGGGGAATCTGAAGCCCTCTTCTGACTTCTGTGGCATTGCATGACATGGCTGCACTCACATACATGCAGGCAATACACTCGTACACATAAAATAAAAATAAGTAAAATATTTTTAAAAAATTAAAAATAAACCGGTTTCTGGGCCACTGGTGAGATGGCTCAGTGGATAAAAGCACTTGCCACGCAGGCCTAATGACCTGAGTTTAATCCCTGGAACCCACAAAAGGTGGAAGGAGAGAACCAACTCCACAAAGTTGTCCTCTGACCTCCATACATGTGCCAAGGCATGTGTGCCTGCATATGTATACACACAATAAAAACAACAAAGAGCAAACAAAACCAAAAAGTTTCTGGGCTGGCAAGACGGCTCACTGGGTAAATGCACTTGATGCAAAGCCTGCTGACCCAAGTTTGATCCCCAAACCCACATGGAAAAAGGAGAGAACTGACTCTTACAAGTTGTCCTCTGACTTCCACACATGTGCTGAGGCGCATGCATGTATGCATGCACGCACACACATATACCCACACAAAGTAAATAAAAATGTTTACAAATTTGTTTGCTTTTTTAAAAAATTTTATGTGTATGCGTGTATTGCCTGCATGTAGCTAAGTGCACTCATGTCTTGCAATGCCGAAGGAGGACAGAAGAGGCTGTCAGAGCCCCTGGAACTAGAGCTACAGACACTTGCTAGCTGCCATGTGGGTGCTAGAATTTGAACCCAGGTCTTCTGCAAGAACAACCAGTGTTCTTAACTGCTGAGCCATCGCTCCAGCCCTGTTTTGGTTTTGGGGTTTTTTGTTTTGTTTTGTTTTGTTTTTTGATCTTTTTGAGACTGGGTCTCCCTGTAGCCCCAGCTGTCCTGGAACTCACTATGTAGACCAGGCTGGCCTTGAACTCACAGAGATCCACCTGCCTCTGCCTCCCAAGTGCTGGAATTAAAGGCATGTGCCACCACACCCACCCCCTGTTTTGTTTTTTTAAAACAGAATCTCCCTGTAGCCCCAGCTGGCCTGGAACTTGCTATGTAGACCAGGCTGACTTTGATCTCATAGAGATCCACCTGCCTCTGCCTCTTGAGCACTAGAAAGATTTTAAGAGTCAGTTGTTGAGGAGGACTCTGTCAAAACAGGGTCTTCTGGACAGGATGGGACCACTGTACTCATGAACTCACAGCAGTTGTGGTTGCCTGCACAAGACCTGTGAAAGATCAAGCCAGTCAATATTCTAGCACGGAAGAGAGGAGGGCTCACGAGCCCCCACCCTTCGTTGATGCCTGCTAGAGGAGAGTCGTTAGGGTTGATAAAGATGCCTGATAGGTTGACCATGCTACAGTGGATAGCCCCACACCTATGTGTATATGGGCACTAATTGGACTCAGTGGAATATACAAAAGGGGGGGTAAAGCTGGGAGGGATCTGGGAAGAGTTGGAGCAGGTGTGTAGGAGGTGAATATAATCAAAATAAACTGTATGCGTGTAGGAAATTCTCAGAGAACAAATACAATTTTTTTAAAATCAGGTTAGCCAGGCATAGTGGCTCACGCCTTTGATCCCAACACTCTGGAGGCAGAAGCAGTCAGATGTCTGTGAGTTCAAGGCCAGCCTGGTCTACAGAGTGAGTTCTAGACTGGGCTACAGGGAGACCCTGTCTCAAAAAGATAACAGTAAACAAATAATTAATTAATTAGTTAATCAGGTTTTTGGCACAAGAGAAAAAAACAAAATAAAATCAGAGGCCATGCAATTACTTAGCAAACTGAAGCATTAGGATCAAAAGTTTGAGGCCAGTCTGGCAACTTACTGAGACTCTGACTCGAAAACTAAAAAGAAAGAGAAAAAGAGGGATAGAAGTATAAATCCATGGTAGAATGCTTGTCTAGAATGTACAAGACCCTAAGTTCAACCGCAGTACTTTAAAAATAAATAAATAGTGCTATCAATGGTAGTACACATCTTAAGTCACAGCACTCAGGAGGCAGAGGCAGGCAGATCTCTGTGAAATTGAGGACAGCCTGGTCTCCATAGCAAGTTCCAGAAAAACTGGGGCTACAGGGAGACCCTGTCTCAAAAGGACAAAATAATTACATAAATAAATAAATAAACAATCAAAAAGTAAAAACGCTATAAGCTAAATTGAAGGTGAAAATACTGGGGCTGGAGAGATGGCTCTTCTTTTGCTGCTGAACATTTCCACTGTATGGGTGTACCACAGTTTCTTTACCTGTTCACCGAGTAAGGATGACTGGTTTTAAAATAAGCCCACTGGCTGGCATGCGGAAGATCCATTGACTGAAGATTAAGAACAAAGGCAAGATCAGGGATGGTGGCAACATGTCTGTAATCCTAGCACTTGGGAGGTAAAGGCAGGAAGATCAAAGATTCAAAATCATCTTCAGCTACGTTGCCTGGGCAACGTGAGACGCTGTCTCAAAAGCAGAAACAAGAACAACAAACAAAAACAAAGGCACAAAAGCAAGGGAGGCAGGGAGGTAGTACCAGCTGCTGTGCGGGCAAGAAAGGACAGTGGTTTCAACTGGGGTGGTCTCAGAGAAGTGAATAAACAATAAAGAATGACTGGGGAGAGATGGTGAGACCCGGAGACAGATTGAATGTAGGCCTGAGGGAAGGGGAAGAGGGAAGGTAGAGTTTTCTGCTTTAGGCAATGAAGTAGACAGATGGTGATGTCATTCACTGACTGAGAAGGGGAAATGAAGAGGGAAGAACAGGTCTGGAAGAAGACCACGAGTTCAGTTTTATATATGATGTTTTGAGTTTGAAGTGCCTGAGAGATGTCTGAAAAAGGATGTGATGTCTCTACCGAGGTTGGATCTACAGCTCAGACCTGCATCCACTGAAATCTAGCCCCTGACCAAGTTTCTCTCAACCCAGGAACCAAGGACTAGATCTTCCCTTTGACTAGCCACCTCCCAACCACCCCAAAGACCACATGACCAACCCCTTTTAAATATTCCCTGGATGTGGTGGTGTACACCTTTAATCTCAGCTCTCAGGAGGCAAAGGCAGACAGAGCTCTGTGAGATGGAGACCAGCCTGGTCTACATAGTGAGTTCCAGGCCAGCTGGGGCTACAGGAGACCCTGCCTCAACAAAGAAAGAAATAAACAAACAAATGAGTAAATAAATAAATATTCAGTTCTCAAGTCAAATGTCACTGTATTGGTTACTTTTCTGTTGTGATAAAATATCATGACCAGGATTAAAGAGATGGCTCAGTGGTTAAGAGCACTGGCTGCTCTTGCAGAGGACCTGGATTCTGTTCCCCATACCCACATGGCAGCTAACAACCATCCGTGACTCCAGTTCCAGGGGCTCCAAAGCCCTCTTCTGGCCTCTGTGGGCACTGCATGCATGTGTTGCACATACATATATGCAGCCAAAACAGTCATACACATAAAATTTTAAAAATCAATCAAAAACAAAAGAAAACAAAGCCACCACAGCCAAGGCAACTTACACAAGGAAGAATTTGTTTGGGCTTATGGCTCCAGAGAAAGAGGTCATAATGGCAGGGGAGGTGTGGCAGGCAGAGGCTGGAGCAGAATGCTAAGACATCTTCAGGCACACACAGGAAGCATAAAAAGCAAGTTGGACATGGGGCAAGGCTACACACTCTCAAAACCTGCTCTCAGACCCCCATGCTTCCTCCAGCACAACCATTCTGCCCAAACAATGCCAACTGGGGCTGTGTTCAAATATGTGAGCCTATGGGGGACATTTCTCATTCAAACCACCACAATCATCCAATCAAAAAATCCTTCCCCAGGACCTGAGCTACAGTCAGTTCCAGGACAGCTAAAGATCCCACATTTATCTGAGTTTGTCATGACTGTATTGCATAAAAGCAACTTCCAGAAGAAAGGAGGGAAAGTAGAGAAGAAAAGGTTGGTTAACAGATACAAAACTGAAGTTAGAAAGTTCTCGTGTTCTATAGCATGATAAGGTTACTGTAATTAACAATAACTTATTGTATATTTCAAAACAGTGAGAAGGCTGGGGAGATGGCTCAGCTGGTAAAATGTTTGATATGAAAATCTGAAGACCTGAGTTTGATCTCCAGAACCCATGTTAAGAAAAAAAGTCAGACATGGTGACATGTGGTTGTAATCATAGTGTTAGGAAGGTTGAGACAGGCAGATCCCTGGAGCTCTTTGGCCAGCCAGACTAGCCTAGTTGGTAAGTTACAAGCCAGTGAGAGACCCTCCCCCCACCATCTTAGAAAACAAGGTGAACAGCACCTAAGGAACAACTCTCAAAGCTGACCTCTGGCCTCCACATGTACATGCACACACATGTGCCTGTATACACACACATGCTCTCACAGAAATCAGAAAGAGAGAGAGAGAGAGAGAGAGAGAAAGAGAGAAAGGAGTAGGGTGATTTCTTTAGTCAGTAAAGTTCTTGTCCACAGAAGCATAGGAACTAAGTTTAATTGCTAAAACCCATGAAGAAACAAAAACAAAAAAATGACAAAAACAGGGCTGGAAAGATGGCTCAGTGGTTAAGAACACTGACTGCTCTTGCAGAGGACCCGGGTTCGATTCCCAGCACCCACATAGTGGCTAACAATCATTGTAACCCCAGTTCCAGGGGAATCCAACGCTCTCTTCTGACCTCAGTGGGCATCACACGACAGGGGTGCATTTACATATGTGCAGGCAATACATTCGTACTCATGAAAGAAAATAAATATTTAAAAAATGACAAAACAAGGCGGGCATGGTGGCACACACCTTTAATCCCAGCACTCAGGAGACAGAGGCAGGCAGATCTCTGTGAGTTTAAGGCCAGCCTGGTCTACATAGCAAGTTCCAGGTCAGCTGGGGCTACAGAGAGACCCCGTTTCAGAAAAGACCAAAAAAAAAAAAAAAGACAAAACAAACCAGGCATGCTGATGAACACTTGCAATCCCAGTGCTGGGGAGGCAGAGACAGGCAGATCCCTGGGTTCACTAGTGGGTCTCAAACAGCAAGATGGGGGTGGTGAGATGGCTTAGAAAAGATGCTTGCGTGCAAGCGTACTGACCTGAGTTTGTGCCCCAGAACCCTTGTAAAGGTGGAAGGAAAGAACCAATAACACAAAGTTGCCCTCTGACCTCCACACATGTGCTGTGCCATATGCACCCCCATCATGCACACACATACAATAAGTAAATAATTTAATTTAAAAAAAAAAAACACAAGACAGAGAACTCTTGAGTATCAACACCTAAGGGGACCTCTGGCCCCCACCTACATGGATACATACACCCAAAACAAGAAGAAAAGGTTTTGAGGGCCCGAAGAGATAGCTCCATGTTTAAGATTACTTATTGCTCTTATAAAGGACCAGAGTTTGTTTCCAAGCACCCATGTCAGGCAGCTCACAACCACCTGTAGTTCCAGGGTATCTGATGCCTCTGTCCTCCACAAGGCACCCACATTGACGTGCACAGACACACAGACACACAGACACACACACACACACACACACACACACAATTTTTTTTAATCTTTTAATTCAACTCTAAGAAAAGATTTTGAATATCTTACCATAAAATAATCTTACCATAAAAGAAAATACAAATATTTGAAGTAAAGAATATGCTAACTAGCCAGGCGTGGTGGTACACACTATTAATCCTAGCACTTGGGAGGCAGAGACAGGTGGATCTCTGTGAGTTCGAGGCCTGTTCTACACAGCGAGTTCCAGGCCAGCTGGTCTACAGGGAGATCCAATCTCAAAAAGACAAAAAAAAAAAAAGAGAGAGAGAGAGAAAGAGAATATGCTAACTACTCTAAGATTATCAAAATTTCATGGGTCAGTAAAAACCTTTCTTTTGGGGTGGGGGGTTTAGACAGGATCTCCCTGCAGCCCCAGCTAGCCTAAAACTTGCCATGTAGACCAGGCTGGACTTGAACGGACAGATCCACCTGCCTCTGCCTCCTGAGTGCTGGGATTATACTTTCAAAAAAAAAAAAACTTCCAGGGCTTGTAACAGTGAACATTGGTTCCTCACCTAGGGGTCTGTGTGTCAGCTGGGCCAGGCTGGGCTCCAAGCTGCCAGTCATGCACGGCTGCCTCATGAGTCTGCTCATTCTTCCCAGCTGAAGGACTCCCCACTGTCTGGAGTTCTCTGAGCCAAGGACAGTTGCTTAAGAGGTGGGGATGGAAACACAGTGGCTTAGAGCTGGCTGATTGCTGCTGCTTCTACATGTATTATTTTGGCCCAAGCCTGTCACATGGCTATGTCAAGTATCAACAGCACTAGTATTCCTCCCACAGTGGGGAAGGGCTAAGCAAAGTAAATATTTGCTGAACAAGAATACAGTCTACCAAATGACCCAGTTCTTTTTTTTTTTCCTAGATGGCCACATGCATAGAACCTTCCCTCCTAATAAAATACCATTTCTTATAAATGAATGAATGAATGAATGAATGGAGAAAGTGTGCCTTCCAAGGCAAGAAGAGTCTCTCTACTCTTCAAATGAGGAACCTCAGAATCACAGAAGGAAAGTGACTTGCCCAAGGTCACAGAAACCTGCCTACCCAGCTCAATTCCCTATATATGAGAAACTAGGCAGCAAAATGCGATTTTCTGGGTGTTGAGGCTGTGTAACCCAGCCTGTCCTCTTACAGAGGCTTGATGGACAGGCATATAATCATGGGGCAAGGCCATCAGCTTCTGGCTGGTCAGTCCCAGGTCTCATTCTGAAGCTAGATAGGACTTTGATTCGTCACTTCCGATTTCCCGAGCCCTGAGTGCTAAATGTGTGTTAAATGGGTGAGTCATTAGTGCTGTGAAATTTTAACTGCTGATTAAGAGTTCCATGAATTCTGCTGCCTGCCCCACCTGTGCCTACCTCTAAGGTACAGCTAATGGTCAGGGAACTAAAGTGTCAAACACAAAATGGAGCACAGTAGAGCTAAAAAACAGGAGGGGTACAGGCAGAGGAAACATCTCAGATAAGCGACCAGCAACTCTTTTGAAACAGGATTACTTAAGACTTTAAAGATTTTTTTAATTATTTTTATTTTATGTGTATGAGTGTCTTACCTGCATGTATGTAAGTACAATGCCCTGGGAGGTCAGAAGAGGGCACCGGGTTCCCTAAAACTGGAGCTGTAGATGGTTGCTAGCCACTTTGTCAGTGCTGGGAATCAAACCCAGGTCCCCTGTAAGAGCAGTCAGTGCTCTTAACCACTGAGCCATCTTTCCAGGTCCCATTACTTAAAGGCTTTAAACTCCTTTAGGGTTCATGTAATATTTGAACAGTTGACAGGGAATGTAGCTTGCTTCCATAGGTGTGAATATAGGTATATTTCTGACAGCATAGGCTACAATCAGAAATGGATCTGACGTATGGTGGTCCCAGCAGCTATTTCCCTTATGGAAATATTTTCCAAGTTCACACTAGTATGTCAAAAGCAATTATTTGCTTGTTAGTTGGGAAACTCCTGAAAATCATCTTCTTCCAGAATCTTACTCCCACATATTTGCCAGAAGCCTGTTTTCAGAAACACTGAGTCAACTTCTAACCACTCCTTCAGTGGCCAAGCCTACCTCCCATGTGCCAAGTGCTGAGTGAGCCACCAGGGTAATGGGTGACAGGCAGGGAAACAGGTGGTGGCCATAGTCGGCTAGCCCCACATTCATTCCATAGCTGATATGGATGGGGCTGGACCACAAACCAGACACTGTGCTAAGTGCTCCTCATGGATTATCACATTTAATCCTTGCAACAAGTTGATGAGGCAGGAGCTATTATTACACTGCTTTACAGCTGCAGAAACTAAAGTGCAGAGAGGCGAAGGAACTGGCCCAAGGTCACATAAATAGCAGATGGCAGAATTGACATTTGATTCCAGAGCTTGTGCTTTAAACTGCTACCCTACACTGCCTCCTACTAGGAACTTGCCCAAATTCCAGGGACAGTAAGTGTCAGAGCAGAAATCAAACCAGAAAAGCTCATCAGCTTCCCAAGAATCTGCCCTGATTTAGATAAGGCATCCTTCTCCCTTCCAACTCTCATCATTTCTGGACGCTACCCTAGCATGCTGGTGACCTTGGAGGGCCTCCAAGGCCTAATGTAAGGGGAACATTCCTTACCCTAAGGGACTGTAGTGGGGCTTGTTTTAGAAGATGGCGCCTCCCATCCAACACGGTAAGCATTCAGTCAAGATACGTCTGTCTGCTTCCTGCTTTCCAGGAGCTGAGTATGTTGACCAAGTGACTCTGGAAGTGAGCCTGTCCAATGAGCTCTATAACTAGTGATGTGCTAGGGAGCCAGGAGAGGGCCAGGGGGATGGCACCAGGTCAAATGTCAAAGACTGTGGCATGCCCACAAAGCTCAATTGAAGGAACACTGGAATAAACAATCTCCAGAAGGAGGGGAGCTTGGTTCGTCATATTTCCTGTTTTTCCAGCCTGGCCCAGTCCCAAAACCTTGTCTTAATCTTGTCAGGATTTTGGCCCTCTGCCCCAGGAAGGAGCCGCCAGGAGGCTTAACTCAAGCCAAGTCTTCAAGGAAGTGATGTCTTTTGTGGGTCAAGCGAAAGCAAGCAATTTTCTGGAAGAGAGAAGGTGGCAGGGATAGACACAAGGAAGAGTCTAGTTAGTCAATTCCCCCTTGAGACAGTGCAGATACTGAGGTTTAGAATGAGGCAAGGTTTTCTGTTGGTGCTGCTGGCAGGGATGGGGGAGCAACACCAGCAGTTAACTTCCCAGTGCAGACTCCTGTCCACTGTGTGTACTGACTGTTCACCCACTTCTTGCTCTGTGACTTCTCAGCAGGACAAAGCTGTCTTCTCTCCACCTTCCCTATAATTGTTTCCAGTAACATCTCTTCCCACCCTGCACTGAGGACTTCAGAACACAGATGTGGGTCCCCAGGCATTGAAGAGGATGCAGTAACTGCAAAGACCTTAATGAAAAGATTTTGGCTGTAGTTACTTTTCCAGTTGTGATAAAAGACCCTGACAAAGACAACTTAAGGGAGACAGGGTTATTTTGGCTCACAATTAGAGGGTACCATCCATCACAGCAGGGAAGTCCTAGTGGCCAGGGTGAGGCAGCTCATCATATTGCATCAGCAGTCAAGAAACAGAAAATGAATGCTTGTGCTCAGCTCACTTTCCCCTTTTTATATTGTCCAGGATCCCAGCCCAGAGAAGGGTGCCACCCACAATGGGTGAATCTTCCTACCTCGAGTAACCTAATCAAAACAACACCCCACAGGCTTGCCCAGAGGCCTGTCTCTCAGGTGATTCTAGATCTCATGAAGATGACAACTGAGATTAGTTATCACCTTGGCCATGTGGGAAATGATGAGACTATCTGAAAAGAACCAGAACTTCCCAAGCACCTACTTCATACCTGCATAGTACCAGACACATTCAATTTGTTATGTTGCCTTATCGTCATGCTAGCTCCTAGATTACACCACCATTTAGCAGATGAGCCATCTGAGGCTTCCAGAGGAGATGGTTCCTTCCCAACTCTACCTCTAGCCCATAAGTCTCTTCTGAGCTCCAAGCTAAGCTATTCACTTCAGCTTGGGCATCCTCATTTATGAATACCCTCTTCCCCTGCCCCATACAACTGAAACTCAATTTGAGCCATCCTGAACTTATCTTCCCCCCTACAGATTCCTGGTTTCCCATCACAGCCTCCATACTCAGAGCCAAGATCATCAGCCTTGATCTACCCATCTCCAAGAGGCAGCCTGGCCCACCCATCTGTCTAATCTCTGACTCTCTCCCAGACACCAGCTTTCCTCTATTCCGAGGTTTGTTGCATAGTCCAGAGTTTATTATCTCACTCTTTGATGGTTCCAACAACTTCTGAACAGGCCATTCTGCCTCCAGTTTATTCCACACCCATCCATACTCTACCCAAATGTCAGAGTAATCTACCTGCTCCAACTGAAAAACCCTTCTAAGGGTTCTCAAGATAAAATCCTTACCAGGGCCTACCAGGTCCCAGCAGTCTTGGTCCTTGCTATATTCATTGATCTGGGCTGTGTCACTCTATGTTGGGCTGTTCTCTACCTTCTGTCCCAGCCCATTTGGAGCCCTGGACATCCTGGAATGTCTTCAGTTCCTATTTCACTTCAAGACCTGGAGGTACATTCTGTTTTACTACCTTTGTCCTCCAGCTCCTTCTCATCTTTCAGGTCTTAGCTTAGTCATCACTTCCTGACCCCATCCCCCTACCCCTTTAGCTTCCTGAGCTGTTCCTCCATTGAATTCCAGTTTCCCTACACTTTCTCTGCTCTCTCCCTGCATATGTCCTATACCAATGAGTGAAACCGTCATCACATCACAGAAAGTTATAGCTGCACTCTCCAGGGAAAAGACAAAGCACATCCCATATGTAATTGTAAATTTTCTACTAGCCACATTTTAAAAAGCAAAAGGAAATAGATGAAATTAATTTTTAAAAAATACTTTATTATGGGGCTGGAGAAATGGCTCAGAGAGTACTGTTCTTGCAGAAGACCCAGGTTCGAATCCCAGCACCCACATGGCAGCTAACAACTTCCCGTAACTCCAGTTTCAGGAGATCTGACAGCCTCTTCTGTCCTCCGTGGGCACTGCACAACACGGGTGCACTTACCTACATGCAGGCATAACACTCATACACATAAAATAAAAATAATAAATAAAATTTTTAAAAACTTTATTATTTTTATTTTTGTGTGTATGAGTGTGTTGCCTGCATGTATATAAGTGCATCCATGTCATGCAATGCCCTCAGAGGTCAGAATAGGGCGTCGGACCCCTGGAACTGGAGGTACAGACGGTTGTTAACTGCCATGTGGGTGCTGGGAATCAAACCCAGGTCCTCTACAAGAGCAGCTGGTGCTCTTAACCGCTAAGTCATCACTCTAGCCTCCATTTATTTTTTTAACTTTTACAAAAACTTTATTGAGAATTTCTTTTTCTTTTTTTAAAAATTTTATTTATTATCTTTATTTTATGTGTATGTGTGTATTGCCTGCATGTAGATACATGCACCTGTGTCGTGCAATGTCTGTGGAAGACAGAAGACACTGTCGGTTCCCCTGGAACTGGAGTTATGGACAGTTGTTAGCTGCCATGTGGGTGCTGGGATTTGAACCTGGGTCTTCTGCAAGAACAAGTCAGTGTTCTTAACCGCTGAGCCATCTCTCCAGCCCAAGAATTTCATATATGCATATAAGGTGTTTTGATCAAATCCATGCCCA
>NW_008352647.1:2558853-2601721 GCF_000622305.1 Nannospalax galili
AAGACATTTTGACTTTTAGCCAAGAAACTGGCTACTTTTCTTTGGGGTCTTTTTACCCTAACTACCTAGGCAATTCCTACCTCCTATTTGTATCACGCCATCCTCTGAAGTGGTTACCCAAATTGCCAATAGGGAATAGGGACAACAGACCACTCTGGCTTCTTCCATGCTGAACAGGGACACAGGGTGAGGCAATTGGAGTACCCCTTCAGTGGGACTATCTAAAAGACTCCAAAATTGCATAACATCTCTAAGGGGAAAAACAGTCCTTGTATTGTGAATAGGAGGTGTGAAGGAGAAGTAAAGGCAAGAGTAATTAGCATTACAAGTTCTAGACAGGGAACTAGAAAAAAGACAGAACAGGGCAATTTTCAAAAGTTCATATGAAAGTCCATTGGAGTTTCTTGACAAGGACTTCCAAAAGCATCCCTCTATTGGGTTTGGGTTCTTCCTCATTTTTCTTTTGTCTTCCAAGGCTGGATTCTAGAGTGATGGATTCAGGATATGCTTTTAGGTATTTTGATAGCTGTTGGAGTAGTTAGAATCAGTGTCAGTTCCCTCTCAAAGGCTTCCTCTCAGGCTGTCTGCCAAGGTCCCAATTTTATTTAAGACAGGGTCTCATGTAGGCCAGGCTGACTTTAAACTTGTTATGAAGTTAAGGATGGCCTTGAACTTCTCATCCTCCTCCTTCCACCACCTGAGTGTTGGGGTTACAAGTATGGGCCACCAAGTCTAACTGAAACCAATTTTAATAATAATAATAATTTTTATAGATAGATTTTTTTTTTTGAGACAGGGTCTCCCCATAGCTCCAGCTGGCCTGGAACTCACTATGTAGACCAGACTGACCTTGAACTCACAGAGATCCACCTGCCTCTGCCTCCAGAATGCTGGGATTAAAGGCGGGTGCCACCACGCCGGGTACTATTTTTTATTTTATGTGTATTGCCTTCATGTTTGGAAGTGCACCCATGTCATGCAAAATGCCTGTGGAGGTCAAAAGAGGGTACCAGATGCCAAGGTTGGTGGTGTGCACCTTTAATCTCAACCCTGTCAAAAAACAATCAACAAAAAATAGTAAAAAAAAGAGAGGATGTTGGATTCCCTGGAATTACAGATGGAGATATAAATGGTTGTTAGCTTCCATGTGGGTGCTGGGACTTAAACCCAGGTCCTCTGCAAGAGCAACCAGTGCTCTTAATTGCTGAGCCATTTCTCCAGCCCCCTGGTGTGTATTTTTTTTTAATTTTTAAATTAAAAAAAATTTTTTTTTAAATTTTATGTGTATGAGTGTATTGCCTGCATGTATGTGAGTGCACCCATGTCGTGCAATGCCTCGGAGATCAGAAGAGGGCTTCGGATTCCTCTGGAACTGGAATTAAGGATGGTTTGTAAGCTGCCATTTGGCTGCTGAGAATTGAACCCCGGTCCTCTGCAAGAGCAGTCTGTGCTCTTAACCACGTTTTGTTTTGTTTTGTTTTATTTTGGCTTTTTGAGATAGGGTCTCCCTGGAGCCCCGGAGCTGGCCTGGAACTCACTATGTAAATCAGGCTGGCCTCAAACTCTCAAAGATCTGCTTGCCTCTGCCTCCCAAGTGCTGGGATTAGCCAGGCAAGGTGGTGCACGCCTGTAGTCCCAGCACTCGGGAGGCAGAGGCAGGCGGATCTCTCTGAGTTCGAGGCCAGCCTGGTCTACATAGTGAGCTCCAGGACAGCTGGGGCTACAGGGAGACCCTGCTTCAAAAAAAAAAAACCTAAAACCAAATGCTGTGATTGAAGGCGTGTGCCACCACACCCGGCCGTAGCCCCTTTAATTTTAAAATTTTATTTATTTTTTATTTTATGTGCATGAGTGTTATGCCTGCATGTATGTAAGTGCACCCATGTCCTGCAGCGCCTGCAGAGGACAGAAGGCAGTGTAGGATCCCTTGGAACTGGAGTTACAGACAGTTGTTTGGCACCATGTGGGTGCTGGGATTTGAGCCGCAGTCTTCTGCAAAGCCCATCTTATTTGGGCAAAGCAGAAGCACCATGGGCCATTGGCTCCCAGACTTAACAGCACAGTTTTGAAGGGCATTTAAAGCTGACTGGCCTGTTTCCTGTTCTGAGGGACAATAATTCTGAGAAATATTCTAGGCATTCTGTAGAAAAAAGGATTCAAAGTCAAGTAAGTCTTGAAAACACTAACAAAGTGAAACAGGGTTTCCTGCCTAAGTACCTCCCAGAGACTTTTCCGTGCTAATATAAGATACGACACTAGAAGCAAACCAGAAAGCATGAAGCATTTCCCACCTTATCTGAGTTTAGAGTCCTATTTTCAAAAAGAATCTCTGGGGATTAGTGTCCAGAGGAACATGTTCTTGCAAATGTTGCTTGGGCCACATCCTTGACTCAGTAGATCCACGATACCCAAAGGAAGGACTCAAGATTCAGGAAAGCATCTCAAATATCTCCATACCTAAAACATGGTTGCTGGATTAATTGGTTCTGGAGGGTGCAGAGGAGAGGACTGGGATTAGTTAGCAAAAGTTCCATCATATCTGAGCTCAAATAAGAAGGGATGCATGTGTGCATGTGAGTGTGTATGAAAGTTTAAAACTGGTCAAAACTAAAACTAGTGCCAGATGTGGTGGCAAGCACACCTTTAAGCTTTTAATCCCAGCACTTTGGAAGCAGAGGCAGGCAGAAGGATCTCTGTAAGATTAAACCCAGCCTGGTCTACATAGTGAGTTCCAGGCCAGCTGGGGCTACAGGGAGCTACAGGGAGACCCTGTCTCAAAAAAAAAGAGAGAGAGATTAAGATATCTGATATTGGCCTCTGGCCTCTGACCTCTGGCTTCCACGTGTACACATAAACACACAAATATGTACATACACATAAACCACCCCTCCCACAAAAAAACTAAGTTTCCAGAATGGTCTAGCTAATACAGTAGATGGCCTGGTGATGGGGACTTTTCCATCATTAAGAGTGATCAAAGCTCAGTGCTTTGCAGGGGAGATAGGAGGCTCCTCCCAGTCTCTAATTTCCCTTTTTCAAAACTTAAAAAAAAAAAAAAAAAAAAAAAGTAGTAGTGGGAAGAGAGCTTGAGTGTCAAAGGAAGTGATCAGATATGGTCTAGGCCTTTTCTTGGAGATGATTTTTTTTAAACAGGGTCTCCCTACCTCACCTGGAACTTGCTATGCAGACCAGTCTGGCCCCGATCTCACAGAGATCTGCCTGCTTCTGTCTTCTGGGTGCTGGGATTAAAGATGTGTGCCACTGTGCCAGGCTTAGAGGATTCCTGATCTATTATACAGTGTCAACATCTGGTTACTGATCAGTCATCATTGATCCCTTACATTGTGTGTCTGGGTGATGGACAAGAAGAGAGTCTGTGTCTTTGAAATTGCACTGGTGGGACAAAACCAGGCAAGACCCAGCTGCACTATTGAAAGTTGTCAGGATACTTTTCACCCTTGGAGTTTGATGACAGTAAGAAAGCACAGGGGAAGGGCTCAGGGCTGGCAACATTCTAATTCTTGTTTAGATACAGGTGTTCAATTGGTGACACTTTATCAAGCCATACATTTTATTTTTTATTTAGTAGTGTGTGAGCACAAGTGCAAGCATGCCACAGCGCCCCCAGAGGAGAGCAGAGAACAACTTTTCAGGAGTCAGCTTTCTTCTTCCACCTTGATTTTGAAGCAGAGTCTCTCTTGGTTATTTCTGCCACTGGGCTGCATACTGTCCTGAGCGTCAGTCTCTGCCTCGCTGTTTCTGCCTCCCATCTTTCTATGGAACTGCTGGGATTACAGATGTGTTGCCATGTGGGTTACAAGAATTGAACTTAGGACACCAGGCCATCTCTCCAGTCTAGGTTGTACATTTTAATGCACATTTTTCAGTACACACAGTACATATTAATAGAGTTTCAAAAATTGCTTTTTTGATGATACACTACTCTATCCAACTCTAGGGAAATGGTGTGATGAATAAACCCAACTAACACTTACCAGGCTGGTCTGAGATTTCTGCCAGACAGGAAGAGGTTCACCATCGGCCAGGTGTTTTTCTCATGTAGGGTGTGAGCAGCATTTTGCTAGCTAAGAGGGAAACTAAAGGTTAACTGTGCTGCAGAGAGGTCCCCAACAATACAAATCCAGAGAGCAGTAAGGGTTCAGTCACCTTATAGAATCCCATCATCAGGATACCTGGATGTGCCTGAAAGCTGAAGTCTTTCAAAGTTAGCCCATCTGTGCTAACACAGTATAAGGTACTTAAGTGTCTTCTTCCTCCATGGATTTCAGTTGTGATTTGGGAACCAGAAATGCCCAGGTGTGCTCTGAGAAGGACTGGTGCGTTCCATTTAAGGCCAGCAAGAATCACAGAGGCAAGCAAAGCTGGGCTGAGAATGGAAGGGGAAATGAAACCTTGTCATAGGTCACATGTGCTCAAGCAACTACAAAGAAGCCACCTGTGGCCAGTTGAAGTATGGCTGGAGTAGAGAGAGGGCGATTAGAGAAGTAGGGGTAGTAAAGAAAGTAGATTTCAGGTGGTAGAGATGAGGGCAGTCAAAAAACAACAAAAAACAGCGGTTAAGATTAACAAGTAATGCACTACACCTTAGGGTGATGGTGGTGTGGGTTTGGGGTAGGTTTCAGGTGGTAGAAATTAGAGAGGTCAAGAAAAACAATTAATAGGTGCAGAAGAAAGAAACTCTTAACTTAGAACTACGAGACATTGGCAAAACAAACAGCCAAGCAGTTCTCTCATCTGTAAAATCGGGACTGTAATAGTTCCTTCCTCTTGGGGTTGTTGAAAGGATTAAGTACACTGATGCATAAAATATGTGCAGCTGGGCACATTGGTGTAGGTAGTGACTCAGGAGGCTGAGACAGGATTGCTTGAGCCCAGAAGTACACAGCCAGCTTGAGCAGCATCACAAAAACCCCATCTCCAAAACGAAATGTTGAATGAATCTTGTAGTTGCTGTAAATAAATAAGGGTGTTGGTGACATGATAAAATGAAACTTCTGGGGCTGGAGAGATGGTTCAGTGGTTAAAGAGCACTAGCTGGGTTCAACTCCCAGCACCCACATGGTGGCTGAAAACCATCTGTAACTCCAGT
This sequence comes from Nannospalax galili, assembly GCF_000622305.1. Lineage (NCBI taxonomy): Eukaryota > Metazoa > Chordata > Mammalia > Rodentia > Spalacidae > Nannospalax > Nannospalax galili. The sequence continues at coordinate 2,563,964 of NW_008352647.1, forward strand.
TCCAGAGGATCTAATGCTCTCTTCTGGCTTCCAAGGGCGCTACATGACACAGGTGCACTTACATATATGTAGGCAACACATTCATATACATAAAAATAATAAATAGAAATTTTTTGGGGTCTTTTTTGAGACAGGGTCTCCCTGTAGCCCCAGCTGTCCTGGAACTCGCTATATAGACCAGACTGGCCTTGAACTCACAGAGATCTGCCTGCCTCTGCCTCCCGAGTGCTGGGATTAAAGGTGTGCACCATAATGCCTGGCTAAATAGAATATTTTTTAAAAGGAGAAACTTCTGCTTCTGAAGGAAGTCTACATGGACCAATTCAAGTACCTACAATAACTAGAAATCTAGAGGGGAGGGAGGCAAAAGAGACATCAACAAGAGGAGGGGCTCTTACTCCAAGAAGACTTGGACTTCTATGCAAGGTGCCAGGTTTAAACATATTAAGATCTGGGAGGATAACAACCCACAGCACATGAGCTTCTCAGAGGAGTTCATGGCACATGTGTACATGTGCAATTAAAAATTACTGAACCAGCCGGGCATGGTGGTGCACGCCTTTAATCCCAGCACTCAGGAGGCAGAGGCAGGCAGATCTCGGTGAGTTCAAGGCCAGCCTGGCCTACATAGTGAGTTCCAGGACAGCTGGGGCTACAGGGAGACCCTGTCTCAAAAAAAAAAAATAAAATTACTGAACCAAAAAAGGAAGCAGATGGAACAAGAGGCCCACACTCATGCATGGGTGGAGAGAGCTAAGTCCATGGACTCAGGACATGGGGTGAGGGTAGAGAGGCAGAGAAGAGAGAGGGCTTAGGGAGCCAAGCCAGCTCCTAGTGGATGGACTAGGAGTTAGTTTAGCTATCACATGGCCCAGAGAAGCCTCATAGAAAGAGGCTGCTGGCTGAAGTATGGATGAATGGATAGATAGGTGGGCAGCCTGGCCCCGAAGCTGAGGACGAGAGGGGAGAACTGCAGGTCCTGGGGGAGAGAATAATACAGACTCTGACTGAGTTTCTGGAAACCCTACAGGAATAAAGTGAAGACTTTGTTTTTCTCTTTGCCTGGTGGGATGGGAAATAACTGTTGGCTAGAGTATAGTTTTCCCCATCTAAAATACTTCTAACTTGGTATTGCAAAAGGCACTCTGCTATTAAAAGGAACTTTAAAAAATATTTATTTATTATTTTTAGTGTATGAGTGTATTACCTGCATGTATGTGAGTGCACCCGTGTCATGCAAGGATGGTTTGTAGCTGCCATGTGGGTGCTGGGAATCGAACCTGGGTCCTCTACAAGAGCAGCTGGTGCTCTTAACCACTAAGCCATCTCTCCAGCCCCTGTAGAAGGGACTTTTAACTGCTGGTTCTGTGGCAGTCATAGCAATATCACCTGGCAGAGTAGTGTGGGCAGAGACTTTGCTATCTGATAGCTGTAAGCGTGTATCTTGACTTAGCCATTTGTTCATGCAACAATTGTTTCTTAAGCACCTACTCTTTGTTCAGTTTCATATTAAGTCCTGGAGATACAAAAATAAGTAAGAGAGGCCAGACATGGTAGCACATGCCTTTAATTCCAGCACTCAGGAAGCAGAGGCAGGCAGATGAATCTCTGTGACTTCCAGGACAGCCTGGGCTACATAGGGAGTTCTAGGCTATCCAGAGCTACATGATGAGACCCTATCTCAAAATTAATAAATAAAATAAAGAGATGATTCCTAGATTAAAGAAAAAATGTTATACTTAGCTGTGGAAATGGACCAGGAGACAGTGTGTACGGTGAGTGCTGGGCCTACAGCCACACACAGATTGATATGGCAACTGAGAGGCAGGCTGTTTATACTTCTAAAGACCTCAAGCTCTTTATCGGCAAAATGGGGATTATGTATTCACTCTGAGAAGTTTTTTGACATATTCCAGGCCCCTGCTTGACACGTTAGGAGCTCACTGCACCTATAATTTATTCATTTATTCAGTAAATGTTAATTGAACACCCTATATGTATAGGTGCTGCCATGGATGGTAGAAGTTTAGCATTAAAATATATAAGTTGCCAGGCATGGTGGCACACAGCTTTAATCCCAGCACTTGGGAGGCAGAGGCAGGTGGATTTCAGAAATTGAAGCCAGTCTAGTCTACATAGTGAGTTCCAGACCAGCTGGAGCTACAGGGAGACCCTGTCTCAAAAAGAAAAGAAAAGAAAAGCCGTAATAATAATAATTAAATAAATAAAAACTAAACTAAAATATATAAGTCTAGAGATAGGCCTCATTTGGCAGAGTGATTGCTTAGCATATGCCAAGTACTGAGTTTGATCCACATAAACCGGGAGTAGTGGGGCACACCTGAAATCTCAGTACTCAGGAGGTAGAGATCATCATAGGCCTCAGAGGAAGTTAGAGACCAGCCTAGGGTACCTGAGACTCTATCTCAAAAAGCAAGCAAGCAAACAAAACAAAAACAAAAATCACGGTCTTCATCAAGATTACATTGTAGGGCCAGGGCATGGTGACACATACCTTTAGTCTCAGCACTTGGGAGGCAGAGGCAGAAACAGGTGGATCTTTGTGAGTTCAAGGGCGGTTTAATCTACATAGAGAGTTCCAGGTCAGCCAGAAGACCCTGTGAGACCCTGTCTAAAAAAGAAAAGTTACATTATAGTTGGGGAAGTGACAAACAGTAAGCAAATGGTAAAATATTTAGACATATATAAATGTCTGTGAGACGAATAATAGGTGGGAAGAGCTATGTAGAGAGGTTATAATCTCAAATAGAACAGTCAAGGGAAGGGTCACTAAAGAAAAGATAAAAGAGGAAAGGGACTGGTTCATGTAAACATCTGAGGGAAAGACGTAGGCAGAAGCACCCACAAATGCAAAGGGCCAAGGCTGGCAGGTGAGGACATGCATTAAACATCACATAGCGATCAGGGTGACTGGGATGAGGTGATCAAGGCAAACAACACCAGCAGATAGGCGTCAAATAAGGCCTAAGAGGGAAGCAGGTGGAGTACGTCTGGAGGGTCATTGTGAAGACTTTGGCTTTACCCTAAGAACCTGAGAACTTTGAGTGGCAGTATTGGGATCAGATCACTCTGATTTAAAGGATCACTTGTTCTGAATGGAGGCATAGGCCAGGAGGAGCACAGAAACACAGAATGCTTGTTGGGACGCTCCTGCATTACACCAGGTGGAGATGACAGAGATTTCTAGGTTAAAGTGGAAGCACAGGGAATGGTAAGAGATGTTTAGCATGTATTTGAAGGTGGTGTCACAGGGACTTGTTGAAAGATTAGATACTAGGGGTAGGCAGGCAAGAATCAAAGATAGCTCTAGGTTTTGTTTTGAACCATTAACTATGATGGGGAAGACTAGGGGAAGAACAGGTTTGGGAGAAATAAATAGAAATTTGACTTGGGGCACATTATGGTTAAGAAGCTCACTGGAAATTCAGGTGGAAATGCTGGGCAAGCAGCTGAATATCCAAGTCCAAAGCCAATGGGCAGAGCTCTGGTTATAGAAATCACTTAGAAGTTTTCCGTACAGAACTGGTATTTATAGCCATAGAAGTGAATACAGTTAGTGAAAAAGGAAAACAAAGAGGAGATCAGAGACTTCAGACCTGAGCCTTTCTAACATATAGCAAAGATGGCCTCTTCTGGTTTTACTTGGGGGCTAGACTTGGGTATTATACAAAGATTTTTGCAAATACATTGCCAATGTTCTGTCTTCCCGTTCTGATCACAAACGCAGAAGAAAAAAAAAATAAAATAAAATCAACACCATCAATAGTGTTGCCATTTTAAAAAGTAGCAGAAGATCTCTGTTCAGGATCATTCAGGGTGGTTGGAATTGGAGCCTTTGCGTTGTCTTTTTTCCATCAAGTCTGTAAGGCTAGACTCCCTGAAAGTGTTCTCTTGAATTCCCTGTCCTGAGGCCTCTCTCTTAAGGTCCCAGAAGCCTGTGGTGTAATTGATGGGTTACATCATCTCCTCTACCAGTTACAGTCTCCTCTAGATGGAGGGGGACCATGTTGAACTCTGATACCAGAACACTACTAGCAGGGCCTGGCACTCAACAGGCACCAGGAAATGTTAGGGGAACTTAACTTCATTGCAGAAGTTGATGAGGAGCATCTTCCTGGGCTCTGAGTATCTTTCTTCAGCTTCATCGCTGGAGCTGGTATCTGTCTGCCAGACCCCATTCCTGGTACCCACAGCTTGAGTCCTGGAAAGATACTTTGCCTGTAGGCTTCTTTGGAGAACAGTATCTTTAGGGGCCCTGAAAGACAAGCCATGCTGAAAAACCAGTTTTCTAAGTCAGTCCTCAAGTGGTTTCCTAGGGGAAGGGGCACAGAATCCTAGCTGTGGCTCTTAGAGGCAAAAAGGCTGTCTCCTACAAAGGGGCATCTCCTATAACTGATCTAGAATCCCTGACAACAACTGGGCTAGCCCTTTTTCAAGGGCTTTTGGGTGATCTAAGGGCCCTGAACTAGGAATCAGCAGACCCTAGTAGACACAAGTGTGTCTTGTTCATCATAAGACAGACACACATAAACCCTTTCTTAGCCCCAGGCTACTCCAGTTACCACATTACATTCCTCCCTGTTTATAGTGAACCTTCTGAACAACTTGTCTAAGCTTGTTGCCTCCACTTCCTGGTTTTTCTATTCACTTCCTAACCCAGGCCCATCCCTAAAATAAGGTTGTCCTTCTAGGCCCTCCCAATGACCTCATCTATGTTACTACCTTGACCAAGGTACTACCTTGATGCTGTCAACTTCTAGTCCCTCTTGTGAGCTCCAAGGCCATGTGTCCAACTGCCTATCAGACATCCTGACTCAGCTAAACCACAATCACTTCAAACTCCACATGGGCATCTTTTCCCCAAAGGGTCACAATGCTCCTGAGTTTCCAAGTCTTTCCTATCAGTTCCTTTGGCCTCTAGTGTTTACCTGTTTTGTCTGCCCTTCCTGACTCTCCTTTTTTTCTTTATTATTATTATTAATTTTTTTTGGTCTTTTTGAGACAGGGTCTCCCTGTAGCCCCAGCTGTCCTGGAACTCACTATGTGGACCAGGCTGGCCTTGAACTCACAGAGATCCGCCTGCCTCTGACTTCTGGGTGCTGAGATTAAAGGCATGCGCCACCACGTCCGGACCTCCCTGACGCTTTTAAAAAATATTTTATTCATTATCTTTTTGTGTGTATGAGCATATTGCCTGCATACATGCAAGTACAACTGTGTCATGTAGTGCCTGAGGAGGTCAGAAGAAAGTGTTGGATTTCCCTGGAACTAAGTTAAGGATGGTTCATGGTTGTTGGTTGCCATGTGGGTGCTGGGAACTGCACCCAGGTCCTCTGCAAGAGCAGCCAGCGTTCTTAACCATTAAACCATCTCTCCAGGCCCCCTTCCTGACTCTTAGCCTGCTAACTTTTGTATCTACCTTCAGGCCTGAACTCAAATGCCACTTCTGGATGGAGACTCCTCTAAAGGACTTCCACAGCAAACACATTGCCCTTTATCCCCACAGCACTTTTCAGTAAGTGACAATTACTTGTTCTCTGTCAATCTTATCACGTGTGAAGTCCTTCAGAGTAGGCACCTGGCCTTTCTAGTTCATAGTTTAATTCTTTATTCTCACAAGGTGTATGTGTGTGTACATGTATGTGTATGTGTGTGTACATGTGGAAAGAGAGAGATAGGGACAGAGACAGAGAGACAGACCAGTGAAGGGACAGGAAATAATAGAAATCCAGGGAAGGTCCCGGTGTGATAGCACATGCCTTTAATTCCAGCAATCAAGAGGCACAGGCAGGCAGATCTTTATGAGTTTGAGACCAACTTGGTCTACATAGTGAGTTCTAGGCCAGTCAGGGCTACATAGCAAGACCTGTTCTCAAAAAAGAAAAAGAAAGTCCAGAGAAGGAAAGACAGATAATTTCAGAAGAATGTCTTGGTAGATTCCACAGAGATAATAGCCACTAACGGGATGTGGAGGACAGGCTCAAGGATTAACTCAAAGAGACAAGGTTTTGAACCTGAATACTAAGCAGGACCCATAGAAAGGAAGGGCAAGCTCAGGGAGAAAGTTGAACTCATGACTTGAGGACTGTGGGGTCATCAAATAGATACTTGCAACAGGCAAATGAGTAAATATTTCAAAAGATATCAAGGAGACATGCATTTGAGAGGCCACCCATGGAAGTTAACATGGGAGCTATAAAGCTACCAAAAAGGTTATATATAAAAAGAGAATCTGAGGGCCAGGAGATGGCTTGGTCAGTAAAGCATTTGCCTCACAAGTGTGGGGGCCTGAATTTGAGCCCAGAACCCACATAAAAACTGGGCATGGTGGTGCACTTATAATATATCAGTGTCTGTCTCTGCCTCCCATCTCTCCATCACCTTTCCAAATATCTCACATAAAGGTAAGGCATTCAGAGATGCAGCTCCATGGGCAAGTTAACATGTTTAACAATCCTTGCCTATTAAATAAAGGAGTCACTAGTCACAATTTCCAGTTGTTCCAAGGATTAAATGAGGTAACACATGAGAAGCACTTAGCCCGGGAAAGAGCACTCAGTAAGTAACCAATCAATGCCAAGGCTTTTTGATTCTTTGTTGCTGTTGTTGAGACAGGATCTTATATAGCCCAGGCTAGTCTTGGACCCACTATGTGGCTGAGTGGCTGAGGACAACCCTTAACATATTCTCTTCCTCTGCCTCCTAAGTGTTGGGATTACAGGCATATGCTACCATGTCTAGTTTATGTGGTGCTGGGGACCAAACCCAGGGCCTTGTGCATGTTAGGCAAGCACTCTACCAAGCTACATCCTCAGTCTGAGATATTATTAATTAGTTGTTTGTTTTGGACAGGGTCTCACTAAGCAACCCCGGTTAGCCTGGAACTTGCTATGTAGACCAGGCTGGCCATGAACTCACAGAGAGCTGGCCTGCCTCTGCCTCGCAAATGCTGGGATTGAAGGTATGTACCAGTACATCAAGCTGAAATATTATTTTTTTAAACTTTTTAAAAATATATTTTATCATTTTTACTTTATGTGTATGTGTGTATTGCCTGCAAGTAGGTAAGTGCATCTGTGTCGTGCAATGCCCATGAAGGACAGAAGAGGCTGTCAGATCCCCTGGACCTGGAGCTACCAACAGTTGTTAGCTGCCATGTGGGTGCTGGGATTCGAACACAGGTCTTCTGCAAGAACAGTGTTCTTAACCACTGAGCCATCTCTCCAGTCCTGAGATATTATCTTTAAGTATTTTATTATTTTTATTTTATGTGAATGAGTGTATGGTACACCCATGTTGTACAATGCTGGCAGAGGTCAGAAGAATGCGTTGGATCCCTTGAAACTGGAGTTACAGACAGTTGTTAGCAGCCAAGTGGGGAGATACTATTTTTAACAAAGTCAAGGATGGCAACAGGAGAAAAGGAGCATGTGGAGAAATTGCTACAGGGACTTCTGCAGGGAGAGATATCCCCTGGGTCCAGGATGGGACACTAGAGGACTTGAAGGCCTTGTTGCAGGGGGATGGGGAAGGTAGATCTTTTCAAAATCTGACCCTGGCTTGTCACTTGCTGGTTATTGAGGGAGGTTGTTACTGCTGTTTCTTTTTTTCTGAGAAGTCATGCTGAGTCAGCTTGGGGTTTTTCTGGCACCCAGTATCTTTGGGTATTTCCTGGAGTCCTGGTTCTTGCCTCTCTGCCTTTCACTGCTTACTGTTCCTCCAGCTGCAAACAGTTGCAGGATGCCCCAGCAGCAGATCCCAGAGAACGAGAGTCAGAGATAGTGGATGTCGTGCCTTCCCCATGGGCTGTACCCTAGATGAACCAAAATCCTACTGTCTCCTTCATAATTAGCATGTCCATGGCCATTCCAAGTTCTCAAACACACTAAACACACACAGCAGGCCTCCTGGTTCATCTCCAGTGTAGCTCCCCTGAACTGTCCACACTCTGTGGCTCATAGTTGTTCACCTATCTGTTTCAAACCCTGCCCTAGCTCACCATGCAGTAGCTCCACCATTATAGGAAGGGCCCTCCTACCTTCCCAGCCTTGTTCCATGGTATGCATGTACATTTACCTTCTGCCCCATCCTGACCAAATGTTATTTATGCCCATGGGTCTCTGCCTTTGCCCATCTACATAGTCTCTCTTCTTTCGCTGACACTCCCCTCCTCATATTCTTTCAAAAATGACAGGCAACTAGAAGTTGTTTTTTTTTTTTTTCTAACATTATCATCCTTCCCCCCATACTGGTGAGTTGGATGTGCCGACATCTCAGTTTCCATAGCAGCTGGTGGCTGGTCACCTCTCCCTTGTTATTCCTTGTATCTTAGGGTAACAGTTAGGAAATATGTGTCTCATTACTAGATTAGGAAATCCTCCAAAATGAGGATTAGGTTGTTAATATCTTCATTCACAGGGCTTGGCCTAGGACCTATCTAACTCATAGTACCTACTATAGTCTCATTCCTCAGGGAAGACTGGTTGAATGAAAGAATGTTCTTATCATAGCAGGGATGCTGTGTGACAGGAAGACAATGGAAGGCTCGAGTTTGTAATCTCAGTACTTTGGTAGAGAGAAGCAAGGGGATGGAGGAAGACAATGGACGCACACAAGAGTGGATTCCCTTCCACACCCTGAGCTACAGGGCCGGCTTCTAACTCCTAGCTACCTGAATGCCTCCCATTCTGTAATTCAAGGCTGGTCAACTTTCTCATTGCTTTATGTTTTTAATTTGACAAATTTCAACCATTGCTGAGCAGCTGTTATATGCCCAGCAGGCAATAGGATGTTTCTGGTTGCTACTGGGATGCACCAGGCTGGATCTTCTCCATGGAGCATCAAGCAGGTTTCTTTTCTGTGAGTATTCAACTCTTAAAAGGGCAGCAGTTAAGAGCACTGGCTGCTCTTGCAGAGGACCTGGGTTCAAGTCCCAGCGCCCACATGGTGGCTAACAGTGGTTTGGAACTCCAGTTCCAGGGGATCAGATGCCTTCTTCTGACCTCTGTGGCAGGCATTGCATGATACCAGTGCACTTACGCACATGCAGGCAATATACTCATACACATCAAATAAAATATTTTTTTTTAAAAAAGAGCAGTGGATCCTTAGGCAAGGCATCATGGGTAGGAGGAACTGCTGGAAAACACTGTTGTCAGAGAAGTGGTAAAGCTGAGAATGAACTAGCACCTCAGTATCAAAACGGTAGGAGGCTGTGCATGGTGGCATAGGTCAGGAAACTCAGCACTTGGGAGGTTCAGGGCAGAGGATCAGGAGTTCAAGGCTAGCCTCAAGTACATGTTAAGTTCAAGGCCAGTCTGGGCTATGTGAGATCCTATCTCAAAACATTTTTTAAAAAATCAAAATAAGTTAAAAAAAAGAGTCAAGAGGGGCACCTGGGTGCAAGAATATGAGGATCCAGAGTGGGAGGCCCAAGGCATAGCTGAGGACTTGAGTTCCATGATTCAAGCCTAGGCAGAGGTTATCAGAGCTCATAGTCACTGTGACCCATCACAGGTTAGGGAAGCAAAGGGAGGCAAGTTATTTAAGGGTATCACAAAGGACTATCAGAAGAAAGCAGAATGCAGGGTCCTGAATCTCATCAAGGTTTTGTCTCTATCTCTTGGCCTTTCCCTGCCCACCTCCTCCCCATCACCTCTCCCAGTTTTCTCTGGGCTTCTAGGCAAAAAAGTACTGCCCAGAGAGCCTCCCTAATTTATATACTATAGCTCTATTAGCAAGCCTTCTCAGTTCTCAGTTCTAAAGTCTCATGGAAGTCAATCTGAGTGGCTCCGTTTAGGCCCTACAGTTGTCATAGAGGAAGAACAGCATATTTGTGGCTGTGTACATGGTTCCTCTAGAACCTTGCATATCTGGGAAAAAGTCCTTGAAAAGCAGAAGTTATTCAAACAACAGTTACAGATGTTTAGCTCTGGGAGACAAAAGTTGGGTCGTATTAAATAAAACTAAGCACCAATGAGTCTGAGGCAAAGAGATGTGTGGACTGAATCTTCACATAACCATGGAAATCTAGTGTCCTGAGTCCACTGATTCAAAAGGAGTCCAAGCCTCAAGAAGGCAGACAGGGGGAAAAAAAGAAAAGAATAAAAGTTTCTAGGCTTTAAGATATTTTGGAGACATCGTACACCTCTTTCTGTTTTTAAAATGTCATGTAGGTATTAGTGTACTGTAGACTCTGAGCACTCCTTTGGGAAAAGACCTGTTTAACTTTGTCTCATAATGATGTGTGCATTTGCGTGTGGCACTCTCCTTTTGGTGAGTAACTATAAACCATCCACCTTTCACAAGGCATGCTTTGGAGACAAGCCTACACCACCAGCTTTCATCTGTTAGTTATTTTTATGGGGGCTGAGATGGTCCATGAGCAAGAATAGTCTTGACTTAAAACAGTATTTTCCAAACCTTATATGTCTACCTTTGACCTTCCTGGATGGCAATCATTCATTTTTTTTTTTTTAAGTTTTAACCTAGTTATGCCCATGGGTTTGATATGGCAGTTAAGTGTTTTTCATCATTGAAATACATTGAAATAGATATATAATAGTTAAAATTTAAAAGTTTGTCCATATATTACCGGAAGTTCTCTAGAGAGAGATCATATGGTGGAATCACAGTAACTACCATGTGAGTTTCGGCAAGCCACTTACCCTCAGGGCACTGCCAGTCACACATGCAGGCAGGTAAGTTCCGCCTGTGACCAGATGACAGCTGTAGGTGTCTGCTGCACCACCCTTCATATGCCATTCTGGGGCCTGTGTTCTCTTTCCATGCCTGCCTGGTCTTCCTGGGAGGAACCTGGAAAGCTAATGCAGATTTTCCTTAGCCACCAGGGGTTGGAAGCTAAAGCTGGGGAAGGTGGCACCATTATTCTTGAAGCAGAATTACCTTGGCCTAACTGAAGCAAGCAGGTGGGAGCCAGATGCCTCTCCTGCTGGTCTGGGATTGCTTCGGAAATGGGAAGGCTATGAGGACAGACATTAGAGCCAGACAAAACTGGCTCTGGCAGATGGCTGCAGTAGAAAAAGCATAGCTTTGGAATCAGGCAGACCTGAGTTTTAGTTCAAGACTTGCTACTTACTAGCTACATGCCCTCAAATAAAGTCTGTTTGTTTTGGATAGTCTATTAAATACAATTATCACCATTGTCCAGATGAAGAAACTGAGGCTCGCAGAAGTTTAACGAGTTGTCGGAGGTCGCATAATAACAGAGCACAATTCAAACTTGGGTTGGATTGACTTGTAAGCGTGGGCTCCAGGTCACTGCGTTACTGTCTGCATTCATTTGGTGACTGGGGGCCTCTTCTGTTGGAGGAGCTGCTGTTGAGTCCTGGGGACTGAGGGCTGAGCAAGAGGACACGTCCTCACCCTCACACATCTTGCATTCTATAGGGAAGATGGATGGTCTATCACCAGCTACCCTATGAGTAACTTAACAATTGTAACTGTTATAAGAGATGCTTTGTGGCCTACACATGATCTCCTGGTGAAAAAGGACTGTGTGTGTGTGTGTGTGTGTGTGTGTGTGTGCACGTGCGGCATTTTTATTTATTTATTTTTGGTTTTTTGAGACAGGGTCTCCCTGTAGCCCCAACTGGTCTGAAACTCACAGAGAGATTGGCCTGCCTCTGCCTCCCGAGTGCTGGGATTAAAGGTGTATGTACGCCCAGTGAAAATTTGAAATAATTCTAAAACAAATGGGTGTGAAGTAACCCAGAAGTTGGAGGCCTGGACAAAGGCTGGGAGGGGACTCATCCGGATTAACGCTTTAGGGCCATGCGGGCATCGAAGGGACGCAGCTGAGCGAAGTAAGGTCGATCGCAGCGGCCGAAGGATTTGCAGGTCCAGCTCCTCCGGCTCTAGAGACATGGAAGAGGGGCACCCGATCCCGGCCCCGCCCCGCTGAGGCCCACCACGTGGCCGCTCGGGTGGCCCGGGTCCGGAGACGGTGTCCGACCGGCGCCTGCGCACAGCCTGACCCGGGTGTCGGCGTTCGGAGAACAGGAGCTGGCCCAGAGGTTGAAAGCTGCTGGGGGTGGGAGGAGGTGGGAGGAGTCGGCTCCGTATGCAAATGAGAGGAACCCGTGTAGGCCGGGGGCGGGGCTCGCGATGCAAAGCCGGCTCTGCCTCTGGGTCTTCGATGAGACAGGCCGCAACCCTCAGCCCCTTTCCGTGAGCTCTGACGTCGCCGACGTTCCATTTAAAAGCGGCCGCGCAGGCGCAGTGAAGCGAAATGCGAACTTAGGCTGTTACACAACTGCTGGGGTCTGCTCTCACCGCCTGCCCGGCAGTCTGTCAGCGCCGCCGCTTCAGCTGCTCTGGGCATCTCGGACCCGCGGCCGTCGCCGTTTGCTCGAGCTCCCGGACTCTCCGTCCGCCCGCGCAGGCCGTCCAGTCTCTCCGCGTCTCCCCCGCGTTTGCCTCCGAGCCCGCCTCGCCTGCTCCCCCGCCGACATGAGCGGGGACCATCTCCACAACGACTCCCAGGTACGGCCCGCCGGCCCCCTCCACGCAGCCGCCCGCCTAGGCCCTGCGCTGACCCCGGCGCTCCCGTGGGTCCCGCACGGCCGCTTTGACAGGTCCGAGTCCAGGACTAGGGGCGGCCGGCCGGAGCAGCTCGGCTCGCCGGGTCCCGGGGGAGGCCTCCAAGTTGGAGTTTGGGGCGCTGGCAGCCCTGGGGAGGCCGGGTCCGGGGCTCAGGGTCCGGGGCTCAGGGTGGGCCCGGCCCCCGGCCGCGCGCTGCTCCGGGGTTCATGTGCCCGTTTCACCTTCCCTCCTTTTCTTTCCGCAGATCGAAGCGGATTTCCGATTGAATGGTGAGTGTGTCCCCCGCCCCGCCCCGATGTCCCCACGCCGCAGCCGGCCGCCTCCCCCGTGCCGGGCCGGAGCCGGGCAGAGGACAGACATGGCGTCCCAGAGACTAAGTCCCGGCTCCTCGCTCACCGGCCCCATTGTTCCCATCGGGCCGCCTCTGGACCCCCTTTCCCGGGGTCCCACCCCCCCCAAATCACGGCCTTCCCAAGAGGGGGCAACGGAGACCCCGCGTCGCCCGTCGCCGGGCCTCGGGCGGCTTCTCTCCGCCGGGATTCTTCCCGGGAAAGTCGCCTTGTCGACGGTCGGGACTTAGTCTCTGCGCCATTTTCTTTTTCTCTCTCCTCCTTTCTGTGCCTGTGTCTTTCTCTCCCTCCCTCGGCTCCTTCCCTGAGCTGTCCAGAAAGAGCTTTCTGCAGAACAGAGCCGTGTAAATCACAGACCTCACCAGACACGGAAAGCCTGGAGACTGAATTATTATAATTTTTTTCCCAAATAGAACTTTATTTTGGAGGTTTCTCGCTTCATGTTTGCTTGCTTTTTCTGCTTCCAGAATGAAAGATTCCCTCAGGCAACTGTTGGTAGTTGGGTTTTTTGTTGTTGTTGTTGTTTTTTAATAGTGAGATGTTTATGATAGCAATTAGCTCTAAAAACTAAAACCACCTTTTGTGAAGCTCTTAGTATTTCGGGATTGTTTTCCTCAACTTGTGCTTTTTGCAAAAAGTTTGCAAGTTGTCCGTGTGTCGTAGTGTGTGTGTTGAATTTGAGCATATTGACCCCCCCCCAAATTAAAGTATTAGGGAGTAGAACTTTGCATTGTGCTCAGGTTCCCAAGGCAGTGGTTTGTTTGTTTGTTTTTGAGAACACAGTTTAGTGTGCTTGTCTTGAGGAAAGTGTGTTGAGTATCTCATATGGACTTGGTATTTGCTAGCCTTTTCTTTGGGGCTGTAGGGAGTTAAAAAAAGGTTTTATTTATTGAAACAAAGAGTGGCCAGCCCCCACTCCTGTTTCCTGTTCATTCTTCTCAGAAGCTGCTGTTTTTCAGGAATCAAGAGTTAACTAGCTTTTCCCACATCCTTAATGTTTTTGAACCCTTTTCAAACCAAACCAGTCATTTGTTCTTTAAATATTTCCACTAAAGTTACCCAGGGAAGAGATACTCCTCCACCCCCACCCCCTCAAATAAAGAAAACCTACCTTTATAGGTTTCCAACAATCCTATTTGTAGGGTGCTGGGAATTCCCACCTATTCTGACGGTCCATAATCCTACTCAGTTGAGTTTCAGTTCTGGGAACTTCAATGGGGAAGCTGATGAGTAGGCTTTCTGATACAGCAGTCCATAGGGTTGGTTTGCCTGCCCTTCTGAGAGCAGACTTAGGTTTAGATTTAGAAGTGAGGTGTCCAGAAAGAGATGGCATTGAGAGTCAGGAGAGAATCTAGGGAAAGTATAATTTTTCTTGAACACCTACTATGCCAAGCACTGTGCTTAGTGCTAGAACAGAACCTGTGACCACCTCACTGCCTTTGCTCTCAATTCAGTCTATTGGAGGAGACGTAATTACTTAATTACAAGGTTTGTGTTGGGGCATATGTGTACCCAAAATGCTTTGGGAGCATAAGGACTTAATTTTATCTGGGGGTGGGGAAATTTCTCAGAGGTGACTCTGAGCAGGGTATTGTGCAAGACTAGGTGCTGAGACTTTTCAGGGGCTGAATAGTTTCTTGAGTACATTGATCTAACCAGGTTACTAAAAGGGGGAGGAGGGACTCCAGTTTAGAAAATCATCAAGCATATAGATGTTTCTTTGGAAAGAGAGCAAGGAAAGGGATGTGGCCAGGTGTCCTTTTGAACTCTGAAGGAAGGTAGAGTTTAGAAAAAGTATTTGCTCTTACGTTGGGCTGAGTAGGTAATCTAATACTGAAACAATTTAGCCTTTTTCCTCTTAAGAAACTTAACTTCTATAGTTCTCATCTAAATTATACCAAGGAACTATTGAATGTGCACATACATGATTGTGAGCTGGGCGGGCTATTCTCCACTGCCATTTTTATAGAGTGAATTAAACTGCCCATGTTGACTTTCAGACTGTTTTCACATTTCCAACAGTGATATTTATTGAATGCTTAACCATCTGCCAGGCATGAATCTCAACTCTTTCCTTGGATCATCTCATTGATTGCTTGGAAGGACCCTTATGAGTTAGGTACTATCCTCTCCACTTCGTAGATGAGGAAATGGGGTGCAGTCTAAGGCAGTGGAGCCCAGCCTCATGCAGTGGGAATGAAAAAATGAAAAGTTGCCCATCTTTTGCAGAGCAGTTTAAGGAGAGAAGGAAGTATCTGATTCTCATCATTTTCTTCTTATCTGAATCTTGAAAAGCACTTTGTCTTCCTTTAAGACCTTCCATGAAGTGTCTGATGCTGTAGTAATTATCTTGTGACTACTGTCAAGATGTAGTGTTACTGTGTGCTTGCTGTATCAAGGAAATTTGAAAGGCTGTTTTTAAAAATAAAATAACTATATTCTGGCTTCTTTGAAGTAAGAGAGTTTGCTTAAGCATGAGTTAAGTGAGCCTGAACCATCTTGCAGATTGATGAACTGCAAGGCCACATAGTAAGATTACATATCCCTCATTTTGCTTGCTCATGTCTCCCAAGATGCAAAAGACACTTTTCCCTCTCCCCTTGGAGCTCATTCTTTATAGTACTTAAAACCGTAGCCTTTTGTATGAAATTTAGAGCATTCCGGGCCATATTCAAATTCAGCTTCTGGGAAAATGCTATATGTGCAGTGTGTTTATATTTAAAGTATTAGCAATGAGCTAGGAATTTCAGGAGCACAAACCATACCTCTCTCTATCACCTTAGTGAAAAGACTTCCTTTGTAATGGTTGTTAGCACTAACTAGTGAGGCTGAGTCATTATTACAGGTGCCTAGCTCTAGAGTTGATAACATCAGGTTAAGGTGTTAGTGATCCTTTTTCTGTTTCAAGAACTTGAAGTTACTGTCTACTGGGGTTGTGTTGGGAAGCACACCTTCTACTGTGGCTCTAATTAATATATAGGTTTTTTTTTTTCTTACGTATTTACAGACTGAAAAGGCAGCAAAGTAGAATATTTGACCCCATCATGTTATGATTTGACATCATGTGTTGATTCTGGTTAGTTTAATGGATTTAAATTAATTGAGGGGAACTGTTTCTGATGCTAATATAGATAGCCGTACATCTGTGCTTCCTGTTTGTTAGGTGTGAGTTGGGGTAGGCAATGGGGTGGCTCATGATGTGACTCTCTGAAACATCTCATCACATTTTTAAAACTGAAAATTGATGGTAGCTCTAAATGAAGTCTGGAACTCAGTTTGGACATACTTAAGTATTAGGCTTCAGTGTTGTCTTTTTACACTGCAAGCCAGACTTCTTGATGTACCCTTTTGCATTAGTAAGCTGCTAGTATCTTGAAGCAGATCAGATCTCACAGACAAATTTTAGGCCCAGATAGTCCTGGTAAAACAAGAAAAATCCAGGAATTACTAAGGAAATTAGAAAAAAAATTCATGGCTTAAAAAGACAAAAAATTAGGTAACATTGCTAACCCTTTCAGGTACATTTCTTCGGTGAGTACACAGAGTAAAATGGAAAATAAGAACTCAGGGTTGGTCCCCAAATCTTACTTTAACCAATATCAGGGAGAAAAAGAAAAGTCTAACTTTCCTGCATGAAAATGATGAATTTTGAGAGTTTGAAATTTGTCTGGTATAGTGTTTGTTTTCGTTGTGTGGTATGGGGAGGTTCAAAAACTGCCTTGTCAGTCTGTAAATATGTTAGAAAAAAACATATTAATTAGAGCCATAGTTGTCTTCTGTTGCTAATGGTATGGGAAAGAATTCTGTCATCCTTTCAAACTGCATTTCATTTTAGGAGACCACGTTATTCTGAAATTATTCATATTAAGTGAGCATGAATACATATGTGCATTATAGATCTTCAGTAACTTTTGCCATATATATTAAGTGCCAAGTAAAACTGACTTTCTTCAAACTCAGTCATTTCCCTGCAAGTATGTTTTGTTAGGGATTGCAACCTTCCTCTAAGACAAACTGTGGTGTTTGAAATGGATTCCAAGTATAATTAATTTCAGTGTAGATGTAATTTACCTTGAGACTATGGAAATGCTTGCATTAAGTAACTGGTGTAGAATCCAGAGGTTTAAAAAAGAAAAAAACAACCCTCGAAAGAACAGGAAAGTACATTTGTTGGCATTTAGAAGAGAATCCTTATTCTCTGTGTCCTGTGGTTTATATGATTTTCCCTTGATTACTTTTAGTCGACTAACTTTGCAAAATAAAGACATTTTGGACAAACGATAGGGAATTCAGCTTCTTAAGGTGAAGAGTTTAGGCTAGAAAGTCCCAGAGTGACCCATAAATAGTCACTGAAGTATTATGTTTAAGGGAGGATTTCAGATGTGTTTTAAAGTAAGTGATCCCTTTTTTGTTCAGAAGCGTGGTGATTGGGTGTTCACACCATTGTTATGACCTTGTTGTGATGTCAGCGCATTACTTGGTTAATGTGAAAAGAAGGAAAGAAAAAGTAGTAGTTAGCTCTTACTTTCATTCTTTGTAAATTTGAAGTTTTGAGAAGCAGTTTTCTGTCCTGTGTCCAGTAGCATTGAAATAGGGACTTTAAAACCGAAGCCATCAGCTTGGAAGAATTAGCCTTTTTTCAAACTTCCACTCCCCATCACCTGTTTGCCTTTCTAAGTGCTGGCAATATGTGCTGTGTTGATAGTGAGGGCCTGGGCACTTTAGAGGGCTATGAAGAAGGGTGACTAGGGCTTGATTAGGTAAGAAAAAGCTAGCAGAATACCCATTTGGATCTTAATTTGGTATATATGTATATTTGCTAATATTATAGGAAGTGGCTCATAGTTTGTTAAATTGACTTAACAGCAATAGGTACTGCTGAACGAACATGTTTTCTATTCTATGCATTTAAGATCCTATGTATTTTTTTTTTAACCTGAGAGAGAAGTGTCATTGCTGATAGAGTTACACCTCTGGGGTGTATATAGATTATAATGTCATCAACTTAGACTGCTTATATCAAAAGTCGTGTTAATTGTCTGTTACTTATCTTGCAAAATTTTGATAAAGACAACTTCAAGTTTTCGTTTCTTTTTGGTGTTTGTTTTTGCTGTCTTGTTTTTGATTACATTCACTTATCTTCCTATTGCCTTCACCTTTATGTACTGTACTTAAGAATTTTTCTGAAATACATAAATATTTCTATTTGCATCAAATTTGAAGGTGGGTGATGCATCTTTACCAAGACATTAATGTTTTCTTGCTCATTTCTGTGAATTTAAAGGAACCACCAGAGTAACTCCAGCCCCTTTATATTGGAGATCCTTGGGCTAGAGAAATCCCAGAAAAGGTGTTAAAGCTATCAGCCAAATCTCCATTTAGTTAACTTTTTTGTTATGTAAATTAAGAACAAACTTCAGGTTTTCTCAGGAATTTCACATTTTCCTAGTAGTTTTTTGTTTTGTTTTGTGGGGTTTTTTGTTTGTTTTGTTTTTTGTTGGTTTTTTTGTTTGTTGTTTGTTTTTTGAGACAGGCCTTACTTTGTAGTCTGGACTGGCCTAGCACTATCTCTGTAGACCAGGCTGGCCTCAAACTCAAAGAGATCTGCCTGCTTCTGCGAGAGTGCTGAGACTAAAGGTGTGCATCACCATACTCAGGCCCCCAGTTGATTTTTTTTTTAATTATTTTTATTTATTATTTTCATTTTATGTGTATGAGTGTATTGCCTGCATGTATGTGCATGCACCTGTGTCGTGCAATGCCGCGGAGGTCAGAAGAGGGTGTCGTATTCCCTTGGAACTGGAGTTAAGGATGGTTCATAGCCACCATGTGGGTGCTGGGAATCGAACCCGGGTCCTCTGCAAGATCAGTCAGTGCTCTTAACCGCTGAGCCACCTCTACAGCCCCCCCAGTTGATTTTTTAAAATATCATTTATTTTGTGTCTGTGTGTATATGCGTACCAGCATGCGTGCGCTATGTGTGTTTATGTTCATGTCATAGTGTGCATGTGGAGATCAAAGGACAGCTTTAGAGAATTGGTTCTTTCCTTCCTTCTGAGAATGACAGAAAGTACCTTTACTACCACCATGCCATCTCACTACCCAAGTTTCTCCTTTTTTTGTTTTGTTTCATTTTTTAGTATGTTGAGGGGGCAGTGTCTTCCTGTAGCCTCAGCTTGCCTGCAACTCACTATGTAGACCAGGCTGGCCTTGATCGCACAGAGATCTGTCTGCCTCTGCCTTCTGAGTATGTCGTCATGCTCAGCCTAGGTTTCTTTCTTTCTTTCTTTTTCTTTCTTTCTTTCTTTCTTTTTTAAATTAAATATTTTACTTATTATTTGTATTAGTATCTGTGTATTGCCTGTATGTATGTAAGTGCACCCATGTCATGCAATGCCCATGGAGGACAGAAGAGGCTGCTGGATCCCCTGGAACTGGAGTTACAGACAGTTGTTAGCTGCCGTGTCGGTTCTGGGATTTGAACTCTGGTCTTCTGCAATAGCCAGTGTTCTTAACTGCTGAGCCATCTCTCCAGCCCCAGGTTTCTTATTTTTTAAGGGCAAGAACTAACCAACCAGTCCTTGGTCCCAGTGTCCTTTGCATTGTAACTTTTAGCTCTACTCTGCTATCTCACTTGGTCCTAGATCCTGAGTTGTGTTTTGAGAGATCTTAATATGTAGTTCCAGGCTGGCCTGGAACAGAGATTCTCCTGCCTTCACTTGAGTACTCCACCACACCTGGTTTACATTAGACTAATGTAGGTTTTTGCCACTTACTGTAAGTCCAGGTTTTGATCTTGGTACCATATATGAATGTCCAGAGTTATAAACATTCATAGACATATTATTAATTGGAAGGAGACTGAAGTGGCAGGTTTCAGGATCTGGGTCATCTGAAATATCAACTGCTTAAGATGCTTATTTTACCCATCTCTTTATGGTAGCCCCTTTATTTGTAATTGGCTATTTGAGCTCTTCAGAAAAGGAAGTGAAAGGAGGGGAACAAATTTTGAGTGCATATTAGACACCATGTTTTTTTCTTTTTAATTAATTCATTGTGCGCCCATGGGCATATGTGTATGTATGAGTATATGAGTGTTTTGCCTGCACGTAAGAGCACCTGAGTGTGCAATGATCACGAGAGGGCATCATATCCCTTGAAACTGGAGATGCAGTTGTGAGCCACTCTGTGTGCTGGGAATTGTACCTGGGTCTTGTAAGAACAGAAAGCATTCTTAACCACTGAGCCATCTCTCCAGCCCCCTAAATACCATGTTCATATTACATCTGAATTGGAGTATGGAAATTACATAGACTTATGTGAGAACCAGGAAAGAACTTTTTCTGTTTTTTTTTGTTGTTGTTTGTTTGTTTGTTTTCATTTTCACCTCCCCATTTTGATAGTATATTGCCTTGGTGAGGATTCTAGAAACTACTCAGGCTGTAATCAGTAAGCTGCCTGTACAGCCTGTCCTTAATTATCTGCTGGCAGACATAGCCTGAACCCAGTGCACCTGGACTATTAGATATCCAAGGGCTGCTTTGATATTAAGGCTGGAATCAGGCCGGTATTAGAGGGAGGTGGTAAAGAGGGAGGCTATAGGGGATACACTTGTGAATAACTGCTGAAATTGGAGTTGGATTCAGAAAAAAATCTAGGTAAGTCCTTGCTCTTGCTATGAAACTTGTATTAGCCCCATGTTGTCTCATCTCTAAACAAGAGTGATACTTTCTGTTTCACAAACAATTGAGAATTAAATGAGTGTGTGAAGGTTCCTCCTTGTCCACTTTGCAGAATTTAAACTTTGGTGAGAGTATATCTATTCTGAATTGGATCTTTATTTTCAGTGTTAGATTTGAAGTAGTGGTATTAGGATTATCCCTCACTGGTATTTTCTGCTAATTTTCTGACATTTACATAATGAACTGTAGCATGTAATTAGAGTTGTTTTTCCCTGTCCTGAACTGCCTTCTATACCCATCTCTTCCAATTGTAAAGCACTCACTCCCTGTGAAATAAAAGGGTCTCTAGATCTAAGTTTGGACTAAGTAGGAACCAAATATATGTTGTGTTCCTACTTTTCTAAGGCAAAATTTCCTGAGCAATAGAGAAGATAGGCTAAAAAAAAAAAAAAAAAATTGAAGAACAGCTATTGTAAAGATTGTGTCGGTAGCCATAAAACTTGATGAGATCATCTAAATAGTTCAGAAAAAGAGGGCTCAAGTCAGATCTTTGAGGCAATCCAACTTTTAGAGATTTGGTAGGGAGAAGTAAGGACAGGAAGCACAATAGCTGAGTATTGTATCACAGAAGACAATGGGAAAAGCTGTTTTTAGAATGAGGGAGAGAACAGCTAGATTGACTAACTTCCTGACTGTTCAGTAGAACTGTGGATTTTCAAATGAAGATTCCCAGAACCTTACCTTTTAGATGCAAATAATACATGAAAGGCCAGATTCATAACTTGTCCTTTTATAAACCATGAAACTCAGTATGTCTTATCAGCACGTCTCTTCAAAGGCCACCGTTTCTCCCCTCCAACATTTTTAGACTGAAACACTTGAAAGCACCCAAGAATGACCTTCGTCCTTATGCATTTCAGTTGTTGCTTAAAGTGACCAGCTCAGCCAACTGTGAAATAGTAATTTGGGAGGATAAGAAGAGTGCCTTAAATAAGCTCAGGCCTGTAATCCTAGCTACTTAGAAGGCTGAAGCAGGAGGATCACACATTCAAGGCCTATTTGGGCTACCAAGTGAGTTCCATGCCAGCCTGGGCAATTTAGTGAGATGCTGCCTAAAAAATAAAAAGGAGGCAGTGGTGCATCTTGATGAAGCTGCAGCCGAGTATTCAGGAGGAGCTCTCCACATCATGAACCTAGCCATCAGCATTGCTGTCCTGCTGGCAGTCTTGCAGTTATGCCAAGGGCAGAAGGTATTTAGTCTGGCCTGTCTGGTTGACCAGAGCCTTTGTCTGGACTGCTGTCATTGGAGTGGCATCAGCTTGCCCACCCAGTATGAATTCAGCCTGACCCTTGAAAAAGTAAATATGTGTCCTGTGGCACTGTGAGGGTGCCTGAGCACACATGCCGCTCCCAGACCAGCTTTACCAGGAAGTAAGCACATCATGGTCCTCACCATAGCCAGCTTTACCACAAGGATGAGGAACCTATACATGCAAGCTCCATCTCTGTACAGCTTCCCCTATTCAGATATTCTAGTCAGAATATCTCTGTGCTCAGAGGCATGCTGATCAAATGTGAGAGCATAGGCCCTCCTGGCTACTGCGTCTGCTTTTCCTGTCCTTCCTTTAAGCCACAGATTTCATTCCTCTGTGACTGGCTGGGTCCATGGAGAATTCAGGAAGCCTTAAGACCCAGTGTAGAGATTGTACTTCTTTGAGCCTGCTCATTCCCTCCCCCTTGTCCCTCACATACCTTGGGGAGAATCAGGGACCCTATCCCTCATAAGGAACTCCAGTGCTACTTGTCCTCACCCCCCCACCCCCACTTTGTGTCCCTCTCTGCACACCACTGACTCTTTTTGTACTAGAACTGCTTTTGTCTGGTGGTGTTGGGGATGGGGGGAATGGCTGGCAGTACAGCTCAGAGTACAGTACTTGCCTACATGCACAAGACCCTAGTTTCAATCCCCAGTATTACCAAAAACAACCGTTAAAGATTGTATTTAATAATTCATTATGTGCATGTGTGTAAGTGTACCCGTGTCCTGCAGTGCTCACTGAGGTCAGAAGAAGGAGTCTGATCCCCTTGAACTGGAGCTACAGATGGTTGTTAACCACCATGTGGGTGCTGGGAATCGAACCTGGGTCCCCCGCAGGAGCAGTCAGTGCTCTTAACCTCTGAGCTACCTCTCCTGCCCATTTCTAAACATGCGCTTACGATGCTATATGCTCAATCAGGAAGTACTGATTTGCCTTGACTGTGGGGCGAAGTAATTTTACCTGGTGACAAGCACCTGTCACATATAAACCATTTTGTATCTCATATATTAAATTACAGGTTAGGGCTATTTGGCAATGATTAATGTTCTCCCCTCTGTACTTGGGATGGTACAATATTTAGAAATCATAGGAAGCTAAATGTTTTATGTTTTAATTGGCTGTATTCCTGCAAACATTCATAAAGTGAATATCTGTGATTGGTGGAGATGGATGAACAAGACATACTTTTAGAGTAACTTTAAAAATTTTTTTGGATTTTTTTTTTTTATGTGTATGAGTATTATGCTGCATGTGTGTAAGTGCACCTGTGTTATGGAGGACAGAAGAGGCTGTTGTCCCTGGAACTACAGTTAAGGACAGTTGTTAGCCACCATGTGGGTGCTGATATTCAAACCCGGGTGGGTCTTCTGCAAGAACAGCCTATGCTCTTAACCACTGAGCCATTTCTCCAATCCCTAGAATGGCTTTTAGGATAAATACTAAGAAGTTAGTGTGTTGTAGGTATGCACACCTCTGCTGAGATTTTTCCTCTGGGTCTTAATCAAGTCTCCTGTCATACCAACATGAACAGGAATTGGAGGTTACTTTTTAGTAGTTACTGTTTTCACGGTCATTGTGAGAGAGTGATGGCCCCATTAATTCTCATACTTGAGAATCCTTCGTACAAGACATTGGAACTTAGAAACTTAGACTTCCAAAGAAGTCGGAATTCATTACTATCACAGAAGATGGTTTTTAGTACATTTACATTAAACCTTTTCACCTGGAATAGAAGAAAAACTGAAGTTTTGTGTATTTATTTCCCACTATCTTTTTGTGTTGGGTACCTGTGTTACATGAACGTTAGAATAATTTTCTCAAGTTGCCCTGATCAGGTTGATGGTCAGAGTGACTATAAACGCTCAATGTCTATGCACAAATAGGCCTATGTGATATTAATTCAAGTAGAAACTGTTTAAATCCTTGAAACTGAATTGTAAGTTACAAAGAAGTTGAAGTCTCTCTTCACAAGTTTTTTTTTTTTTTTTTTTGTCTTTTTGAGACAGGGTCTCCCTGTAGCCCCAGCTGGCCTGGAACTCACTATGTAGACCAGGCTGGCCTTGATCTCACAGAGCTCCGCCTGCCTCTGCCTTCCAAGTGCTGGGATTAAAGGATGTGCCACCACACCCAGTTTTTTTTCCCCAAGTTTTAAAGAAGTAATTTTTAAAATGTGTGTGGATGTGTGTACATGTGCTTGTATTATGAGTGTGAGCAAGCGTGCAGCTGTGTGGAAATGAGAAGACAACCGCACCAATGATTGAAATGCTGAGCTTTTTTTCAGTAAGTTTTAATTGTTTCCAAGCTAATTAGTCTTATGAGTCACCTGGGAGTGCTTGGCAGAAATACATATTCTAGTTCTGTTCCTAAAAGTTGAATTTGTATTGGAGGATACTGAAAAACCTGTGCTTTTACTGTATCTCAGCAAGTCCATATGATTGTTCTGACTAATGCTGAAGGCCCATAAACCACGTGTGGAGTAAGAGATTTTTGCCTGGACTTCACTATCTTAATTAGTTAGCTAGGATGCGTATTTTGCTTCATGAGATTAAGATGCTCCATTAGTCAAGCTATCAAGCTTATAAGGATTTTCTTTTTAAAAGACCAGAACATTATTTTTCAATATATAATTATAAAAGTTTAATGCCAAGTCCCCACGTTCTAATTTAAATAAATAGCCTGACCAGGAGTGGTGGTGTGTATTTATAATACAAATACATGGAGGGGGAGGGTGGAAAATCAGGAGTTCAAGGCCATCCTTGGCTACATGGTGAATTTGAAGCAAGCCTGGGTTACATGAGGCCTGCCTTAAAAAAATAAAGAAGAGAAAAAGAGGTAAGTTCTGTTTTTCATTGAACATTTACCTAAATAACAAAGATAATTAACTGGCTTTGCGGGATTTTTGCTGTCTCATCAGAATCCTGGTCCTTTTATTTACTTTTATTGTTATTTTTTAAATTTTTTGCAGCCACAGCTGGCTTTGAACTAGCTATGCAGACCAGCCTGCCCTTGATCTCACAGAGATCTGTCATTTAATCTGGGATTAAAGGCTTGTGCCACTATGCCCAGCAGTGGTCCTTCCTTTAATAAACTATTTAATCCTGATGATGTTTTTTTTGGATGGGGTAACTGACTACAGCTCAAAGAACTAGAGCTACTGTGGTTAAGAGAGAGCTTTAAGTATAGAGTACAATACTGAAGATTTGGTCTTTGCAGGTCATTGTCATTAAATTAATTGGCCCTTTGCTACTATATAGTGTTGTTCATTTTATTTTATTTTATTGTTTTTTTTTTTGAGATGGGTTCTCCTTGTAGCCACAGCTATGTAGACCAGGCTGGACTTGATCTCACAGAGATCCACCTACTTCTGCCTTATGAGGTATGTGCAACCATACCTGCCCCTGGTGTTGATTTAAATGGGATATGAATAGAACAGTGATGCTTCTCAGAGTATGACTTCCTGATCAGCAGCATTGGCATTGTCTGAGAACTTTTTGGAAATAGAAATACTTAGATCTTACCCAGATCTACAACTCTAAACTCCGAGGGTGAAGTCTCAGCCATCTGAGTTGTAAGCATTATACCAGGTAATCTGCTGCATACTGAAGTTTCAGAACCAGTGGAATAGAACAAGATTTGACGTTCATCTTCTATTGAGCCTCATACTTTTAGGAAAACAAAAGACTGTTGACAGTCCACATTCTTATCAGTGAAATAAGGACTTGGGAGTTAGATAAACTTGGGTCAACTCTTGTTAGCTAGGTAGCCTTCAGCATGTCACAACTTATTCTAATGTTCTCAGTCTATAAAATTTTTACTCACATAGTCATATAAAAGAGTACCAATGCCTGAAGTCCGAACATTGGGGAGGCAGAGACAGGATTGTGACTTTGGGGCCAATCTGGACCACATTAAAAAAATCAAAACAGCCAAAGCCCCCTGGGCCTGGTACTAATCTCCCACATCAAATTGTTGACAAGAATAAGATAAATTGACTGATAGTAATAATCTTCTAATCAATTTCTATAATCCTGGCATTTGTGTGAAGTCTAAAACTTGTTTTATAGCTGCTTAAGGCAGTATTTCTTGCTTTTTTTTTTTTTTCACAAGGCTTCATGACTGGGACTCATTATTTGTACAGTGCTTGTGCTTCCTTACAGTTATGATGTTGAAGTAATTCCTAATGAGGAAAGGGCTCTCTGGAGCATAAAAAAAATGAAGGAGCCCAGTCATGTAAGACTATTGGACTTCTCTTATTCCTAAGAATATGTAGTAATTCAGTAGGAAGAATAATTTCAGGTTTCTTCCTATACTTCAGTAGTAGTTCAGAGAATGGCCTGAGCATTTCAACCACACTCAAGTGTAAAAG
The DNA here is from genome assembly GCF_000622305.1 of Nannospalax galili. NCBI lineage: Eukaryota > Metazoa > Chordata > Mammalia > Rodentia > Spalacidae > Nannospalax > Nannospalax galili. The sequence goes on from NW_008352647.1 coordinate 2,590,266, forward strand.
GCTTCTTGATTGAATTAGTAATGGGGTAAGTGAAGAAATGCATTAACATTCTTGACACCTTTATGGCCAGTCAAGGTGTGGACTTGGGACCATTTTGAGGCCCCTGAGCATTACAATCAAAGGCAGGTTAGACTGAACTCTGGACTCCTGTGTAGTACAGACAGGTCTATCACTGCTTTCCCTACTGCCCGGGCATTAAGAGCTCACTTAATGGAAGTGAAGAGGGCAAACTTAACAGGAATGGGCTTGCCCTAATTGAGCTGGCCCGAGAAGGTACATTTTCAAGTTAGACAAGTCTCTTCCCTTTTAAGTCTACCTCCTGGGAAAAGAGAAGCATTTGCAATATAGGAATGTCCCTGTAAAAATGAATCTTACTACAGAGAATTATATGGAGACAAGAGTAAAACATTCTAATTTTGTCTTATGCTTAAAGGAAAAAGACATGTTAATAAAAATGGAATTTGTTTACTTTGCTCCTGAAGTAGACTAATAACTTCCTCTGCAGACTGAAGCTCCGATTTTTCCAGGGGCACTGTGCAGAAGCAGTCTACTTAGTGAAGGCCTGCCTAGCCAGGCAAACTTTGGACTAGCCTTTAGGACCTGCATAGCACAGTGTAGTGAGTGCCACGTAGGAAAAAAACCAAAAACCAACAGGTGAATTAGGATTCTAGACAAGGAGTCTCAATCCTGATTTTGTTGTCTCTATCCAGAGCAGGTCACACAATATAGTACCTTAGGTTCCTTACAAGTAAAAGAATGTTTTGATCTCAAGTTTCTAGATCAGCACTATCCAATTCTATATTGTCCAGTTTGTCATATGAGACTTCTAACAGGGAAGCAAGCACCCTCCCCCCAACCCAATTTATTCCCTTTGATCAATAGTCCTTAGGGGGTAAGGGCACAGAAATGGGCACCTTAGAACTATCCAGTAGGTTTTCTTGAGTCTTTGGTTGATCAGCTGAGATGAAAGACCCTAACTCCTTCCTCAGGGTCCTGGTTTGTCACAGTGATTTGGGAGATGGGTTTCCAAAGGGGATTCCTTAACTTCTCACCGTTCATTTAGACACTTTCCCCAATTCCCTTTCTGCCTTACTCAGTGTTATGCTAAATACTGGAAAGCACAACCCTGGCCCTCTACCACCACAGGTCTCTCCAGATCCTTGTCACTTAGCAGTTTCTCTATCCTCCCAGTGTGAGCTAGGTTTTCAAGCCTTCAGACTTCTCAAAGTGGGACCCTCTATGCTCTTCTGCATGTCACTGATCATATGGGTGGGTCTCTGGTGCCACTGCTTTCATGAAGACTTTTTGAACCATCACCATCCAGTGGGACCAGGGTCCCTAGGGCTACAGAACTGCCAGGCTCCCCTGTTGGGCTCCCCAGGCACATCAAGGCATCCTTGGCAATGACAGAGCTGCTGTGCCTACTGCCGTCTACTGTGGTACAGATACTTATCTTGAATAACAGGTCATGTCAGCATGAGAGGCTGGCCCATGGAAGTTCTGTACTTTTCTTGACCTCCTTAGTGCTAATTTTAGTGTTAAACAAAAGGGAAATTTTAAAAGTCTTCTGAATGGAAGTTCTTGTTTTATCCCTCTGCTGCCTAAGCTCCTGGCTTGCATTGGCATGCAGCCAGTTGCATTACATGCTCAGAACTTGGCCTCTGTGGCCCACTGGGCCAGTTTATGGCAACTGGTAGTGCCCAGAACAGCTACAGCCCTGCAGTTACAAGAAGCCAACATACAAGGCAGTCCCGCCCCTCCTCCACCTGCCTTCTATTTTACTGAATTTGAATTTCAAATAGTTGCATGTGACTAGGTGCTACCATATTGGATAGCACAGCTTTAAGTAAAATTTAGATATGACCCAAGAGATTCAGATTTATATTTTGTTTGGAGTGGGGTGGTTGGAGCTCTTGGAACTTGCAAAAAATCTGAAGACAGTTGTGAACTTTGTGTTATAAGTTTGAATAAGTTTCTCTTCTGTATTTCTACATTGCATTATCTAGCCTAGATGATGTGCTAGGAGAACCTGTCACTTAGAAGTTCAGAAAGTTCTGTTTTACTTGACCTCTTCAGTGCTAAACAAAAGAAAATTTAGTCTTTTGGATGGAATAAGTTCTCATTTCATCTCAGTGCCCCTTTGAAATAGGCTATGTCTATTTTATAGTTGGCCAAAAATGCTGGCTTAAACGTTTGTGGATCAGTATCCGTTAACATGGTTACCATTTGCCTACAATTTCCTTTTAAATTTTAAGTTTCTCGCATGTGATGGGTAACAAGTTTACTCATATTAAGTTATAGTCAATAATAAGTAATTGTCTTACCATAAGTAGAGAGACTCTAAGATTATGCAGGCTACCAAATAGCATCCAAAAGGCTCTCATCCACAGTGTTAACTTTTAGTAAAAGCAGATTAGAACTATCTGTGTTCCTACATTTCAGATGGAGCTGTTTTCTCACTTGCCATACCCATGTTGCATGTAGGCTACAGCTTGTAAATAATCGAGCTCACAATTAGCTGGACATGTTAATCTCATGGAACAAAATGGTGTTATAGCCTTGGCGATTCTGAGACCACTGACAGTAGACATAGAAGATCTTAGATAACTTGAGGAACTTGTGTAAAGACTAGGAATAGACCCAATTTCCTCTAGGCTTAGCTTCAAATTATAATCAGGTTTTGGAGAATGGAGGAGGAAATGATTAGGGATGAAACAGATGCCAGATATTTAATCACTAACTATGACTCAGTGTCTGAAGGATTCTGCATTTTCATCTGTTAATCCTGAGTCGTAGGTAACACTGCCATCTCTACCATTGAAATTTAGGCTCAGAGCAGGAATTTAATGATTAATGTCACAGCTGAGTTAAATGTGAAATGGAACAAGGTAGAGGGGGGCCTTGGTGACATCCCCAGAAATAAGGACTGTAGTAGAATTACTCTCAGACCAAAGGTTCTCCTTTTGATGGGTCCTAAAAGATTAATATTGAGCTCTGCTGCACTTTAAAGTGTAATCCTTTTCCTACCAAGGGAAGCTTGCCTCTGTGTGTGTGTAGGTTTTTGTTTTTTCTTCTTAAAAATAATTTAGCTTTGGCGGGGCATGGTGGTGCACACCTTTAATCCCAGCACTTGGGAGGCAGAGGCAGGTGGATCTCTGTGAGTTGAAGGCCACCTGGTCTACATAGTGAGTTCCAGGACAGCTGGGGCTACAGAGATACAGGGAGACCCTGTCTCAAAAAGACCAAAAAAACAAAACAAACAAACAAAAAATTCAGCTTTTGATTGAAGCCAGTTATTCCATAAATCAGTAAAACCTACTTATTTGAGTATTCAAAGAAAAGGTTTTTTTTTTGTTGTTGTTGTTGTTGTTAACTTAAGGATTAACCAGAAATCTGCTTCTTCACTAAGAAATTTCATCTGAGTTAGTAAACCTGAACAAGTATGATCTCATTTCAAAGAAAATAACATATTTTACCATCTTGCTGCTTAAGCAGCAAAATTAACAGTGGCCTTTCTTTAGTTTTTATTCATATGACTTATTTTGTAGATTGTAACAAATCAAATCCAGTTGATTAATGGGCATTCATAGGGTGAAGGAAAAAGATGGCAATGAAGCTTAGCATGGATATCAAGAGCTGGAAGTAAAAGAAGGTTGGAGAATGAGAAAGACCCCTTCCTATGGGTAGCATTGGAGGTATTTCTAGTCAATTAGAATGGTGTTGTACAAGCTCCATTGACTTTCTTATACCTGTGAACTAAGAATATTCTTACATTTTTAATATTGGAGAAAGGGGGTGCTTATTTCAGTGACACAGGAAAATTATGTGGAATTTATTCCAGTGTTCATAAATGAAGTTTTTTTTGTTGTTTTGTTTTGTTTGAGACAGGGTCTTACTAGGTAGCACTGGCTGATGTGGAATTCCCTTTGTAGTTCAGGCTGACCTCAAACTGACAGAGATTTGCCTGCCTCTGCCTCCTGAGTACTGGGATTAAAGGAGTGTACCACCAAAATACAGTTTTATTGGACTGTGGCCACACTTGATTGTTTACATATAACATGGCTGTTTTTGTGCTGCTGTGGCAGAGGTGAATGCTTTGAAAAGAACTGAATTAGTTGCCAGACTTTGACTATTTGCTACGTAGCTGTTTGCAGGAGAGGTTAGCTAACCTCGGTGCTGTGTATCACAGGAAGCTCATAGGGCTCATGTTTGTTGATAGCCATAACTCCCAAAAGATTCTGTATAAGCTAGATGCTGAGTTACTGTGAATTTGAAGCTTCGGTAATTTCTCTTTACCCATTATTCTCCTCAGTCCCCTCTTTTGAGACAGCATCTCACTTTGCTATGTAGCCTAAGCTGGCCTTCAACTAGTGATTCTCCTCCCTCAGGCTCTCCAATGCTGGGATATAGCCCTACATAACCATACCTGGTTTCATTAAATTTTAACCCATCTTTTTTTTCTAGGCATTGTATTTTCTCAACAAGAGTCCCACTATCATGACTCAGTTAATCTGTTTCTCTAAGTTGGGCTCTGCCCACTGATGTCCAGACAGCAAAGACAATTTCTCTTTTAAAGAGTCTGAGGAGGGGAAAATGTCTGATTTACTCACCCCTAATTTACCTAATCTATGTTAGAATAGCTGTGCGATCCACCCTATAGGTATCTCTCCCTTTCAAATGGGAGTTGGAAAGTAGAAGGTAAGAACAATTTTTTTTCCTCAATTACGTACTTAATAATCCTAGCTGCAAATAAAGCAAGCTAAGCCCTGTCAGGGAGGGGGCCTACTCCCTTACCTCAGAGGGACTCAGTTGAAGTAGAAACTAAAAATACAACCAGGACCATCAAGAGGGCTTAGAAAGTAAAGTTCTTGCTGGGGGTGGTGGCACACGCCTTTAGTTCCATCACTTGGGAGGCAGAGGCCAGCCTGGTCTACATCGTGAGTTCAGGTCAGCTGGGACTACAGGGAGACCCTGTCTCAAAAAGACCAAAAAAAAAAAATTGAGCAATTCCGAGGCTTTTAATACCATATTAAATTTCTAATTAAAATTTCTCAAGGATTGAATAGTGGTGAGATAGACTCAAGGACTTTGCAAGTCCTTGAACACTTGACAAGTTTCATTTAAGTTTGATTTTTTTTCCCTTTCCCCCCTCATTTAATAAGGACTTGTTTCAGATCAAAAGACTCAAACAACAAACTGTTGACAAAAATAATCCACATTGTCAAATTTATTTCAAAAAATGGTATTAATATTATTGCCCTAATTTAATTTACTTTTCTAGAGGGTTTATTTGACATGTTCTCATTCACAAAAATACATTACTAGATTTGTAATAGCTCCACACGGTGCTCTAATGTGGGGTATAACTTCTAACTTAAAGCAGCTCTTGGGTGCTGCAACTCAGTAAGCAGCTCCTGGAATTTATGAATGGAAAGACCTATGTACCCTGAGTAATGATATTATTTTGAAGAAATTGATAAGAATCCTTAAGCCATAAAGCAGCCTCAGAATTTAAAGCAGAAGTTACAGAATGAGACTTCTCACAAGTACTAGAAATGTCAAGGAAACTGAAAATGGACCTGGATACAGGGAGATCGGAGCATTAGCAGAGACAAGCCTAGGGAGAACTGGGAGTCTGCTTTAAGATACTAGGAGAGAGGATCTGATTTTCATCTTAGACAGGCACCCAGGTAACGAAGTAATGGAATAAAATATGTAAGCCCCAGTATTTGCTTGTGAGACATCTTCTTCTCAGTCTCTTTTTCATCATACTTGATCAACTCCAGCTGGTCATCCCCCATCTTTATCATCATCATCATCCTCCTCCAGTAGGGCCCCTTCATCAGCAGAACTCCATCTTCACATTAGTGTTTTTTTTTGGGGGGGGGGGTCTTTTGAGACAGGGTCTCCCCTGTAGCCCCACCTGCCCTGGAAGTTACTATGTAGACCAGGCTGGCCTCTGCCTCTGCCACCACACCCAGCCTAGTTTTACCTTTCTTTAGGGAGCTGCTGTTCTGCTCCTTCTCTGACTTATTCTTCAGCTCTGCTTTCATGTTCTGTTTATTTTCATCCCACCCCAAGCTTTCCAGTAGAGAGCTTACTTTAAAAAAAAAATAATTAAAAAAAAATCTGCATCTACTTCTTAATTGCTTGAAGACATCGTTCAATTTTCCTGACTTAGACAAAGATCCAAGATCCACTCTTAGAATTAATGGCACTTTCATAAAATGCTTTCTCAACGCACGCTTGGATTTAGAGAGCGATTATGATACAAGCAATAATAGGAGAACATGCATGCATTGGATTACTGTATATCCCACTATAATCTATTGACAGTCATAACCAGATCAGATGAACTGAGTACAGGGCATGGAAAAGATGTTGTACTGATCAGGTATCTCTGCTGTAGGTTGTCTTCAGCCACACATGCCTTTCTCTTGACATACTGGACAAAAGCAAAACTCATGAACAGAGCAACCCATAATTTTTAATATTTTGAGAAAATTGCCTCCACATCAAACTTTTTGACCCCAGTGTCATTCTCAGTGAATACACAAGAGTTCATGGAGCAGGGACCTGTCTTCATGCTAACATTGCCAGCAGTCACATTTGTTAATAAAGTTCTCTACAAAGCTGAAAAATGTGGCTGAAGATTTAAAAAGTCTCACAGGAGAGGGGAGGGAAAAAGAGATTCAATTCTGAGTCTTCTGATTCTATGTGGAGAAGAACAAGTACTGCTGCTGGGTGTTGGCAGTGTACACACCATCACTTGAGTGTTGGTCTCTTAGAAAATGCAAGTTTGATACATTCTTTTGGCTTAATGTCATGACTTATCAAAGTCTTTAGCAGCTAATTCTGGAACCTAATAAGGTAAGTCCCTGGAAACTAGAGCAGTTGTAGATTTTTTCCATCTCTCTTTTCAATATCATTGATTTAACAGCTACTACTAGTGGGATGAATTCTGGTGGATTAAAAATATTCTCTGTGTGTGTGTTTGTTTCACACACCTTAGCCCATGTGTGGAATGGAGGTCAGAGGACAGTTTGAGGGAGTAAGTTCTCTATTTCTACCATGTGGGTCCTGGCGATTAAGCTCAGGTTATTAGCCTTGGCAGCAAAAACACCTTTACCCATTGAGCTACCTCACAAACCTGAGTTTTGGTGAATTTTGTGTTTACTACGAAAGTTCAGGAGAGCAGGAACTCACTGTGCTTCTGGCAATAGTCCAATACCTAGAAGAATGCCTGATACAGAGTTGGCTCTCAGTTCACAAGAGTCAGTATTGTGAAGCCCAATTTCTTTAAGGAGAGAACTCATTTATTTACACCTATGCCATCTTCTCAATTGGAGACCTTTTTACTAGTTTGAAGATACTAACTCCCTAAATGGGGGAAGATCTTGTTAGTTTCAATAATGAACCATTCTGTGACTGAAGGTCAGGCACATTTTAAGAGAACAAAGAAATGGTAATTTGTACTTAAATTGGAAACAGCTGAAGAGATGATTCAGCGGTTAAGAGCTTGCTAATCCTGCAGAGAATTGGTGTTCGTTCCCCAGCACCAATGTCAGGCAACTCTTTCCTGCCTATAACTGACTCCTGTGGCCTCAGTAGGTACCTACAGACACACATAGGCACTTGAATAAAAATAAATCTTTTGAAATAGGAAATATTACTTCTATCTTTTCTGATTCTGGGGTTCTCAATGTTTGTGTTGTGTCTGTAGTTGCTTATTTATTTTGCAGTATTGAGGATTGAACCTAAGGCCTTACCTTGCATGCTAGGTAAGTCCTCTGCCACTGAACCACAGCCCCAGCCCAGGGTTTGCTTTAGAGCTCACTCCTTCCAACATTGTTTTTTTCTCTTTTAAATTCCGAAGCTCTTAGAGCTTTTAGCCAGGAACTGCCTCTGTCATCTGGCTTGGAAAAACTATTTGTGCCCTAGAATTTTGAAAACATTCTCACTGAGAATCATTGTGAAATAAGGACTCTTCTGTGAACTCAGTCAAATCAGCTACCGTTAAAATGCATCTACACGAAAATGGACCAACATTCGTAAAGGTGGCTTGAGATGGATATGTTGGGGAGAGGGGTGGAAAGTTTTCCCTGTTGCTTCCTTTTAATGACAACAAGCTTTCAGGCTTCTTAGTTCCTAGGGAGACTCACACCTAATATTTAACCACATTCCCAGATGAGCATGTTTATTGCCCCAGACAAGCTCCTTATCTGTCCTAAACAAAAAGTCTTAAAGCATTAGGAAATACTGAGTGTAAGTATTAAGTATAATGTTGATTTTTTTTAAACTCTAGCTTTAGGGTTGTGTTTCTGTGAGGTTCAAGATTAGAGAGGAAGGAGAAGATACAGGCTTTAATCCCAGTAAGAGTTTTAATAATGAGGTGGTAGATACCTTTAAAAAAACATTTACTGAGTATACTCACTCAAATGTTTACAGTGTCCATTGTGTTGAGGTGTGTGTGTGTGTGTGTGTGTGTGTGTGTATAGAGAACTTTCAGGAATCAGTTCACACCACCTTGTTGAGACAGGGTGTCTCTTGTTTTTCTGCTGGCTTCCAAGCTTCAAGCAATTCTGCCTTTCTGTCTATCTCACCATAGGCTTGTTGGGATTACAGATAACATGCCACTTCATCTGGGTTTACAGGGGCTCCCAGCTTAGAGCTAGTGCTTTTACCCACTGAGCCATCTCTCTTAGCAATACTGGAAATCCCTCTGGCTTCTGAGTACAGGATTGTTAGAGGAAGCCAAAATTCTGTTTCTTCAGAAGTCATTTTCATGATCTATCTAGGGAAGAAAAATTAAGAGTTTTTATCCAGTGTTGCCTAATTGGGCAAGGTAGACTGGGGCATTGTTCCTCCCTCAAGTGCCCATAGAGAACCTGAACTCAGAAGTGATTGGGTTCAATTCAGTTCTGTATAAATTAATAGTAAAGATTAAGTAATTTTGTTTCATTGAACGTTGACAATGTGTTTATAATTTTTTAGAAATTAGCAATTCCTTTGAAATCATACAGAATTGATTTAACTTTGAAAATAAAAAAATTGAATATCTCTTAGATTTTCTGGGCCCTGGGTATTTCATCTACCAAAGAGGTATATTTTGCAAGGCACAGATACCAAACTTATGATGCGCAGAGACTTGAAGCTCTCAAGAACTCTCATCTAATAGTTAAGTGGTTCATACCCAAGGTCACACACCGACAGTGCAAGAATTAGAATCAGATTATTTTTGCTGTCTTGAGCAGGTCTGTTCCCTCCAGCATCTTTCAGAGATCCCCTTTGTTCTGCACTGCTCTGTGATGTCGCTAATCATACTGTGTTTGGGCTATGATTTTTAATGTTCTGTCTCATTAGGATGCCTTTTCTTTTGTACATTAACCGTTAAATCCTGTGCAATGCTAGTATCCTACTGTGGGAAAACAGTGGGAGCCCCTTTACCTGTGTCATTTGGATGTTTCCTAAAGCTTTTTTGGTCTCAAGGAAGCACACTTTAGATAATAATAACAAAAGCTGTTGTTATTTCTTTAAGGAGCTAATTCTGGAACCAGTCTTTTGTTTATTCATTTACTTATCTGTCTTTACTCAGAACCATTAGGTTGGCAGATTCAGAAAGATTTTCTGGTGATACAATACACAATTGTTTGCATTTTTCATTTTTTTTTAAACTTAAAAAAATTTATTATTTTAATTTTATGTGTATGCATGTATTGCCTGCATGTAGGTAAGTGCACCTGTGTCGTGCAGTGCCTGCGGAGGTCAGAAGAGGCTGTCAGATCCCCTGGGACTGGAGTTACGGACAGTTGTTAGCTGCCGTGTGGGTGCTGGGATTCGAACTGAGGTCTTCTGTAAGAACAGCCAGTGTTCTGAACTGCTGAGCCATCTCTCCAGCTCCTGCACTTTCCATTTTTTAGGCTATCGGTCAAGCTCAACACATTCTTGCATTTAACAGACTCTTGAGGGGAAACAATCCTTTCTCTAAAATGGTTTGACAACATCTGTTCTTTGATAAATTCCAGGTAAGGGGAAAGGAGATCTGCTTACCTTTATAAACAATTATTTCCCGATGTGTGGTTCATATATGTGTATCCTTATTCACTTTACTTTTTACTTGTGGGTTCTTCTGACCAGGATCATCATCAGATAGTCCTACTGTTTCCTTAAGTACTACATGACTTCATTTTCTGCATGCACTCAATGCTCTTAGCCTCTTTATGGTCATCATCTGCTGAGATTTTTGTATTTTCTTTTAATATAGTTGTTTTACTTTTACCTTTCTTATATACACTGCCTTTTGAACCAACTGACTTTCCTTAACTATGGCTTTTCCTTTTGTTCCTTTTCTTGAATTGGCTGAGTAGAACACCCTGACCCTACCTTAATTTTATTTATTAAACTTTATCTATTGGTACCTGGTGTAGAGACAAAGGTCTATAATCACAGTACTTAGGCAGTAGAGGCAGAGTCTTGAGTTCTGCAGACAGCCTGTGCTACATAGATAGCCAAGACACTGTCTCAGAACCAATGACTGGGGGTGAAGCTCAGTGGTAGAACACCTGAGCAGAGCCTTAGATTTGACCTCTGGCTCCGCAGTGCACACCCACTTTCCCTCCCTAAACAAATTCTTTCTTGGAATTATGCTAGTCTTCTTGTTGTACCCTTGCATAATAACAAAAATAAGGGATTGGAAAAGAAAAATCTTAGGGATCATGTTTATTATGAAAAGTTTCAAGGATTCACACAAGCATGTGACAGTAGTATGCTAGTCACCCAACTTCAGTAACTTGTAACCTTTTATTAGTATTACTGTATGTATTCTAACAGCTCCTCATCCACCCCCACCAGAGACTATTTTAAATTAAATTTCAGACATCCTTTATTTAGAAGTACTTCAGTGTGTATTGTCAGAAAGTTTAATGTGTCAGTTTACTTACATGAATACAGATCATAGTCAATAGATCAGCTTCTTTTAAATGTTTGATGTTTGGAAGACACTGGGAATTGCTCTCAATTCATCTTTCACTTAATTTTTTGTTCTTTTGATTTCAGTGCTTTTTAGTGATAGATTTATTTGAACTTGTCAAAATCAATTTTTTTTAAAGCTTAGTAATCTTCTGTTTTGTTTTGTTTTTTTGAACAGGGTCTCTCTTTGGCCATGGCTGGCCTCAAATTCACTATGTAGATGAGGCTGACCTCTTTCTAAGTGCTGGAATTAAAGATGTGTACCACCACCCAGGCCAGCTTGGTAATCTTTAAAAGTAACTTATAAAAGTGACTTTGCTGGAGAGATGACTCAATGGCTAAGAACACTGGTTGTTCTTGGAGAAGACCTGGGTTCGAATCCCAGCACCCACATGGCAGCTAACAACTGTCCATAACTCCAGTCCCAGGGGTTCTGACAGCCTTTTCTGCCCCTGTGGGTATTGCACAACTTGGGTGCCCTTACCTAC
>NW_008352647.1:2601849-2679151 GCF_000622305.1 Nannospalax galili
AAAGAAGGTGATATTGCTAGTATTTTATATACAATTTTATATACATGTATGGAATGGAATGTTATAATGAGACCTGAGGCTGTAAGCTCAGTGGTAGAGTTTTGTATAGTACTGCAAAAGGTAAGGGGTGACGATGTGATAAATGAAACCCATTATTTTATACAATTAACATACACCAAAACAAAAAAGCCTGGCCCTTAACCTCTGTAAGATTACTTGGGGAGAACCAAAAAAACCTGACCTTTTGACAAGCAAAGCTCTTTTAAGATATAAAGCATACCACAAAAGAAAAAAAGTTTAAATTTTACTAGAAAAATTTTTTTTTGGTTTTTTTTTTTTTTTTTTTTTTTTTTTTTTTTTTTTTTTTGAGTCAGGGTCTCCCTCAAGTTCCAGCTGGTCTGGAACTTTACTATGTAGATGAGGCTGGTGTAGATCTCACAGAGATCTGCCTACCTCTGCCTCCCGAGTGCTGGGATTAAAGGCGTGCTCCATCATGCCCAGCTAATTTAACTAAAATTTAAAACTTGTGCTCTGTGAAAGACACCTTTAAGGAATTATAAAAAGATGTAGGTCTGAAGTTCACTCCTGTAGTCCCAACACTGGTTTTTGAGGCAGGAGGATTCTCTCTCTCTGTCCAATATGACAGGCCAAGGACTGACAGAAAACAATCACAGTATTATAATACAAGTGGCTAAAAAATTTGCAATCCAAAAATACATAAGGAACTTGTACAACTCAGTAAGAAGACACGCACACAAAATTGCAGTGGGAGAAATATTTGAATAGATACTTAATCAAAATATGTGAATACTCAGCACAGATACTCTTCATTAAACATCATTTAATCATCATAAAAATATGAATTAAAACCACAATGAGGATTTTGTACGGTATTGTTTTCCAATTAAAATATTGAATTCTAGCTTGAAAAAAGAAAAACCACGATGAGGTACTACTTTATACTTGCTAAATTAGCTAAAATTAAGACTGAGAATCCTAGATGTTGGTGAGAATTTATAGCAGTTAGAACTCCAGTGACCTGTTCAGGGGTATATATGTTCAGACACTTTGGAATATAATTAGCTTCCCTGTAAAGTTAAATGTACCCTTTTTTTTGAGACAAGTTCTCCCTTGTAGCCCCAGCTGGCCTGGAACTTACTGTGTAGACCAGACTGGCCTTGATCTCACATGTAATCCACCTGACTCTACCTCCTGAGTACTGGGATTAAAGGCATGTGCCAACACGCACAGCTAAATGTTCACTCTTTAAATATGACCTGGCAGTTTCACTTCTGAGTGCATACCAGGAACTGTCAAATATGCTTATAGAATGACTTGCATATAATTTCATGACAGTTACTCATAATTAATCAGTACCTGGAAACATGTCCACCAACATGTCAACAGTAAATTGCAGTATATCCCATATAACAGGATACCACTCAACAATAAAAAACTACAGGAGCAACTCAATGGCAGAGTGTTTGCGTAGTTCACAAGTTCCTGGGTTTGATCACCAGCACCAGCCAACAAAGGATCCAGTGAGATACATCTAGCAACAATAGGTAAATGTCAACATGTTAAGATCAGACACAAAATAGTATGTCTGGTATGATTTCATTCTTTTGGAACTTTAGAAACCTAGACTAATCTATAGTGCTATCAGATTAGTACTTGCTTTGGGCTGATGGGTAGAAGATGGAATTGACTGGGAAGGGTACAATAGGAGAGATAGAAAATCTTGTTGGTAGTGGGCATTAGACTGTGATGCAAGACTACCAATGTATCTTTGTATGTATATTTTACTGGACAGAAATTATATACCTCATTAAAGTTCATTTAAAAACTTCTGGAGCCAAGATGGCTCAGTGCATAAAGGCACTTCCTCCCAAGCTTGATGACCTGTATTTGATCCCCGGGTTCTGCATGGTGGATGGGAGAACCAACTTAAGCAAGTTGTCCTCTGACCTCCACACATGTTAGCATGTGTGTCCTACCCCCAAGAAAAATTAAATATATCTGGAGATTTGGGTTTTTCAAAGGATGCAGAGATAAGCATATGGTTTTTAGTAGATTCACCCCTTGGTATCCCTCAACAATTAGGTTTAATAGTATTAAGTAGGGTGAAGAGTGATGGTTGATGCAGTAGAACTGACTCCCCTTCCCTTGTTCTCCCACGTGTTAGTAACACAGGTCTTGGATTTGAGGCAGGATATTGGGTTGCCTTTGTGAAATCTTTTCCTTCCAGTGGGATGTGCTTTTACAAAGCTGCCTTGCCCTTTGAATCCTGTTGCTGGAGCAGCCTTCATAAGGTAGGCAGCCAGGCAGGCAGGCAGGCAGGCAGGCAGAAGAGCACCTGTGACTCCACTTAACTGACTCATCTCTTATTGTTGCAGATTCTCATAAACACAAAGATAAACACAAAGATCGAGAACATCGGCATAAAGAACACAAGAAGGACAAGGAGAAGGACCGGGAAAAGTCTAAACATAGCAACAGGTAAGGACTGAAGCAGCAAGTCCTTCCTTCAGCAGGGCTGGCATTGCTTGACTCTCCTGGACAGGTATTAACCGAGGTAAGGCCAATAGCATAGGAAGCAAAGCAGGCACAGGCCATAATTCAGGCCTTACTTGGGATGCCACTCCTTTTTAAAAATACTTTACTATTTTTATTTTATGTGTACGAGTGTATTGCCTACGTGCATGGAAGAGCACTGGTATCAGGCAGTGGTCGTCAGAGGTCAGAAAAGGGTGTCTGATTCTGGAGTTACAGATGGTTGTTAGCCTCCATGTGGGTGCTGGGTTGAACTCAGTCCTTTGGAAGAGTGGCTGATGCTCTTAACTGCTGAGCCATTTCTCCAGCCCCTAGATGCCATTCTTTAGATCAGGATAAACAAACCAAGCATGGTGAATTTTCTTTTAATGTGTATTTTACAACTGAAGTGTAGATCCATTATAACGTTATTTAATCAAGCATACAGAGCTTACCTTGGTTAAAAGTGATTTGATTTCATTTTTATTTTATAGTCTGTAGTGATATTTATATTTAAAATTGTGTTTTAGAATTGCTTATTAGCTTATCTAGCCAGACAAGTTAAAGTGAAATTTTTAATTTTTTTTTTTTGTGTGTGTGTGTGTCTTTTTGAGACAGGGTCTCCCTGTAGCCCTAGCTGGCCTAGAACTCACTAAGTAAAGAGACTAGGCTGGCCTCAATCTCACAGACATGTGCTTGCTTCTAAGTCTCTGGAATGATGGGATTAAAGGTGTGTGCCACTACACCCAGCAATAGTTCATTTCTTAATGATAAAAAGGGACAAAACAATTATACATACTTAGATAGTATTATCAGAGCCTCAAGATAAAGCAAAAATTAGTAGAACTGTGAAGAGAATTTATAATTATACTCAACTGTTTTACTCCTTTGTTCTCAAATTTTTAGTAGAAGTGGAAAAATATTAAGAATAAGGGAGGCCTAAACAACATTAGCCAATAACTAAGCATGGTGGCTTAGTAACCTCAGAAGTCTGGTCCCCTGAATGTATCCTGTCATAATTACCAAGTTCGACTCTTGTGAGTAATGCTGTTATGAGCATGCTATACAAGTAAGTACCCATTGGAAGCTTACCTTAATTCTATTGGGTATGTATCTGGGAGTAGAATTCCTGGATCATGTCAGTCCTTTTATTTCCTTTTCTTAGGTATTGGGGATTGATCCTAGGTCCTCCTTTAGCTTGTTAGGTAGGCATTCTACAATTGAGCCCTTAATCAGTTATCCAGCCTGTATATTTCTGTTGTGCTAGTTGATGTGTAGTACGAAAAAAAGTATTTTTTAAAAAAATATTATTTTTATTTTATGTGTATGAGTGTATTGCCTGCATGTAGGTAAGTGCACCTCTTTTGTGCAGTGCCCTCGAGGACAGAAGAGGCCGTTGGATTCCCTGGAACTGGAGTTACAAACAGTTGTTAGCTGCCATGTGGGTGCTGGGATTCAAGTCCAGGTCCTCTGCAAGGGCAGTCAGTGTTCTTGACCGCTGAGCCATCTCTCCAGCCCTGAAAAAAAAGTATTTTTACTATGAGGGAACTTCATCATCAGAAGCAAGGGGAGACATGCTTTTACAGGCCAGATGGTTGTCAGAAATCTGTCCAGAAAACTTTTAAAAGAAAGAAGTTAATATCTAAAACAAGTTTTTCCATCTTCTCTGATATATCCTAGCTTACCAACCATTATTTGTGACTATAATGTGGTGGTGGTTGTAGGGGAGCATAAGGCAAAAGTGTCATGAGAAGCTTTGAGACCACAATTTGGCCCTGTTCTGTTTTACTAAAATCTTTTCTTAAAAATAAAGTGTGGAGAGTTTGAATCCCAGCATCTACACGACAGCTAAGAATTGTCTGTAATTCCAGTTCTAGGGCACTACATGACACAGGCGCACTTACATACATGCAGCTACAACACTCATATACACATAAAAGTAAAACAAATAAACAAACTCAAAAAGGTGTGATTTTATTGTCATATTTCTTGAAAAGGCTACAATACTTCCTAATAGCTCTAACTGGGAGGAATTGTCATTCTGGCCTATCTGCTTATTTCTTCTTTGATCTTCACTTTGTTATCCAACCTTGATCCAGTCAACTTCTTCATATTAATCTGTGCTTCAGAGAAAGCCACAGGAGTCAAGAAACATAAAAAGGTCTTTAAATGATTCTACAAATGTGAGGACATATATGTCCATCTCACAATTACAGTTGTCTGAGTATAGCATAAGCGCATTGAGGCAGGTTTGGCATACACTGTGCTTTTTAAATGGGTTTTAAGTCTGGTTGTGAGTCTCTTAATTCATATGTGGTTAAGATTTTTTTTTTTTTTTTTTTTTTTTTTTTTTGATCTTTTTGAGGCAGGATCTCCCTCTACGCCAGTTGGCCTGGAACTTGCTATGTAGAGCAGGCTGGCCTCAAGCTCACAGAGATCTGCCTGCCTCTGTTTCCCATGTGATAGGATTAAAGACTTGTGCTACCACGCCTGGCCTGTGATTAAGTTTTTAAGGTAGTTTAACCAAATACTTTGTCCATTCCCCAAACAGTATCCTTTCAACAAAGCAAGTATGGTTATACTCCACTAAAATCCAGTATACTGTGTTCTTTTTTAAGTGATTTTTGATGTTTCTAGTAGTTTTGGAGTTCTTGAGTTTTCTTCTGCAGCATTAATTTAGGAAGCCCAGAATAATTAAGATTTAGAACGTCCTCTCCCAGAATGCTTACATTTGTTTCAGAACTTTTTTGATCAAACCTACCTAATTTTGTGGCTGTTATCCTCAGTTCATCCATCACCATGAAACAGGTGTTTCTAATGTATTTTATGTCCCTTCCTCCACTGTTGGATATTAGTATCAATCGTTTGTCATCCGTTTGTACTCAGGACTCAAGTCCAGGAGTCACATTACTGGGCAAAAACAGTATTGCAAACAGGAGAGCTACTTTTTTCTGTCTCATGGGGCCATGGACTCAACCCTACAAGATTCCTTCATCATTAGATTTCACTTAAGATGCAAAGCAAGGGAGCAAATATTAAAGATGATTTCATTTCGTTTCCTCTTTGTGCGGACAGGAGCCTGAGGTCCTGTGTATAAAAGTCACACACAGGGGTTGGAGAGGTGGCTCAGCATTTAAGAGCACTGGCTGCTCTTGTAGAGAACCCATGTTCGAATCCCAGCACCACATGGCAGCTAATAACCACCCATAACTCCAGTTCCAGGGGACCCAACCCCTATTTTGACCTCCACAGGCATTGCATGACATGGGTGTACTTACGTGCATGTAGGCAATACACTCATACACATATTTTTTAAAAAAGTCGCACAACAGTGTGGTAGGCCCATAAAGAAAGACAAGGGTTCCTACATCCCCAGTATGTTATTCCTTTCAGTAAAAACATTTTAAAAATGTCAAAATTCCCTGCCTGAAGCAAGTTGATTGTATAGCCAGGTTTATTCAGGTACAAGCACGGGTCTGCTATGTATGTCATAGGCTCCTTAAGTGTTCAAGTATCAGCTCATGTCCTTTCCTTTCTCTTTGGATCCTAGGTCCCTCAAACTGTTGGCACTAAAAGCACTAGTTTCATCAAGTTCTGATCTTAGGAAAACTCTTTGCCTCCTGTTTGGCCTGTGATATGGCAGGAAAAGTTTATATCAGTGAAATAAAAATAATTATGTCATTTATTTCTTGATACTGCTTTATTAAAATGTTTTACAATTCAGCTTATAAAAAATTTCTGTCAAAGAAAAGTTCTGCTCTTCTAGATGTCAAGGAGTTATGGACTGAGAGAATTTCACTACATCTCTCTCAAAGAAGCATTCTTCATTATAAATTATCTTGATTCTATATCTCTTACATGAATAAAATTTTTTTAATTATTTTTATTTTACATGTTTGATTGTTTTGCCTGCATGTATGTATGTGTAGCATGTGTGTGTAATGCCAGTGTAGATCAGAGGAGGTTGTCAGATTCCCTGGAACTGGAGTTACAGATAGTTGTTAACCACCATATGGTGCTAGGAACTGAAAGCAAGTCCTCTGCAAGAGCAGCCAGTGCTCTTAACTGCTGAGCCATCTCTCCAGCCTCTGAACAATATTTTAGTAAGAGTGAGCCATGAAGAAAATTCTTCGTGCTTTTGCATTTCTTACCAGTTTTAAATCTGGCACTTGGATGGGAATGACAGTTTGTGGAAAGTCAGGGAAGACAACTGGCTGTGAGGTGAAAGGGATGCACTTCAACCACCCTGGCAGTGCACGTCTCTGATCAGTGTAGGGAACACAGAGGTTTCTTCTTCTAGGCTTAAGAAGTACTTGAGTCATCCATTCTCAATTTGAGGAGATTTTTAAAAGAAATTTTAAATGTAAAGGATGCATTTTTTGCTCTTCCTGAACTCTTAGCCAAAATCTTTCATTGATCTCTCCATTTCTGTATCAGTCTGTCTAGGGGAAGATAACAGACTGTTGATAGAAGATTATTTAGTTTAGAAATGAGGAAACTTGAGAACCACTGTCATTCATGTGTAGGTGTGATATATTGAAAAGCACTCTAACATAAAAGTTCAAAGACCAGGTTCTGTCACCTGCAAGCTATGTGTCCTAATCTAAGCATCTTAATTTCTGTGTCTCATTTTCCATTTTGGTCAGTTTTCATTGGTCTCATTTTCCATTATGACTGATAACAATACCTGCCTTAGGATTTGGTTGTGTGCAGGATAGCTCATCCTAAACTGTAACACACTAAGTAATTAGGATAATGATGGTAATGATGATGATTAGCACAAAACCTAATAGACTATCATATAGACAAACTGGAGCTGTCAGTTTGGGTGGTGGAATCTAATTCAGTAGTTAATAATTCATAACATCTAATTTAGAGCCATGATATTTTTAATTATTTCTAACATTATTGTAATGAACTGTAAGATTTCATGGTGGAGACATCATTTAAATCTAGCCATTGAAAGTAGTGCGTTACCAGGCTCCAGTGGTTGGACCCACACTAATTTTTAGAACACAAATTAGACTCTATAGACCCTATTATATATATAATAGAATACATTAAATTGGGCAGGGACAGTAAGGAAGGTGCTGGTAGGTGAGGGCATGCAAATACCACCAAATTAGATGAATGAAAATCACAAAACAGTTAAATTTTGTTTTTTAGAAAGTAATGGATTAAGCCTCCATGCTTGTGTACACACCTTTCCCAGTTAATTGTTGGGTTCTTGTGAGGCCTTGGTTTTATAGAGAGCTTCAGAGCTTTATTAAAAATGTCTGGTGGCTGTAAGGTGGCGGGGAAGCTGCTGTGAGGTATACCAGGAAATTTGGGTAGGACTGGGATTGATGCCCTTCCATCATTTATAAAATCAGGAATGCTAATGAAAGAAGCCAAGGTCACATACCTGCTCACAGCCATTGTTTAGCTCCCTGAGTGTGCTTGAGATGAATTTAAGCAGGCTGTGTTGGAACATGGAATGTCAT
Organism: Nannospalax galili; assembly: GCF_000622305.1. Lineage (NCBI taxonomy): Eukaryota > Metazoa > Chordata > Mammalia > Rodentia > Spalacidae > Nannospalax > Nannospalax galili. The sequence continues at coordinate 2,609,865 of NW_008352647.1, forward strand.
GGTGTCTAAGCACCATTTCCTATGGGGCCTCAATAAATGTATCCATGAGATGCACCACTACCCATGGATACTCTCTCTGTGTCCCCTGAATAGATCCTCTGTAATGCAACAGGCACTTTCAGAACCTCACTGAGCCGCCTCCTCAGGAAACCTGAGGAATGAGGAGCTAAGTTTTTGCTGCCATAAGGGTTGGTGATCAGAATCTAGATGTTTACTCAGATTCCAATATCCAATACATATTTGCTTCATGGTATAATAATAATAATAATAATAATAATAATAATAAAGTAGTGGATTCAATTCCCAGCACCCACATGGTGGGTAGCACCCATACAGAACTTGTTCCAGGGTGTCCAATGCCCTCTTCTGACCTCTGGGGACATTATACAACATGGATACAATTACATACATCCAGGTAATACATATACACATAAAATAAAATGAAATAAATTTTTAAAAGATCATGGCAACAAGGTAATGGCTTAGAAAATGGGGCATTTCTGCTGGATGTCATGGCACACTTCATTATCTTGGCACTTGGAAATTAAAGGCAGGAGGATTATCAAGTTTTCAGGACAAACTAGGCTATAAGTGAATCCCTACCCCAAATAAAATAAAATTAAAGGGGCATTCCAGATAGTGAAAAAAGCATACAGTAGGCTAGAGGTGTAGCTTGTTGGCAGTGCTTGACTGCGAGCCCTAAGCTTAATTCCCAGCATCACAGAAAACAAAGCATAAACAAGACATGTCAGTTTTGTAGCTTGTATTTTGTTTTGAAAGGAATCCAGTTAGGTGGATGCCTCAATCACACATTGTGAAAAGAAAACTAGGACCAAAATAGCGACTTGAGACAAACTACTAAAAGCTGTTAAAGAAGTTGGCACTTGATTCTAAAGGGAGAAAAGCACTGCTGGAAATGCCCAAGAAAAAGGAGTTGTACAATGCAGAGAAAAGATTCTTGTGTTGGATAATTGAATGGGTCTTTATGCTGTTAATAAGAACAAGGAATTTAGATGGGGGGAAAGAGTGGGAAATTGATTTGGGCATCTTTGGACACATCTCTTTATCTCCCAGCCTATAAACAAGGGAATAAATAATTCCTGAATTCCATTCAACTTGAAGTTTCAGTAATTCCACAGTATCCATCACCAGACCACAGAAAGTTTTGCTTTCTGTGATTTTCCTCAGACAGCTTGAAGTCGAAACTGTACTAAATGGAAAATTCCAGGAATAAGTTTTGTGTTTGTTTTGGAATAGTTTTCACTATGTAGCCCAATTATGTGAAATTCTGGGTGTCCTCAGGAAGCCCTCCCTGGGGCATCTCTCTGTCTAGTATATCCATGTTCTTTATACTCCTTTTCTGTTATTTCCTTAGTAGTCATCTGGATTATCCTCAGATCAGCTGTCTACACATCATAATCAAACTTGTGTTCAATTAACGTTTACTTAATGACCTCAAAGCATGTGAGTGGTGATGCCTGCAGTTAGTATATACCAAAACAAATTATAAAGTGTTTCTTGTAAGTGAAGCAGAGAAAGCTCTTGAATGGGGGAAAAGTTATGTCCTGAGATCTACAGACAGTTGTTAATCCCATGTGTATCTATTTATAAACTTTATCTACATAGGCTTTTATAGGGGGAAACTCCTATATGTAGAGTTTGTTGCTGTTTGTGGTTTCAGGCATCTACTAGATGGGGCAGGTTGACTATGGTAATATAAAACAGCAAAGTTCTTGTAATTTGGTTTAGTAGGCTTATGATGGTGGACATTAAGCAATCTTCATGTGTTAGAGCCTTTTGAAAACTGGCTGGTGCGCTTTTTCCAGAGAAAACATTTAAGTTAACCTGGAAATTCTTTTAGTTGAAGCATTATTTAAGCCTTATTTAACTACCTCCCTTGAAAAGCCATTACTTCTTCCTTTCTGTAATTTTGAAACTTACTCTACTCTCTCATAGGAGTACCTATGATCCTATTGCCTAGGACCTGCAAATTTTGCCTTATATAGTTGACAGGCATTAGTGGCTAGGTCCTGTTCTCAGAGATGAGTAGGCTCCTGTTACCTCTAATAGTGCTTGTTATTTGCTTTGTTTGGAAAGTAACAGAATGGCCAAGCAAGTCAGACTTCTTGAGTTGAAATAAATCTTCATGCTCTCAATAAATGTGTCTCCTTAGGCAAGTTATTTAATCCTTCTGTGATTAGATTTCCACATAAGTAAGGTGGAGATATTAGCATTTACCTCATTGTGTTACAGCGAGATGAGTACATCCGGCTTGGTACTCTGCAGCTGTCCGCTGGACACTTTCATTTGCCACAGAGGACTGATTCTGATGGTTTCTATAGCTGGCATCTAGCTTCTCAGAGTATCAGACTCTAGGTTTTGTGGGGCTTGCTTCTCTCTCCTCCCCTTTCTGTTCCCCTCCCCTCTGCCTTCCCTTCCTTCCTTAATTCTTTTTAATTTTCCTTAAAGAATTTGCTTTTCTATTCTTGCCATCCCCCCCACCGTTCCTCCTTCTACCTTTCTCCTGTCTTCCTAAGTGCCTTAGAGAAGCTGAGGTCAATCTTTGCTTAGCTTCTATGAGAGTCACAGACCAAAGGTCTCACCATTATAATAACTTCAAAAATAGTACAGTTGGGCCGAGCATGGCAGCACAAATCTTTAATCCCAGAACTCAGGAGGCAGAGGCAGGCGGATCTCTGTGAGTTCAAGGCCAACCTGATTTACATAGGGAGTTCCAGGCCAGCAGGGGCTACAGGGAGATTCTTTCAAAAAGACCAAAAACAAATAGATAAATAATAGTATAGTCTACTTTTTTTAGTCATCATCAGACTTCAGCTGGTTGAAACAGATAAACATGAATGCACTGGAAAAAAGGCTTTGAGTCTTTCCTGTTTTTTTTCCTTTAGCATGGACTCACTTGTTCTTGTGTATATTTCCCTCTGGTTAGCAGACAGAAGTAGCAGCAATTGGGTGTGTGTCTGTGTGTTGTGCTGTGCTGTGTTGTGTTTTTATTAACTTCCTTAGAGTTGCTTGAGTACTGCATAATTGCTTTATCATTTATTGATTACTTTTGTTAGTTTGGTGTCCTAGTGAGTAGTAAGTAGAGCTAAAAACTGGAGACTTACAGGTTTCCCATTCTCTGATTTCTGAAAGGCCAGTCCTTTTTTTTATTGAAGCAGACCAATATTCATTAAGAAAGAAAATGGGGGGTGGTTCTGGAGAGATGGCTCATTGGTTAAGAGCATTAGCTGCTCTTACAGAGGACATGGGTTCAGTTTACTGCACCCCCATGTCATCTGTCTATAAGTCCAGTTCCAGGGGATATATTGCCCTCTTCTGGCCTCCACAGACATTGGACTCACATGGTATACTTACGTACATGTAGGCAAAACACTTGTACTCATAAAAAAAATAAGTTTTTAGGAATTTTAAAAAGGGAATTGGGAAGGTTGGTGTAGAATGTAAAGGAAGATGGAGCCGGAATCATTCCTGAACCAAGGTCCCTGAATTAGTCATTTATGTTTTGGAAGCATATCATGGGAAGCAGTCACAAAGTTTCAATTCTTTGAAGTAATTCTTTCAGTCTGAAAATTTTCTACTTGATGGGCAAAATGAAGTTATCCTCATATATCTAATCTTAGACTTCCCACACATTTCTCTTTAACACAATCTTTTTCAAGTGATAGGTAGTAATTTAATGGATATGTGGTACCAGTATAAGGTGTTAATTTAGCAGAAATGTGTTATCAGTATACTAGGAGGTGCTCTGAAGTTTAAATGGAATTGCCAAGTTTAAATCCTAACATTGCTTCTTTCTAACAGAATTTGAGATAGCTTTTTAACTGTCACCTCCTGTATGTAAGAAATAGTAAAACATACCTCATAGTATTGTTATAAGAATTGAGTAAAATAAGGGTTGTAAAAACAGTGTATACAGTGCTTGGTTAGAGGATATGATGGAATAGGAAGCTCAAACATATCTAGTAATATCAAATTGTATGTATATTATGTGTATTAACTCATCATAAATCAGTTTTTTGTTTCATCAATACAGAAAAAAGTTTTGTATAATTATAGGAGACTTTTTAAAAAATAAAGCATTGCTCTTTGGTAGAGATCTGTCACATAGCATGAGAACACATTGAGTAGAGTGATGCACTGATACCAAGAACAAGCAACATGGGAACCTTGGTTACTGTGCCACCAGCATTCTTGGCCTTCATTGAGTTGAAAAGTTTGCTGATATAGAAACTTGTCATTTAAATGTATGGTGCATACAAATAACAGCTGAAGAGAGCAATATGCAGGCATCGGGGAAGCATATAAATAGAGCATGAAAGAAAAGCAGGCATTTTCTTTTTAAAATATTTTATTTAGATGATGACACAACAAGGAAGGGCTGCAGCCAGGTGCTTGCTGCTGCTGAGAGACCAAATTTGTATCTAGATTTGCGATTTCTGGATTTTCACACACCCCCGGAAGCTTTACGTGGGTATCTGGCAGTTGAGTTCCAACCTGGACTGACAATGTGGAAACACACAAAGATACTCATCAGGATGCTGGGAGGGCAGGAATGTCCCCACACCATTTGGGTTGGTTGCCCTGCTAGGCTGCCTATCCCATCTGCCCCCTTTCAATAAACAACCTTGCTTAAAAAATAAATAATAATAATAATTTTATTTATTATATCACTTCCCGGCCTTTTGGCTAAGATCAAGTGTAAAATATTTTATTATTATTTTGTTTTATGTGTATGAGTGTTTTGTCTGCATGTGTGTAAGTGCACAATGTGCATGCAGTGTCCTGTAGAGGCCAAAAGAGGGTATCAGATCCTGGAACTGGAGTTACAGATAGTTGTTAGCTGCCCTTTGGTACTGGAATCAAACCTGGGTCCTCTGGAAGAACAGCAAGTGTTCTTAAACACTGAGCCATCTCTTATATCTGTGGTAGTATCTACATCTTTCCTAGACCTGTAGTCCTTTTTGTTAGTCTTCCTTCTGATTAATCATTAGGTTGTATCCAGTTGGGTTTTGTTTTTCTTCTGGTTATTATGGGTAGTACTAAGATAAGCATTTTTCTATAAAACATTGTTTCCCCAAGAGAAATTTCTAGAAGATAAATCCTTCTTATGAAAGCATATGATCATTTAAGAATAGGTCTTATAATATTTTGTAATGTAATATTTTGCTTTCCAAAAGAGGGGGTGTCTTTATAAAGTGCTACTAATATGACTACATGTCTTTTTAAAGACTTAAAAATATTTAGCACAGAACTTTCAGATGGATCTTTTCTTACAGTGAGTAAGGCCAAGCAGAATTTATAAACTTCAACTAGTTTTCCTAGTTAAAACTGGAAGGAAACATTCAGTATGTTGGACTGTTCACCTCATAACAACATGTCTTAAATCTGACCCAAAACCACCAAATACATTTTGAGTGAGTTGATTTGAGTCTCCTTACATGACATGCAACTATTTAAGATGGAATTTTTGTTGAGAAAGTTAAAGAAAGAACACTAAGCTTGCTGTCACTATTCTGGATTTAGTCGCTTGCAGAGCTTCCGTCATGTAGTGCTGTGGAGTCTGCCTGCTTTTCTGAGATCTAACTGGCCAAAAGCCCGAGTAAGCATGCTTTCCCTGATACTCTGGGCTTTCTCATTTGTTCTCTGAAGTACATTTATGCGCACACATTCGTATCCCCCCTCCTCCTCCACTTATTTTTCTGCCATGCAACCCTTGGCTAACTCAAATAGCATGGTTTTCTCTCTTCTCTTTCTCTTCCCCTGGCAGGTACCAAGACTTTCAGCCTACTTCTGTTGTTTTTCCCCCAAACACTAATACACTTCTTTTCTAACTTCTTTCCGAGTCTGTCTCTAAGTTCTTTTATTAACAAGAATAAGAACCCCCAAGAAGGATTCCCAAATTCCCTTGTAACATGTGGCAACCACATAGGGATCCTAAAGACATTCCTCTGAGGGCACAACAGGTGACCATATTTGGGACTTCAGCAACTTTGTTTCTAAGGGACTTGATTGACTGCTAAGTCACCATGGAAAGGGGCACCAGCTCACTGTTCTCACAAAGGGCCATGAGTCAAAGTTAGGCCTTTGGAATGCTTTCTCCTTCCCAGTTGCTTTCTGTGCTTCCAGTGCAGCAGTGCTGCTGCATGCTGGGCGCACTACTCTGCCCCTCCTAGGTGCTTCATGGGCTCCTATCCCAACAACAGCCTGTACCTAGGAACTGAAGGGACATCAAAATGAGATCCAGATGACAACTTTTGGTGTTCCTGGTTACAATTGATGAACCTACCAGGGAGGAACCTTTGATGTAGCCAGGAGCCTTTGAACCTTTTTTCAGATCTGTCTCTTTAAAGCACTGTAAGTTTTCATGGTTTATGTTAGCTTAGGTTATCTTGTGAGTTGATCTTGTGGTCCTTATTCTAGGCTAACCCTTTATGTCTTGTTTTTTCACAGTGAACATAAAGATTCTGAAAAGAAACACAAAGAGAAAGAGAAAACCAAACACAAAGATGGAAGCTCAGAAAAACATAAAGACAAACATAAAGACAGAGACAAAGAAAAACGAAAGGAAGAAAAGGTACAGAACTTTCCAGTAAGAAAAAAGGAGGATATAAATGAAAGTACTCTGTTTGTGTACCTTTGACCTTCGGGGTAAAAAGGTCACTATCAGAAGGCTTTAGAGTTAGCAGATAGCACTGTGTAGTTACTGTTCAGCCTACTGCTTCCTTGCAATGTACACAATAAACTTTTCCTAACCCTCTCCCACCCCAAAAAGAACTTTATATTTAACCTGCCTGAAACTATGAAAACCAAGTCATTTAATATCATGTCTTTCACATATAATAATCCTATTACCTATATATTACAACGAAAAAGTTTCTGGAACTGTTAACTTTCTATATTAAGGAAAACTGTTTTACCAAGAAAGCCTAAAACTTTCTGTGTCTCCTTTTGATTAAAAGATTGAAAATCCTGGTCCTGATGCCAGCACCTTCCCTGGGGTTTATACTGAGTTCAATATTATATAACTGTATTAATTCAACTGTGAACCTAAAAATTTATAGCCACTTTTGAAAGAGCTGTATCCTTGCTCTGGAATGTGTTACTGAATATGTTAAAGCTGCAATGAAATGCTTCTTCTAATCTTGTGGTTATTTAAAAAAAAAAAAGGTTGAACATCCTGGGGCTGAGGATATAGCTCAGTTGTTAGAATGTTTGTCTAGCATGCAAGGAGCCCTGGCTTTGATCTGAGTACCACATATAGTTGATGTGTTGGCATACACCTATAGTCCCAGCACTTGGGAGGTGGATGTTGGATTAGAAAATGAAGATAATTTGGGCCCACATAGTGAGTTCAAGTTGAACCCCCATCCTGGGATACAGACCCTGTTTCTTTTTTTATTATTATTATTTTTATATTCTTTTTTTAAATTTTATTTATGCATGTAGGTAAGTGCACCCTTGTCATGCAATGCCCACGAGGAGAAGAGATTGTTGGATCCCCTGGAACTGGAGTTACAGACAGAAGTTAGCTGCCATGCGGGTGCTGGGATTCGAACCCCTGTCTTCTGCAAGAACAAGCAGTGTTCTTAACCGCTGAGCCATCTCTCCAGCCCCAGATATGCTACTTTTAAGTGTGCTTTTGTTCTACCTTAGCCTTCCAAGAGTTAATACAAACCAAATATCTTAAAACTTACTTGTGATCAGATAAAGAAGCAAATCTTCAAGAGTGATTTACTGTGTGTCTTCAAGAAAGTTACTCAGCCATACTGAGACTTGATGCCTCCCTCTTATTTAAAAGAAAAAAAATGCAGAGATGAAGTAATGCTGGAGACTGGAGAGATGGTTCAGCAGTTAAGAACACTGGCTGTTCTTGCAGAAGATCCAGGTTTGAATCCCAGCACCCACATGGCGGCTATGAACCGTCCTTAACTCTGGTTCCAGCAGATCCGACATCTTTTCTGTCCTCCACCAGCATTGCATGACACAGGTACACTTAACCTACATGCAGGCAACACACGCATACACATAAAATAAAAATAATAAAATATTTTAGGCCGGACGTGGTGGTGCACGCCTTTAATCCCAGCACTTGGGAGGCAGAGGCAGGTGGATCTCTGTGAGTTGAAGGACAGCCTGGTCTACATAGTGAGTTCCAGGACAGCTGGGGCTACAGGGAGACCCTGTCTCAAAAAGACCAAAAAATAAATAGATAGATAGATAGATAGATAGATAATCTGGAAGAAGACATTTCCTTTTTCATTCCTGATTCCCTGTGGTAGCCAATTTACTGATTGTTTTGTATCCTTCCAGAAATGTGTATGTGTCCCCTTGTGTGTATGTGTGAAGATTTTTGAAAGATCTGTTTTCTGACAAGTCTAAAAAAGTAGAAAATAGAAGAGGGGGAATAAATACCCTTTGCCTAAGTCAGAGAGGGCATAAAATGGACTTGTCTGTTTTGTTTTTGAGACTTGTTTTTCTCTGCTCTGCCAGTAGCAAATTTTTGAGTGGCGAATATATTTGAAAGAAATCTACTATTATTGTTTTTTTATTATTTATTCATGTAGATGAGTGTTTTACCTGCATGTAATTGCACTATTATGTGCAGTGCCTGTGGAGGCCAAAAGTGGGGGTCAGAGCCCCTGAAACTGGAGTTACAGATGGTTGTTAGCTACCACGTGGGTGCCAGGAACTGAACCTTGCTTCTCTCAAAAGCAGCCCATGTTCTAAATTGCTGTGCTCTCTCTCCAGCCCCCAAATCCATTATGTAAAGATAAAAAGTTGCTTTTTTTGAAGGGAAACTTCTCAGTTTGATCTAGAGGAACTGCCAAAAGCTAGTGTTGAGCAAACATCAAGGCCTTTATTTTACCTATTCAGGTTCGCTAGCAAGAATAATCAGCCCTAGGATCAAGGTGCACCAAAATTGGCATGGCATGGCCTTGGCAATCTTGAACCCTCAGCTCTTGTGATTATCGACACAAGATACACACAGTATTGGGCCCCTGTGGAAAAGGGGAGGGTCTCATGCTGAGGACCTATCAGCAGTCAATGGTTGCTAGAGGAAGGAGAGTTATTTTCTCAAATGGTATAGCCACTGGTCAGCTGCCCATGCTCCATTAAATAATCCTTTCACCTATGCTCCTGTTAGCAACTCTAAGTACTATATGCTAATATAATTTTTAAAGCCTCCAACATCTATGCTAAATATTCTTAAATGACTTTTTTTTAAGTTTAATATTCTTAAAGGTGCTCACCAGTTACTGTTGCCATTTACCTTTCAGGTTAGAGGCTCTGGGGATGCAAAAATAAAGAAAGAGAAGGAGAATGGCTTCTCCAGGTGAGATCTTCTCTGGTGACTTAGTTTTCTCTGAGTGACTCTGCTTGGTGGTGTCTGAGCTTACTCAATACGTGCTGACCTAGCAACCATGATGATTCACAGGATTTTAGCAGTAAGAGGACATGAAGGCCTAGCCAGCTTGAGAGTTTTTTACAGTGCCGGTTAGGGAGATGGTCTGCTCTGAATTCCTCCTTAGAACTAGTGTGAGACTCACCTTACTGGACTCAATTTTAGGGATTGATGTATATTTTTGGTGCAAGGGCATATACATGTGTACCACCTATATAGACCACTTTTTGGTAGTCGTTCTGTTTTGTCTTCCTCATTTTCAGTTCCCTAAATTAAGTCCCAAACTCATTATTGATTAAGATTTATGATCACAGTATATAGCCTCATGTCCACAGAACAGCAGAGTGCATTTGTTCGGATTTGTTGGAAGTTTTGGCATTCGGACAAAGCATTTTGAGAGGTCTGCTTCCTTGAGACTTTGAACTTTCAGTTTTGTTTGACAAAATTTCTGAAATTGTGCCATGTACGCCAGGTTCTTTAGAAAAGAGAAATGCCCTCTGCAGGCATGTTTTGTACCTGGTCTAAGAATGCAGAGTAATAAAATTCAGGAAGCATCTACAAGCTACCCTAGGAATTCGCACAGTATCTAAATCCCTGCCAAGAGACTGCCTAAGACTTTTGATAAACTAAGATATGAATAGATCTGTAGACTGTGTCATCATGAGTTCATTGCAGACTTTGGGTTGGAAGGTTAGGAACAAATGCTTCTCCTAGGTATCGACTTCTGCTTCACTGTGCAGCACTGCTTCCTAGCAGTGTGTTTTTTAGAGAATTCAGATGCTTCACTAGAACAAAAAAATTTTAGGTGTTTTAGAATTTCTTCTTTTAAGTCTAATAACCTTTACTACATGTTTTAAAATTTACCCTTGACCATCCTAGTATCTCGCATTTACTATAAACCACTTAAATAAAAGACAGTATTTCTTTGTGGACCCTCAGGGCTTTGTACTTTCTTGGGGTAGAAAAAGGAACACTATATTTGGGGAATGCAAATCTTAAGCATTGAAATGCTGTTGTAAGCAAAGGGATACAATATGCTCTGGGGAAGAGGAAAAAGGTACTTTGTCTATTCCTAACTGGTGAGGATACTTTGTAGCTTTGACTGGATACCACCACTTCCTAGATGACAGCTGCCTTTTGGGAGGATATGAAGAGACATTGACTGCTGCTCCCTGTGGGATTTTTGTGTTTCTTTAACTTACCTTCACTTTTTTTTTTTTTTGGTTTAAGATAGTTGTCCAACAGGATCCTCTCTTAAGTTCTTTGTTACAATATCTCCTATTGGAGCTCCTGGTCTTCCTGCCTTTACTTCCCAAGTATTATACTGGCATGTGCAGTTATGACCAGCTAAAATTATTGTATTAGGTTAAAATGCAAAGATTTTGTTATGACTACTATACTTTGTTCACATAATGTACTTAAATGTAGATTCTGCATATCAGAAAAAAATGTGACATTTTGCCTTTCTTCCCTTTTCCCTTTAGACCTCATTCTCCCTCATAGGCCCCCTTTTACTTTCATGTCTTTTTTTTTTTTTTAATTTAAAATTTTCAAAATTATTTTTGTTAAAATTTTTATGCATGTGTTTTGCCTGCATTTAAATACATATTTGCTCTTTTCTTTTGAGAAAACATATTATTTGTCTTTATGACTGACTTATTTTACCTAACATGATAATCTTCTAATTTCATCTGTTTTTTTCCTCCAAATGACATAATTCTTCTTTGTGGCTGAAGTGGAACTCCACATTTTTCTTTACCCAGTCATGTGTTTTTTTGGCATCTGTGCTGGTTCTGGGTATTGGCTATTGTAAATGGTATAGTAGTAGACATGGATGTGCAGACATCTATGCTGGCTTAGCTTCCTTTGGGTATACACCCAGGATAGTCCTCCATAGGATTCCTGTCGTGGCTGCACCAGTTTATAGTCCCACTCGAAGTTCCTTAGGATCTTTACCCACATTCTCACTTTATTTGTTACTATTTGTTTTCTTGGTGACAGCCAGTTCTTGAGTGGGGTGAAATAGAATCTCAGTGTAGTTTTAATTTTCATTTCCCTGGTGGCTAAGGCTGTTAACTATTTTTCTCATGTTCAAGGCTGTCTGTTTACTCTGATGACTGTTGACTTTGCTATGCCAATGTTTTTTAATTAAATGTGATCCCATTTGCCAGTATTTTTGCAATTACTTTATAAGCTTTAGTGGTTCTTTTCTGAAAGTTCTTGCTTATACCTGCCTCTACTTTGGAAGTGTTTTCCTCTAGCAGTTTTAGAATTTCAGATCTAGTATTAGGTCCTTTAATCTATTTTGAAGAGTTATGGTTCTATTTTCATTCTTCTACATATTGAACTCCAGTTTTTCTATCAACATTTGTTGAAGAGGCTGCCTTTTCTCCCAGTGCTTTTTTGTATTTTTTTATTCATTGATATTATTTTATGTGTTTTGCCTTTGTGTCTGTAAATTCATCTGTGTTGTGCAGCGACCACAGAAGGCAGAAGAGGGTGGTGGATCCTCTGGAACTGGAATTATGGATGATTGTTAGCTGCCATGTGGGTGCTTGAAACTGAACCCTGACTCCCCTGTAAGAGCCAGTGCTCTTAACCACTAAGAGTATACAAAAGTATTTCCAAATGCTTTTGACACCTTTGTTAAAACCTAGGTGTCAGATTGGCATGGTGGCACACACCTTTAATTTCAGCATGTGGAGACAGAGGCAGGTGGACCTCTGAGTTCAAGGCCAGCTGGAGCTACAGGGAGACCCTGTCTCAAAAAAGACCAAAAATTAAATAAATAAATAAATAAATAAATAAATAAATAAATAAATAAATAAATAAAACCTAGGTTGTCTATAGCTGTGTGGGTTTATTTCTGGGTCCTCTTTTATTCTGTGGGTGCACATGTATATTGTATGCTGTATACCTTGGTGCCTGTGTGAAGGCCAGAGGATAGCATTCACAAGTTGGTTCTCTTTTTGCATCACATGGGTCCCAGGGATGAACTCAGGCTGTTATGCTTGGCAGCAAGTACCTTCATTCACTAAACCATCTTGCCAGCCCTGTTTTTGGTTTGTTTTTATTTTTAATTGTGTGTGTGTGTGTGTGTGTAATGTGCATGTGAGTGTGTTGACCAGTAGAAGGCATTAGATCTCCTGAAACTGAAGTTACAAGTGATTGTGAGCCACATCCAGTGTGAGTGTGGGGAACTGAACTTGGGTCCTCTGCAAGAGCAATATGTGATTTTTAACTCTGAGCCATCACTAGCCTCGTGGTATATAAACCTAGTATTCTTGAAGTTGCTTTACACATAGTCATTTGAGAATGTTTGCATCTGTATTTGTCAGGGAAATTGTTCTGTAGCTTATTTCTGGTTTTCATATTGGGGTAATGATGACTTCCGAAAATGAGTTTAGCAATGTTCCTTCTTTTTCTGTTTTATAGAATAGTTTGAAGAGCATTAGTGTTAGAGCTTCTTTAAAGATACGGTAGATTTCAGCAGTGAATCCATCTAGTTCTTGGCTGTTCTTTGTTGAGAGGCTTTTATTCCTGCTTCCATCTCATTGCCTGTTAAAGATCTGTTTAAGTTGTTGATTGACTATTAATTTAATTTTGATAAGTCATATATGTCTAGGATTTTAATTTTTTTGAATTTATTTTTAATTTTATGAGTGTTTTGCCTGCATTATTTAAGTGCACCTGTGTTGTGCAGTGCCCACAAAGGCCAGAAGAGGGCATGGATCCTCTGGAACTTTAGTTTCAGATGGTTTTTAGCTGCCATGTGAGTGCTGGGAAATGAATCTAGGTCCTGCAAGAGCAGCTAGTGCTCTTAACTGGAGCCATCTCTCCAGCCCCTAGGATTTTTAAAGGTGGTTTATTGTATGTCACAATGTGCATACCAGCAGAGGCCAAAAGATGGTGTCATTTCCCCTGGAACTGAAGTATTAGGTGGTTCTGAGCTACTCTACATGGATTTGGGGAACTGAACTCAGGTCCCCTGGAAGAACAGTAAGCACTCCTAACCTGCTGAGCTGAGCCTCATAATCCTGCCTTTGCCTTCTAAATGCTAAGATTACAGGAATATGCATACAGCTCCTAGAATATATTCTTTTTTATCTTGACTCTTGTCTTTCATTATGTTACACATAAGCAGTTTCTAATCCACCACTATATGATTGTTTATAGGGCAGATTTTCAACAAATGTGGTAATTAGACATTGCTCTGTGTTGAAAGTAGTAAATCTAATCAGTAAATTGAATAGTGACTAGGTTTGGACTTGGATGAATGGGTTTACTTTGTTCAGGGCCTTTTTGTTTAACACCCCATTTTTTTGTCAGCTTGCTTATTTTTCTGTGTAACTGAATAAAATACATATTATTGCCACATTACCATTTTCCCATATCGTGCTTAGGCAACCAGGTTTTATTACTTTCCTTGTAAAGCCTTTTATTTAACTTTGGAGTGCTAGAACAGTCAGTTCAATTCAGATCATTTCTTGGGTCATTTACATAGTGCATCCCTCATGTAAGTTAAAACAGTTCATATTTATAAAAATATATTTGTATGGTTGTTTTAGTCCTTCTGACAAAGATTGCTAAACTATAGTGGGAAAAATGTTTATTTGAAATAAGGATCCCTGATCCTGAATCCCGATGTTACCCATTGAGCTGGAAAATGAGGTCAGTACTACCTAAGTAAGGTACTTCACAGGGTTGTACTGGAATAAAAGTACTTAGAGAAAATCTTTATGATTATGTACATTGTTATCCTTATATTAGCTTCTGTTTGTAAAATGATATAGTTGTAGTAATCAGTAACTAGCACTTTTTTTCTCATCAGTCCACCACGAATTAAAGATGAACCTGAGGATGATGGGTATTTTGCTCCTCCGAAAGAGGATATAAAGCCACTGAAGAGACCTCGAGATGAGGATGAGTAAGTATTTCATGTTTGACTTTTGGAAACAAAGGGGGACCATATAAAGAAAACTGAATTTGAGAAAACTGCTCAAAGAATAAATATGCATATCTCTGTAATAAGTAGAAGCTAATTAGAGTTTGTTATTAATAGACTTTTATGAGAAGTAGGTTTTCTAAAAGCATATTTGAGGGTTATGTGGAATGTATGTTTTTCTTACTAAAGACAATACATATTTATTATAGAAATTTCAAATAATACAGAATTCATGAAGGGTACTTAAATTATTTCAGTCACTGAAGTTTATCATTCCTTCTCCCAGTACAGGTAAGTTAAAGAAATTTTGGATTAAGGACATAGCTTAGTTGGGGGAGTGCTTTCCTAACATACATAAAGCTGTAGGTTGACACCCAGCACCACATAAAACTGGGTATCAGGAAGTAGAGGTGGGATGAGAAACTCATCCTTGACTATATGATGAATTTGAGGTCAGCTTGGACTACATGGGACTGTACCTCAAAAAAACTTTTTTCCTTCTAGGAGCTAATTCTTTTGGTACATTCTTAGTGAAATTTTAAGATACAGAGTTAAATAAAACTACTTTATTATTTAAGGCCTGGTCTCTTTAAATTCATCCAGTGAGATTAAATTCTACTCATTAGTTTGAGGCTATAGCTTATTATACCCTATAAATCTGTGAAGGATTTATGTATGATAGAAATTGGCTGGAGGTTTGGAAAATAGCTCAATTGGTAAAGTGTTTGTCTTATAAGGACTTGAGTTTGATCCCAAAGCTCTTGCAAAAATGCTAGGCATGCTTATAATCCCAATGCTGGGAAGGCTGAGACAGAAGAATCCCTAAGACCCTCCCTGGTTAGCCAGTCTATCTTGATTGGTGAGCTACAGGTCAATGAGAGGAGTGGACAGCGTTGTGAAGGTGAGAATCAAGGTTGTCCTCTGACCTCATGTAGGTATGCACACACAGGTCACCCCCCACCCCCCATTACACACGCACACGCATGCACGCACACATGTCACACTTAAAAAAGTAAATATAAGGACTGGAGAGATGGATCAGCAGTTAAGAGCACTTGCTGTTCTTCTAGAGGGCCTAAGTTTGGTTCCAGAATCCCCATTGAGCTGTTCACAACTACCTATAACTCCAGCTCCAAGGGATCCCCCACATATGTGGCATACATTCACACAGACACATAACACATAAATGAAACATTTTTTTTAAAAAGTAAATAGGGGCTGGAGAGATGGCTCAGTGGTTAAGAGCACTGACTGCTCTCCCAGAAGACCCAGGTATGGTTCCCAGCATCTACATGGTGGCTAACAACCATCCATAACTTCAGTTCCAGAGGATCTGACAGCCTCTTCTGACCTCTGAGGGCATTACACGACACAGGTACACTTAGATACATGTAGGCAATACATTCATACACATAAAATTATAAAAAATAATTTTTTAAAAAATGTAAGCCGGGCATGGTGGTGTACACCTTTAGTCCCAGCACTTGGGAGGCAGAGGCAGGTGGATCTCTGTGAGTTTGAGGCCAGCCTGGTCTACATAGCGAGTTCCAGGTCAGCTAGGGCTACAGGGAGACCCTGTCTCAAAAACACACACACACAAAAATAATAATAATAATGATAAATAAAAATAAAAAAAGTAAATGTATAAAATAATTGAAGTTGGTTAGAAAGGGAGAAAGAAAATAGCATTAATATTTATACTCCTTTAATGTGGAATTTCTTTCCTCTTTTCTAGCAGGTTATTACTGTGTGGTAGCCATTGTGCTATGTATCTCAAACTTCCTTCTTATAGTGGGTTACTTCTGTGTGTATTCCACAGCCCCTGCCTCACTACCAAGCATGCATGTAGTGTGAGCTGTCGGTTTTGCTCTTTGTAGAGATGCAGTGTTGGTCTGGTACTGCATGTATGCTCTACTTTTCCTACTTTTCACTGTGTGTAGAATGCCAGCCAAGCTTAACAGCAGTTGTGTGATACCTGTTGTGGACACTTCTAAGAGTTTGGAGGTCCAAATTCTGTAGGTGAGAACTCTTGAGTCATATGTATTAATTGCATATTTATGTTCCCTTTTCTAGTGCTGATTATAAACCTAAGAAAATTAAGACAGAAGATATCAAGAAGGAGAAGAAACGGAAGCTAGAAGAGGAGGAGGTTAGTAAAGGCCGTACATTTTTGTGGCTTAAGTGTGAAGTGAGTTTTTCCCGTAAAACAGCTTTTAAAACATTTTAAATTTATTTGAGAGAGAGAGAGAGAGAGAGAGAGAGAGCGCGAGCGCACGCATGTTTGTGCCACGGTGCACATGTAGGGCAGGAGACACCTTAGAGAAGTCAGTTCACCGTGTGGGTCCTGGAGACTGAACTCAGGTCATCAGTTTTACCAGCCACTGCCTTTACCCACTTAACCATCTTGCTGACCCCTAAAACAAGCTCTTGAAACCAGTTGTGTTTTAGGAATCTGTTGGCTTGTTATAATAGTAACAGTAGAAGTTTTTTTACATACACGTTGTGGCTATGACATTGTTTGTCCCAAGGTCTCACTGAGTCTCTGAAGTGTCAAGTTAACCTCAGCCACCACTGAGTCTACTCTTTGCCCTCCTGGGTATCCACACATAGCTTATACTGTTAATTGACAATTAGAGAAATTATGCCATCTTCAGGTATACAGAAAAATGTTCATGAGAAGCCAGTTTGGCTTAACCCTGAAGTTGTTTTTAGTGTTTTCTTATATTTGACAAAGTATGTTCTTCCCTTACTTTGAGTAACCATCTTTGTTTAAAGTCCTTTCACGAGTGTCCCTATGGACATAAGTTGAAATCTAAGCTCTTAAGCACAACTCCTCAGTCTGGCCCCTGTACCTTGTACCTTGCTTAATTTTTTTTTACTCTGGAAGCTCACCTCGTTCTGGCCTTACTGGCCACCTCTGTTTTTCATACCAGATTCTTTTGTGCTTCCAAGGTTTGTGTGTAGCATGTGCTGTTCTGTTTGGAACACACGTGTTCTCTCTTCTACTGGCTTATATTCGTCCTTAAAAATCTCAATTTAGTTCAAGTACTTTTCTATGGATTCTGTTTGGTGCTTGTGGTAGATTTAAAATATATGGTTTCCCCTTTGTTACATTTGGTTTCTCATGCTAAAAAGTTGTTAGCAAGGAATTTTTTAAAAAGATTTCATGAATTCACAGTGCTTTTGGGCCCTCAGGAAAAAGGAATTGTATAGAATTCTCAACTCTTAGACTCCATCTGAGTTTAGTCTATGTTGTAGGCAAAATGGGGTAGCTTAAAATGATAGCAGTAATGATAGTGATAGTAGTCACCCAGGGATTTTAAGAATTAATTTCAGTAGATGTGGTGGTACATGCCTACAATCTCAGCACTCTGAAGACTGAAGAGGGAGGATTGTGAGTGGAATGTCTCAATCCTGGGCTGCAAAACAAAACTTTAAAATGTGCGACTTTCTGTTAGCATAGTAATATTGATATGCATAATTAAATGTAATGGGTAAATCCTGTACACTAGTGCTCTGCATGCATCAATATAAGAGATGAGAATCAGGGCCTGGAGAGATGGCTCAGTGATTAAGAGCACTGGCTGCTCTTCCAAAGGTCCCAGGTTCTGTTCCCAGCACCCACATGGAGGCTTAAAAACTTTTCGTAACTCTAGTTCCAGAGAATCCAAAGCCCTCTTCTGACCTCAGCGGGTATTGTATGCACTGGGCACTTACATACATGCAGGCAAGACACTCATACACATGCCAGATGTGGTGGCAAGTGCCTTTAATCATAGCACTCAGGAGGCAGAGGCAGGAGGATCTTGGTGAGATGGAGACCAGCTTAGTCTATACTGTGATTTCCAGGCCTGCTGGAGCTACAGGGAAATCCTGTCTCATAAAGACCAAAACAAACAAACAAAACAACAAAACACTCATACATATAAAAGTAAATAATTTTTTAAACAGAGAGAGATGAGAATCACTGCTCTCTCCTTTTGCAGATGTGAAAACTGAGGTATAGAGAGGTTGAATCATTTGTCACAGGTTGCATAGGTACTGAATTGTATAGCTAGGACTTCATCCAGGATCCATAGCCAGCACACTCACTAGCTACCATGTTATCCTGCCTCATTATGAGACTTTGCTGATCCTTTAACATCACTAGGAGGAAGATATGACTTTAATAAAAATCATAATTAATGATTGTGAGCAAGGTAAGCTGAAGAGAGACAATCAGATCCTAAAGTTAGAAAATTATAGTTTTTATGATCATTAGCTTGTAGAAGTTGGAGTTAACGAGAACCAGTTCATGGAATTGAGAGTGAAATACTAAGCAGTAATCAGTAGACAGTCACATCAGTCTCATTTAGAGACTCAGAACAGTCCAATAAAAGAAAGGTGAAACTTGAGTTCCTCATGCAGTCTGTTGTTTTGCTTTTATGTAAAATAGTACCTTTACTCTTAAACTTATTAAACAACTTGGAAAGGAGAACTGTTGACTTTTTACTTTTTCTGTTTAGCAACCCTCTCCCAGTAGAAAGAAATGCGCACTGAAAGATTGAATTTTGATACACAGTCCTGTTGTGGCAGGAACCCCAGATGGCAGAATTAGTCATTAAACTTCACTCCCTGGCTATAGTTGTATTTTGGTGTTTTTTTTTTTTTTTAATTTGTTTCTAGAAATTTTTCTGATATCTTAGTTACTGATTATCTCAGTTTGAAACTTGAAAACATACAATATGGGCAGTAATGCATGCCTGTTGAGAAGCTGTTCAATGAATGTGTTAGCTAAAAAACATTTCCCTTTCCTGTAGTGTGTTTCAGCTTAGATAGTAAACATTATCTGAAGTACAAAGGCACTTATTTGTTCCATTTAAATTAAATTTATTTTGAAATGATAAAATAAAATGTGAACATTGTACAAGTTGGTGAGGTAATTTTTTTCAAGTATATCCTTTTCTCATTGCTCTGACAAAATACCTGACAGAAGCAGCTTAGAGTTTATTTTGGCTTATGGTTCGAGAAGACGCAGTTCATGATGGTGAGGAAGGCATAGTGATAGGAGTGAGGCAGCTGGTCATTGTATCCCTAGTCAGGAAGCAGAGAGAAATGAATGCTGGTGTTTGACTTGCTTTCTCCTTTTTATTCAGTCTGGATCCCAGCCCATGGCATGATACTACCCACACAGTTCACAGTGAGTCTTCCCTCCTCAGTTAACCTCCATAGAAATACCCTCACAGTCAAGTTGACAAGAAAAATTAACTCTCACAAGTCTGCCCCTTAACTTGACACAAAAATGTAGGCTCATGACCATCTTATGGTGCAAAATGCATTCCTGATTATCTTAAAAGTCCAGTCTCTTCTGAGACTCAAGGCAATCGCCTAACTCAGATACATTATATACTTTTAATATATAGTGGCACAGAGTAAACATGAAGAAGAGGAACAGAAATGGAGCAAGGAAACATCTGAGCAAAGCAAGACTTATGCACCAAATTCTGTAGCACCATGTCTCCTAACTGAGGAGTCTTGGTGGCATCATCTAGACTCTAGCTATCACCAGTTCCAAAGGCCTACAAACCCACATGATCATATAGAACAACAGCCCTACTTCTCAGTACAAACTATCTGTAATGATTTACTTTTCTTGTTGCTGTGACAAAATATGTAAGAAAAGCAATTGACAGGGAAAAGGTGTCTTTGGGCTTATAGTTTAAGGGTGTACCCTTATCATGGCAGGATAACGGGAGTATGAGGTGGACAGTCCCATCGCATCTGCAGTCAGGGAAGTAGATGAATTGCTCATTTCACTCATTTCCTCTTTTTTTCCATTTTTTGTTTGATCTGGAATAAGCCCCAGTCCACAAGATAGCACTGTCCATATTCAGAGTGTATCTTCCCTCCTCTGTTTAAAATTTCTAGAAACACCCTTAAAAGTATACTCAGGCGTATGTCTCCTATATGAGTTAAGCTGACTATGAAAATTAACCATCACAACATGATACATTTTTTTGTTTTGCTTTTTAACTGTTATTTTTTTAAGGTAGTCTCACTCGAACCCAGGATGGCCATGAACTCTTAGCAATATTCCTGCCTCAGCCTCTTGAATGCTGAAGGATTACAGGTGTGAATCATGACTCCCCACTAATATTTTGCTACTTGTGCTTTTACTTCCACAATTACTTATTTTATTAAAAGATTTAACAAAATTTTTATGTATACAAATATTATGCCTGCATGTATGTAAGTGCACCTGTGCCATGCAGTGCCTATGGTACACAGAAGAGGGCATTGGCTCCCCTCAAACTGGAGTTATGGACTTAGCCACCATGTGGGTGCTGGAATTTGAACCCTGGTCTTCTGCAAGAGCAGCCAGAGCTCTTAACTGCTGAACCATCTCTCCAGCCCCTTATTTTTTATGTGTATGAGTGTTTTGTGCCTGCATGTATATAAATGCACCCATGTCATGCAGAGCCCATGGAGTTGAGAACAGGACATCAGATCCCCTGGATCTGGAGTAAAGGATGGTTGTTAGCAGCCATGTGGGTGCTGGGAATCAAATCTGGTCCTCAGCAAGAGCAGCTGGTGCTCTTTAACTGCTTGTACTTCCACATTTATATTCTTCATGCCTATTTATAGTGTAATACTATAGTTATAAATAGGCACGAAGAATATAAATGTGGATGTAGAGGCTGTGTTTGGGACCTGGGTTTGGTTCCCAGCACCCACATGGTGGTTAGCAATCATATATAACTCCAGTCCAAGGGCACCTGACACCCTCTTCTGACCTCCATGGGCATTGCATTCATGTGGTGCATTTACATACAGGCAAAGCACTCCTCATGTACATAAAAATTTTAAAAATACTATAGCTTTTGCATTCTGTTCTAAAAATCATTTGCTTATAGACCTGAGTTTATCCCTACTTTGATTAACATCCTATTATGGAGTCCTGGGATGCTCTCTAGTCATTCCCTGGAGTTATTTTCTATTGGTTTCTTTCACCATGACCAGTAACAACTGCATGTTCCCTGATCAAGTGACTAAACTTTAATTTCAGAGCTAACTTGAGTATGACTGACAGGGGTCAAACTAAGTTGTCTAGACAATGGTTCCTAGCTCTGCCATGACATAAATCACCTAGCATTGCTATATGAAACTTACTGAGTATGTGTTAAGTGATGTTGGAAAGGTAGATCAAAGTGAAAAATTGCACAGAAGAATTCAGATTCTGTGGAGTAAGGCCACCACTTATTGAACATCTCATATTTGTTGGAATGTATGTTTGTTTTTACATTTGTCTTACTCTAATGGTAAATTGTACTCTCTGGCCCCTTGGTGCTGGGATTAACAGGTGTGTACCACTTTCCCTGACTGATGATGCTCTTTTACTTTGCTCCTGTGACCAGCTTATGTATGTTCACAGTTCAAAGAAGAGCCATTAAAAAAATGAGTACTACAGGAATCAGCATTCATTTCAGGCCTCCCAGATGCTTGCCAATTACTGCATCTTTGTGTGTGCAAGCAGCTGTGATAGAAAGTATTCCCCACTGCATCACTGAGCTCCCTTCAGATCAAATGCTAAACATTTAATGCATGGCTTCCTATATTTGCTTAGATTTGAAGAGATTTAAAGATGAGTGGATTTAAAGAAAGCAAAGACAAATAAAAATGAGGGCAATACTCTCTCGCTATAGTTTCCCAGAGTTTCCCCATGCTATACGTGTGTGTTAGAGTACTATAGTGAATAATCATTTGTCCAGAGTTTTGGGAAATATTGCTCTATTGTAAAGTGTGGATAAAATTTTTTCAAATGAGAGGATTGGACATAAGATCCTTTTCAATTTTAATATTCTGTTTCTATTTTTAGTGGCTCCCTAAAACTAACACCAACTGTGTAGTCAGTTCTTACTTAAGTACTTTTTATCATGTTTCTTTGCAGGATGGTAAATTGAAAAAACCCAAGAACAAAGATAAAGATAAAAAAGTTCCTGAGCCAGATAACAAGAAAAAGAAGCCAAAAAAGGAAGAGGAGCAGAAGTGGAAATGGTAACATTTCAGCACTAGGTCACCACGTCAGGGCTTTATCATACAACCTAATAATAGCTAAAATATGTTTTCCAGATCACAGTGAAATAAGTCCTAGCTCTAAATCTATTGAATCTCAAACCCAGTGTCCGCCCATTGAAAGACTAGACTGTAGAAAGAGTCTATATGTAGAAGGGAATTCAGCATATGAAGAAAGCACAAATGCATTAACTTATTTATGCATTCCGTTTAAATTAGATTTATTTTCACTGATAATTGAAGATTAAATTTGTATCTGTTAGTGACATAATACCATATTTTGATGCATATATATACTTGTATAATGTTTCATTTAGGCTAAACCTACCTAACACATATACCCTATCTTTTTTTCTTTTTTTGGTCTTTTTGAGACAGGGTCTCCCTGTAGCCCCAGCTGTCCTGGAACTCACTATGTAGACCAGGCTGGCCTTGAACCTCACAGAGATCCTCCTGCCTCTGCCTCCCGAGTGCTGGGATTAAAGGTGTGTGCCACCATGCCCCTGTCTTTATAATGAGAACTTTATAGTGTGAACTTAGACTTTTCTGTTGCCTTTTGAAGTGTGCAGTTCATTACTGGTGTTGGAAATGAATTTACTATGATAATAGGTTCTGTAAATCAAGTTGGTGCAAATGCCTATTTTTTAAAACAACAGCAAAACTTCCATAAGGAAACATTGAACATTTGTATAATTGTAGAAAAGTGAAGATCTTTTGAAGTAAAACATAATCAACAGAGTCCTATTTTTTTTCTCTTTTTTAGTCTTTTTGAGACAGGAGCTCCCTGTAGCCCCAGCTGGCCTGTATTTTTAACACTTCAAAATTGAAATCATCAGGCTGGAGTGATGGGTCAGTTGGTAAAATGTTTGCTACACAGGTGTGAGGCTCTTAGTTCAGATCCCCAAGCACCCTTGTAAACAGCAAAGCATAGCAGAACACACTATAATCCCATTGTCCAGGGACATAGGCAAATCCCTGGAGCTTTCTGGTCAGCCAGCTTAGCAGGATTGGTGAGTTCCAGGTTCAGTGAGAGAACCTGTTTCAAAAAATAAGTAAGGAAGATACCTGATGCCAACCTCTGGCCTCTACACACGGTTGCACATATACCCACTCGCACACGCATGCACGCGTGGGCGCACACAAGCACGCACGCACAGTTCTCCCTATACATTTGTATACACAACTTAAAATAATGTTACTTTAATCCCAGCACTCGGGAGGCAGATGCAGGCGGATCTCTTGTGAGTTCAAGGCCAGCCTGGTCTACATAGTGAGTTCCAGGACAGCTGGGGCTACAGGGAAACCCTGTCTCAAAAAGACCGAAAAAAAAAAAAAGTTATTAGTAGTATTATTTGTGTGTGTTTGAGTGGTGGTTATTAGAGGGTATGGGTCCAGGTCAGAGGACACCCTTTGGAGTTGGTTCTCTCCTTCTTTCTTTGTGTGGGTTCTGGGAATCAAACTTATTTTGTCATGGAGCTGGAGTTAATAATTGGCAGTTGATTAGCCAGGCGGGCTAGCACAGCAAGTACCTTTACCCACTGATCCATCTTACCAGCTTCCTCCCTCCCCCCTCCCTTTTATAATTGGAATTTTCAGGCTGGTGAGGTGGCTCAATGCTTAAGGGCACTTGCTGCCAAGACTGATGACCTGAGTTTGATTCCCAGAATCCCCATGGTGAAAAGGAGGGAACTGACTCCACAAATTTTCCTCTAACCTCCACATGTGTGCTATGGCACATGTGTATATCTGCACACACAGTAAATACAATTTTTTTAACACCAAAATCTATATCACAGACAGTTTCATGCCATTATAAACACGAAATCTAGGCTGGAGAGCTTGCTCAGTGGTTAAGAGGACCCAGGTTCAATTCCCAGCACCACACAGCAGCTAGGAATGGTCTGTAACTATTTCCAGGGGATCTGATGTCCTCTTCTGGTCTCTGCATGCAATGCACACATGTGGTGTACTTAAATATATGCTGGAAAAACACACCCATAAAATACAAGTAAATAACTTTTTCTAAGCATCCACATCAGGCAGCTTACAACTGCCTATTATTAACTCCAGCTCCAGTTGTTCTAATGCCCTCTTCTGGCCAACATCAGACACCTGCAAACATGCACACACACATAAATATAAATAGGTCTTCAAAAAAATTTATGCTACGGCTCAGTCAATGAAGTGTTTGCCACGGGTGGCTGAGTTCCTGAGTTTGATCCTCAGCACCCACGTAAAATACCAGGCATAGTAGTATATTCCTGTAATCCCAGTGCTAGGGAAGCAGAGACAGATTTCTAGGGCTCAGTGGCCAACCAGTGTATTCTAATCAGCCCCAGGACACAGTGAGAGATACTGACTGTAAAAACAAGGTACATGTCTCCTGAGGAACAGTATTCAAGGTTAACCTCTGGAGTCCACATGCACATGCCAAAGGAGTGTATTTGTGATATTGTAAAAAAGTTCTTTTAAGACACCTGTGGAAGGAACATACCATAAAAGTGAGGAACAGACAGTTCACTAATGAAAATAAAGGGTCTGTAAACATTTGTATTCTCATGAAATTAGAGCTGCAAAGAAAAATGACATATATAATTTTTTTTAACCCCCCATTGGATTGGGAAAGATCATTAAGTATGAGTGGTAGGAAGATTATAAATGTGACAAGTAGGCATCCACTGCAGGAACAGAGATACAGATGTATTTTTGAAGGGATTTTAGCAATAAAAGATTATTTTGGAGAAGTAAAATAGATGTAGAAATTTTATTTTCTACCATTAGAATTTTAAATGGCCGTGTTTTAATGCTTATATTTACAGTAGTTTTATACTATTAATATATCTAATTTTGGGGGAGGTGTCTTTTTGAGACAGGGTCTCCCTATAGCCCCTGCTAGCCTGGAACTCACTATGTAAACCAGGCTGGTCTTGAACTCAGTGGTCCGCCTGCCTCTACCACCACGCTCTACTTCGATTTATAATTTTTTTGAATATTTAATGATACAGGGATAAATGCTTCAGAAAAAAATGAGTATCACCTTTACCTCTTTATTTCTCCTTTTTCTCTATTCTTTCCTTTCAGACTTGAAGTAACCTTTACTCATGGATTTTACTCTGTGACTTTTATTACTTAGAACAGTGATGTCCCCAGCACCTCTGAAGATTGAGAAACTGTAGTGCCCACGGAGGTGGTGGGAGAACAAGTAGAGCAGAAGTATGTCCCCACTAGCAACTTTGTGATTGCCATGTTGGTGTCACATCTTGGTGTTTAAAGGGAAGTGTGGAAAAGGAATATCAGGACTGGGGAGATGGCTCAGCAGACTAAAGTTCAGTTTCCCAGCAACCACATCCAGTGACTCACAACTGCCTGGAACTCCAGTGTTTTGGGGGGGTGGATGCCTCTGGCCTCCACAGACACCTGCACCTACACTCATGTGCACTTACCTGTACACACACACAAAATTAAAAAAATAAAACCTTGCTGCTGGACGTGGTGGAACTCTCCTTTAATCCCAGCACTCGGGAGGCAGAGGCAGGCAGATCTCTGAGACTGAGGTTGGCTTGGTCTGTATAGCAAGTTCCAGGCCAGCTGGGGCTAGAGGGAGACCCTGTCTGAAAAAGACATCCTCCCAAAAAAAGGAAGCTCACAGAGCAGAGGATTCCTAGCCTTTCCAGAGGTCAGAGTTAAACAACAAAAGAATGTGTTTTTTCCCTTAGGTTTTTATTTAAGGCTTTTTATTGATCTTTCCTAGAGTTTATTCATAGAGTAGTGAAACATTTTTATGACCAAAAAAAAATTTTTTTTTAATAAAGTGGTTGTGTAAATTAAGGGTTGTTACTAGAAATAATCAGAATGGTTAAGTTAGTAATTATTGGTCCCTTGCATTTCTTTGGTGGATGCTCAGGAAATGTGCATTGGATTTCCTTGTCAGAAGGAGCTCCTTGCTGCTTCACTTCCTCTTCTAATGCTTATGGGGTAGATATATAGCTTTTATTTAGAACCTGGTACCTTCGAGGGTTTTACTAACCCAGCCTTACTTTTATGGTTGGAATAGTGTTGTCACACATTAATTCTGAGAGATCAAAACTTTGGTTTTTGTTCTTTAACTTTGGTTTAAAGTGGAACTGGATAGTCTTTAAAAATGGTTGGTTTCAATTGATGGTTTTTACTATAGATGATGAATATTTTTCTCAAAGTCAATTGTTTGACTTTGTATACATTCTTCTGAAAGACAGCATCTAATGGCATACACTAAGTTATTAGAACTAAAGAATGAAGAGCCTCCTGAATGGTAATTGTAGGTTTCCTGTTGTATCCGGAAGTCCTCGCTGATCCACCAGTGTTCTAGTTAGAGTACTTAAGTGGAAACTATTCCCATTTTTACTATTCCCCTTGTTAGCTCACAGACAGAATTAGCAGGCTTTACCAGCATTGCGGAAGTGGCCTTCCTCAGTGTCTACAGATACGTTTGTCCTGACCAAAAAAGTAAGCTTATTCTGTTTCCCTCTATGTGATAATTGTGGGAATGGGAGCACAGCCCAGCCTATGGTTGTCTGCACTCCTGCTTTCCTCCTAGAGATAGTGTTACAAGTGGTGTCAGTATGCTTTACACCCATTCATGGGAATGTATTTAACTGAAATGATTGTATTTTAGCTGTTACCTATTATAGGCTTTCAGCTCTGTATTGGGTTAAATACATTTTTATCTGGATTGACTTGATACAATCATGTTCCAGTCAGATTTAAGAAAAGTATGCATGGGCCTGGAGAGTTGATTCAGTGGTTGAGAGCATTGGCTGCTCTTGCAGAGAACCTGGGTTCGATTCCCAGCACCCACATGGCTGCTAACAACCATCCTTAACTCAAATTCCAGGGTATTGGATGCCCTCTTCTGACCTCCAGGGGTATTGCACAACCTGATCGTCTTACACACATGTGGGCAATACACTCATATGTATAAAACAAAAAAAAATTTTTTTTTTTTGTCTTTTTGAGACAGGGTCTCCTTGTACCCCCAGCTGTCCTGGAACTCACTGTGTAAACCAGGCTAGCCTTGAACTCACAAAGATCTGCCTGCCTCTGCCTCCCAAGTGCTGGGATTAAAGGCATGTGCCACCATGCAAGGCAAATATAATAAATAAAATATTTTTGAAAAGCATGGCTGGGCGTGGTGGCACACGCCTGTAGTCCCAGCACTTGGGAGGCAGAGGCAGGCAGATCTCTGTGAGTTCAAGGCCAGCCTGGTCTACATAGTGAGTTCCAGGACAGCTGGGGCTTATAGGGAGACCCTGCTTCAAAAAAAAAAAAAAAAAAAAAAAAGCATGTGTGAAGCCATAGCAAAAACCTGCTCATCCCCAAACAGACCATCTTTAAAGATAAAGCCAAAACAAGAACCAAGCTCATTCTAAATAGATTATTGCAAAAGATTTGGAAACTGGCAAGTTTGTTACTAGTGTGCAGTAAGAGGTATGGCGTTTTGGATCTCTTAGGAGAAAGTGTTCAAAGAAGTAAGGACTATAACATCGTAAGAAATTGGAGAAGGGTGCTTCCCTGGATGCTGAGTGGCCGCCATGTTTGGGAAGGACGATTAGCTTGATGCCTCAGTGGCCATCCAGTTTGAGAAGGGTGCCTAAGTGGCCGCCATGTTTGAGAAGGTCCGCCATCCTTTTTGATGCCTTTGTGGCCACCGTATTTGAGAGGAGCGGCGACCTTCTTGAGGACCGGGTCTGGGGTAGTGTCAGTGTAGCCCAGACGATTTCTGCCCTTATTCTGTTCCACCCTTGTCCGAAGACCCCGACGGAGGCCAGCCTTCCCAGCGAGAGAAACCCTACTATGTGCTTAAGAGTTCCCCGCCAGGGGCTGGTGGGATGGCTTCACGGTGGGGTGGGGGGTCAGGAGGGGTGCGTGCGTGCGTGCGTGCGTGCGTGTGTGTGTGTTGAGCTGACTTCCTGCAAGGCTGGCCAACTGATTGCCAGTGCAGTGACTGTGGAGTGTTGCAGCAGAGACTGTTCACCGGTGATTGGGGGCATCTGTAGCTGCCAGTCCTTGTCCACCTCTGTTTCTGAATTAACATCTTGTGACCAGTATCAACTTAATAAAAGAAACCATCCCCACCGAAAAAAAAAGATACTGTAAGGAATTGATGCAGTAAGACCAAGACTCAAAAATACCATTGGAAATGATGGTTCAAAACAAAAAAAAAAACTTTAATAGAGACTATTGGTGTTCACAAATCAGAACCTATTCTTAACTCTAGCTTTCAGAAAGCTGTAGTGTTCACTTTCATTTCTGAATTTTTATGGATCAGGAAGTTTACAGTTTATTATGAGATACTTGTTGACTCCGGGGGAACTTGATTTCAAAGACCATGTGGGGGCTGTGCATGGTGGCCTGCTTTTTTCATGCCAGCAGTGGGGAGGCAGAGGCAGGCAGGCAGATCTTTGTGACTTGGAGGCCAGCCTAGTCTACATAAGGAGTCCTAGGCCAACCAGGGCTACATAGTGAGGCTGTCTTTAAAAAAAAAAAAAAGAAGGCATGTAGGCCCTACTTCACGACCTCATAGGAATTTCTAGCACTTCTGCACCTTCTTCCTTTTCAAGCAATTTTTAAAAATAAAATTGCTCCCTAACTTAAATTTATGAGCCAGCCTACCACAGAGAGGGCATTTTGAATGTGTGTTTTTCCTAATGTATTTGGGGAGGGGAGCAGGCTGCAAGCACTGGTGAGAGGCCTAAAAGTCAACATGGATTTTATTTGAACATTAATAATTGTCAGTCCAGTAACACCAGCATATTGGAAGATATGTTTCATCTTTCTGTTTAAACTGAAGTTTAATGTTCAGTGATTCATTGGCTATCTTAATTTGCTTTTAAATGGTAACGAAGTTGCTGTGGATCCTGAAGATAAACCAGGTTGAATTCGGAATAATTGTGAAAAACAGTTTGGATACTTCATTTAGAAACACTGGAATTGATGATAACGAAGCCAAATCCCCGATATTAGGGAAAACATTGTGCTCTGAACCTCTCCAGAATTACTCTGTGATTACTACAGCAGATAGGTCCCTTGAAAATGCTTTCACATGAGTGCAATATTTTCTCTGATTTCTAGAGTTTGGGGTTAGGTAGAGTCCTGCATCCAGGCCTGTGTTTGTCATCAGCTAGTGGGAAATTCTGTCAATTTCCTATCTGTAAAGTTCTCGGTTGATTATAAAAGATCTTTTATTTAATTTTTACTTGGTAGTGCACGGCTTTAATCCCAGCCCTGGGGAGTCAGAGACTGAGGCCAGCTTGGTCTACCTAGTAAGTTCCAAGCCAGCGGGGGTTATAGGAAGACCATGATTTTATTGCTGTTACTTTTGGTATGATGTCTGAGAAATCACTGCCAAATCCAGTGTCATAAAGCCTTTCGTTTTACTTCTAAATGTCTTATTATAGTTTTAGCTCTTATATTTAGATCTTTAGGTTTTAGGTTCATTTGAGTTAACTTACCATCCAGTGTTGAAAGAGTGTTGAAAAACTGTCCTTTAACTATGAAATGATCTTGACCCTTCTTGAAACTCACCTGATACTGTATGTTGACTTTGGTTTTATAGTAATAGTATTTTATAGCATGGTCTGGTTCATGTATTAGTTGATGTTTTTGAACTTCATTTAAAACATTGGATTTGAAAGGAATTAATAAACAGTAAAATAGAATTTCTTTTGTTTTGGTTTTTTAAAATATTTTATTACTTTTTATGTGTAGGAGTGTATATTGCTTGCATGTATGTGAGTGTACCCATGTCATGCAGTGCCGCGGAGGTCAGAAGAAGACTTCAGATTCCCCTGGAACTGGAGTTAAGGACGGTTCATACCACCATGTGGGTGCTGGGAATCAAACCTGGGTCCTCTGTGAGAGCAGTCAGTGCTCTTAACCACTGAGCCATCTCCCCAGCCCCTGAATTTCTTTTGTTTTAAAGTAGCAATTAATAAAGATAAAATCTATGAAGAAATTCTGTATGTTAAATGATTCTGTTTGACTAATGAGGTTTTTTTTTTTTTAATGTGAGGGTTGGGGCTGGAGAGATGGCTCAAAGATTAAGAGCACTGGCTGCTCTTGCAGAGGACCTAGGTTTGATTCCCAGCATCTACATGGCAGCTAACACCAGTTCCAGGGGAATCTGATGCCCTCTTCTGAACTCCACGGGCATTGCATGATACATTGCGCACTTGAACACATGCATGCAATATACTAATATATTAAAAGAAATCTGAGGGTTATGATAAAACCTGTTCCAGAGTGAAGGAGGCTTTGGAAACATCCATGAATTGGAGTGTATGATCCTTAATTAGATTTTGGTGTATAAAATACATTTTGAATCTCATTGGGATGGTTATAATCAGAATGATACTAGAAAAATTTTGATTTTTGTTAGATACAATATCATTTGTTATAATTATGTAGGAGAATATCACATCTTAGAGATAATTGTTAGAATATCTACTGATAAAGTTTCCATAGTAACTTTGAAATGGTTCAGCCAAAATAGAATATATAGCAAAATTTTAACAAGTTTTTGTAAGTGGTAGTACTCTATACAGTTTTTCTGTATGTTTGATCCTTTTTAAATATTTTATTATTTTTATTTTTGTGTATGAGTGTATTGCCTGCATGTAAGTGCGTGCACTGTCATGCAATGCTCTGGAGGTCAGAAGAGGGTTTCAGATTCCCCTGGAACTGGAGTTAAGGACAGTTCATAGCCGCCATGTGGGTGCTGGGAATTGAACCCGGCTCCTGCAAGAACAGTCAGTGCTCTTAACTGCTGAGCCATCTCTCCAGCCCCCTGACCCTATTTTAATGAAAGCATTTAGAAAGTTGTTTTCCCTGAAATTATTTAGATTCTTTTGTCAGTTTAAACTAGACCATATAATTCAGAAGTTCCTAAACTCAGTATGCCTCAGATGAACTAAGTATTTGTCTGTTACATTTTGCCTTTTAAAAAATTTATTATTTTTATTTATATGTGTGTACCTGTGAATTTATGTGCACAGGTGCCCACAGAGACTAGAGGACATCCGATCCACTGGAACTGGAGTTACAGGCAGTTGTGAGCTGCCTGATGTGTGTCCTGGGAACCCAACCCAGGACCTCTGCCAGAGCAGTAAGCGCTCTTGACTGCTGAGCGATCTCTCTAGCCCTATATATATATATATATATTTTTTTTTTTTTTAATATTTTATTATTTTTATTTTATGTGTATGAGTGTATTGCCTGGATGTGTGTAAGTGCACCTGTGTTGTGCAGTGCCTGTGGAGGTCAGGAGAAGGCGTTGGATTCCCCCAGAACTGGAGTAACAGATGGTTGTTAGCTGCCATGTGGGTGCTGGGAATTGAACCTGGGTCCTTGGCAAGAGCAGTCAGGGCTCTTAACTGCTGAGCCATCTCTGAAGCCCCTCTAGCCCTATATTTTGCACATTGTTATGGGGCTGTTTTCCGTGAACTTTGACCTGCATGTCCATTATCAGAAGTTCTTTTCCTGTATATCATCAGCATAATACTGCCTTCGTGTATACATTGTGGTTTAGTGTTACAGCACTGGTAGTGGAACAACTCTTTCCATTTCCATTATCCTCATGTCATTGCTGAGCTCTTTGGGTAACGGTCTTTAATATCTTGGATCTGAAACTATTGAACTGCATTTTCCCCCTTGTATTCCATCTTTCTCTTGACTGCTATCTTTTTCAAAGTGAGACACAGGTTCTTTTACTCTAGGCCTTGAATTAGTAACCCTAACCATAACCAGCAATTGGTCAGATAATTATTTTGGCATTTAAAAATATGATAATCTTTGTATTAGGCAATGTGATCATTGTATGAGGTTGTGCCTTGTTTTTGAAAGGTGGGAAGAAGAACGCTATCCTGAAGGCATCAAGTGGAAATTCCTAGAACATAAGGGTCCCGTGTTTGCTCCGCCATATGAACCTCTTCCGGAGACTGTCAAGTTTTATTACGATGGTGAGTTATTTCAAGGTTGTCTGATCCTTGGTCAAGAAGAGTCCTTTGTAGTTTCTTACTTTGTTTTACTGTCTTTGTGTGGTTACTTACCTCTGCCTCCTGAGTACTGGGATTAAAGCATGTGCCACCATGCCTGGCATCTTGGGTCTCTTAGAACCCTCTAAATTGCCTATGAGTTATATCATCTGTATTTCTGTCTTTGGATTGAAGGATTTGAGAATACTCTTTCACATGCCTTTTGCTGACAGCATGATAGCTTATGATTTCCAGCTGATTTCCTTCATTCCAAGGGTTCTGTCCAGATATGCCTAGTGCATTGTTCCTCAAACCCTGTGTGCTTAAGATTCACCAAGTCAATTTGAGCCTGTTTAATAGACATGGGGTGGGACTGGGTGTTTCTGAACCAACATTGAGCAATGTTGGGCAGGAAAACTGCTGAATTGCCAGTTGGGAAGCACTGGAGAGCTTTGGTTCATCTCTACCCACCAGCAGTGGCTTCAGGGCCACAGTCTCAGATTTGAAATCTAGATATTGCAAATTTTTTAGGAATCTTAATTTTTAATATATTTTTATTTTATGTGTATTGCCTGCATGTATATTAGTGCACTCATGGCATGCAGTGCCCACAGAGGTCGGAAGAGGGTGTTGAATCCCCTGGAACTGGAGTTACGGATGGTTGTTAGCTGCCATGTAGGTACTGGGAATCAAACCTGAGTCCTCTGCAAGAGTAGCTGGTGTTCTTAACCGCAGAGCCATCTCTCCAGGCCCTCTCCCCCTAAATTTTTAAACACCAACATGACACTCCAGATATCTTGGTGAGTAAGGTGCTTCATGCCATGCCTGATGACCTGAATTTGATGTCTGGAATCCATATGGTAGAAGGTGGGAGAACCAATTCCTGCAAGTTTTCTTTAGACTTCCAACATGCACACCATGGCATGCCCATGCCTACACACACATACTAAATAAATTCAGTTAAAACAAATGAAGTTTTATATCCTTCCTAAGATTTAAAAAATATCTAGTATTACTTTTTGGGTCCACATAATATAGGGTGTGTATGAAATAATTTTGTTTCCACACTCGAGTCCCATCCTCAAGATTCATTTACACACGGATCGTGGTGGCCCACACCTTTAATCCCAGTACTCAGGAGGCAGAGGCAGGAGAATGAAGGCCAGCCTGGTCTATGTGGTGATTCCAGGCCTGCTGGGAGCTACAGGGAGACCTTGTCTCAAAAAGATAAAAAAAAGTCCCAGATATCTCATTTACTTATTCTCTCTCTCTCTCTCTCTCTCTCTCTCTCTCTCTCTCTCTCACTCTCTCTCTCTCATACTCACACTCAAACATCTGAGAACAAAAACCCTAAGCACTTTTGGTTCCAGTCATTTTGTATAAGGGATGTTTTTAACTGAAGGGCTGGCTGGTTCTTCTATAAATGAAAAAAACAACAAACTTGAGAAGTCAGAATTTGTTTTGTAAAAGAATGTGTTTATTGAATACGCTTGTATTCAGATACCGATTTATAGCAGTAAAGGACTACTGACTTACTCTCTGACTTTAGGAAATAGACATAAACCACCCCATAATCTCAGTTGCAAATGTTTGTCACACAATCTGACCAGAAAGCACAGGACAGAGTTTTTTCAGCTCCCACCCCAGGTCATTCCTGGAGACTCTTAACTATAACTTGAAGCCAAAATTCCTGATGAAGAGAAAAGGCCTGAGACCTTGAAAAAGACAAGTGCTGCTCTATAGCCCTGGTCTGGATTCACT
The DNA here is from genome assembly GCF_000622305.1 of Nannospalax galili. NCBI lineage: Eukaryota > Metazoa > Chordata > Mammalia > Rodentia > Spalacidae > Nannospalax > Nannospalax galili. The sequence continues at coordinate 2,644,057 of NW_008352647.1, forward strand.
AAGCTTTAGAAAACTCAACTGGAGGGGTCTGGAGAGATGGCTCAGCAGTTAAGAACACTGGTTTTTCTTGCAGAAGACCCAGGTTCAGATCCCAGCACCCACAAGGCAGCTAACAACTGTCCGTAACTCCAGTCCCAGGGGATCCAACAGCCTGTTCTGACCTCCTCGGGCATTGTGCAGCACGGGTGCACTTACCTACATTCAGGCAATACACACATACACATAAAATAAAAATAATAAAATTAAATTTAAAAAAAAAAGAAAACTCAACTGGAAAAAGCCTCACTATGAAGTTCAAAGTGATTGAATAGAAAACTATATCCCTTCATTCTGGGGTTTGTTTCTCTTTTCAATATGGCAAGCCAAGGCCTGCTATGGTCCCTTGCCCCATTTTGCCTAGTCCTCCACTGTAGGAACTCTAGCATTTCCTCTGTTGGTTTTCCTCTGGGATTTCTTTCCTTTCATCATATAAACTCCCAATAAGCAGTAAGTCAAGAGTATTTGATGTATTGGTCCAAAATGATAAGTACTGCTTAGTCTCTGTGGAAGAAAATTCCAAGATTCCTTTAGAATCTGTCAAGTACCCAGGGCTGGTGGACACATTGAATTGCTGCCTCTACTGCCACCTTCAGTTTCTGCTTTGACTCAACAAGTTTCATTTTCCTGGAGCTCAGCCTTTTCCACAAAGTACTACCATTACTAGGACCTACGAGTCATCGTCCCACCACCACTTTTGACAACAGTGCATTTAAAACAAGACAAATCATAATAGCTTCTTTATTTGAGACAGAAGCCAATAAAATAGTCCAAAGAGTCTCAATTCTTTTTCTTTAGTTTATTATATTAAACTTACCAGACAACAGTTTACAGTCTTCTTGCCATTTAAATATTTTTCTTTTTTGTTTTGAGATGGTGCTTTGTAGCTGTAGCCTAGGCTTACTTAAACTCATGTACCTTCTCCTGCCTTAGCCTCCTGAGTCCTGCTGTTATAGACCAGTGCTAACATACCTGGCTTTTTCTTTACATTTGAATCATGTTGGTTTTACTAGCAACTATGGATCAGGCCTGAGTGGGGAAAATAGCAGGAAATCTCTAAATCTAAATTACGTCTTCCAAGATGATTCTCTGTTTGCCATGAATGAGTTTCAGCTTGTGCTACATTCTCTATATTCCTACAGTCAGGGATGGCAATCTTCCAGCCATCATGAGACAAGATGTCTTCTGAGTTTTGCAATGGGTAGGTTTCTGGTTAAGTTTCAGGTTTCTATAATGAGTGTGGAATTCCTTAGTTGAATTATTAGTACTTACATAATTGTAAGGCAGTGGACTTATATTTAATCTCATTTAAAATACAGCCAAATGCTATTATTATGGCACAGATTGCTTCTCATGGTATCGTAAAGTTGGGTTTTCAAGAAAAGATAGAAATTGGCCCTAGGAGTATTATATTCTCTTTGAAAGACAGATTAAACTCCTCATTACTTTCACTGTTTTATGATCTAAGGTACACAAAACCTTTAGACCTCATTTTATCAGTTTCTGGGCTTTTGTTGTGAAACATGGATTTTTTTTTTAGAGCAACTTTTACATATATTTACATGCTACCAGGACTCAGCCATTTCTTATGCTGTGGATGGATCCAGATTTCCTGGGAAAGGCATCCTCCTAATCCTGTCCTTAGTGTTTTAGGAGTGGTGCATTTTAAACTTTACTGTGCATGTGAGCTTTACTGAGTGCAGTTTCTAGGCTGAGGAGATGGCTCAATGAGTAATGCACTTGCTGTGCAAGCCATTACACCTGAGTGTAGATTCCCCAGAACCCATATTTAAAAAGCTGCGTGAAATAACACCACAGCAATCTATAATCCCACTGCACCTTTATGGGGAGATGGGAAGTAGAGACAGGATAATTATGGAAGCTCCTATGTCAGCTAGCCTGGCATACAGAGAAGTGGGCAACAAGAGAAGTCTTCCTTCAGAACAAGGTGAAAGGCAAAGACTGACATCTGAGGCTGTTACGGACTTCTGTGTGAGCACCATGGCATACACCACCCCACATGAACACACAAATATCCATCAATACATAAAATGCAGTTTCTGATTCTAGGTCTAGGGTTTGAGCCCCAAACTTGATGTTTCTAACAAACTCCCTTGTGCTGCTGCTTTTTTGTGTGTGAGCGACACGTTAAGTAGCAAGGTTCTAGAGGAAGGTCTTATTTAGGCTTTCATATGGGAAATCTGGGCTTGCCTGCTATGGATATATTTTTTATTCATATTCCACCCACATAACTTTAAAGAAGAAAGATGCCTTTTTCTTTTCCCCACAATTCCTTTCTTCCACTCCCTGTCCCTATCCCTTCCTCCCCTTCTTGAACAGAAGCTGCTTAGCTTAGCAGTGGCAGGAGTCCTTCTGAGGATTTGATTTTTAAAAACCATTGAAGAGATGTAAAGGACCCTGCTTGCTGAAAGGAAAAGGAAGAGTGGCTGGGCCTTCCCCAGGTCATCCCTGTCCTGAGCAGGCACCTGGGAACAATTAACTGGCATAGTCTCCAGAGAATGACCCAGGTAAATATCTACTAAAGAGAAGGACAATTTTTATAAGTAGATATAAACAGTATGTTTTCTTTGTTGTTATTGTAACTGTGTCATCAGGCCTTTCTATACCTTGGAAAGGTAAAATATTACTAAAGAACTCTCCAGAACTTTGTCCACAGACTATGAATATTGTACCTTACTGTCTGGAACCACCTTTTCCTCTAGGTAAAGTCATGAAGCTGAGCCCCAAAGCAGAAGAAGTAGCTACATTCTTTGCAAAAATGCTTGACCATGAATATACTACTAAAGAAATATTCAGGAAAAATTTCTTTAAAGATTGGAGAAAGGTATTGTGGTATATGTATTAATATCTTAATAGTTTACAAAAATGTTGAAACAAAAGTATTATGTCCCATGTGTTAATACCTTAACAGCTTGCTGAAAAAAAAACTGAAACACGCAAATGATCGTTTTGCCAACAAATTTCATGTTGGTAGCTAAGTTTTTGGAATTTTATTATGGTAAATATGTCTGTCTTTTGCCTCTTACTATTGTAATGGGATTTCTCTCCAATGAAAATACTTCTCATCTTTCATGTGACTGCAGAAAGGCATTTATCAGATGAGATCAAACAGAAAACCTCAATTCCTGCTGAGAAAGCAGCATCTGTCTCGGTAGGACTGCCTCTGCTGCTGCTGCTGCTACAGAGAGACTCTTGACAGTCCATTCTGCCATGCTTCTTAATCTTACGTAGTTTCTACATATCTGCTCTTAAAACCACCTATACTAAATCACCCTATGCAATTTGTAAAAATCTCATTGTCCATTTGGGTAATGTGGACTAAGAATGAATTGAAATTTACCCCCTGATTCTAGCTCTAAAATCAAAGTTAATAGAGGAGTAATATTTCTATAAGAAAACACAAGTGGAAGTGTTTATCTCACTGCTCAAATAAGATTCATCTTTCTCAAACTGGTGTTCTTAACACTGTCAGGAATCCCAAGAAACAAGAGTAATGTTTCTCCAAAATAAATCATTGTTATTTTCATTTTAAGTACAAAGCTTATAGCAGAACAAAATACTATAAAATAATGGTTGGTTTTTTGTTTTTTTTTTTTTCCCCAAAAAAAAGCTCATTGAGATTAGCTACCTCTCTAAACATCTTTTTTTAAAAGTTGCTCTGCTTTAATTACTAAGAAAGGTGAGAAATTATTAATATATTTATCTTCTTTTCATTCAACTAGGAAATGACTAATGAAGAGAAGAACACAATCACCAACCTAAGCAAATGTGATTTTACCCAGATGAGCCAGTATTTCAAAGCCCAGTCAGAAGCTCGGAAACAGATGAGCAAGGAAGAGAAATTGGTACAATACAATGCTTTTCTTTTTTGTTTTCTTTTCCTTTGAGCTCTGGCTCACCTGGACCTCTGTATACCCGACTCACCTCAAACGCATAGAGGTCTGTCTGCCTTTGCCTCCCAAGTGTTGAGATTAAAGGTGTTTACTATCATCCACTCAGCCAAACTAGATAATTTTTAATAGTATTCAGTTCTCTAAAATATTTTGGTTCTTGTGAGACAGCACTGACTTCAATAATTTCACATTGTTTTATGTTAAAGATTTAAGGTCCTCAACCTCTTAAAATCTAACTTTCTTAAGGTTGACTTAGACTGAGCATTGTGAGTGAGCACTTTGCTCAGTAGCTCAGGGCTGAAACCCTGGTGTTCCACTAACCAAAAAGAGTCAGTAACTCTACTAAGACAGTATTAAGCATGGGGAGCACAGTCTCCCAGGGGCTACATAAACTCAGGATCAAGGCAGGCATGTACCTACCTATTCTTTACTTTGGAATCTAGCCACAGTCATCCATCTCCATTTCCCAGTCTTGGCTGCCTTCATTGCTCCAAGACCCTTCTAGTATTCAGCATGTGTGTCATCTTCTACAAGCTGCCTGTTTGTGAACATGTTTAATTGGAACAAGAATTCATCTACTTATTTGTATATTCTCTACGTGCTCATTTTATTCAACAAGGTCAGGGATGAGTAATTGTAACAGACTATATAGCCTTCAAGCTTAAAATACTTTCTATTTAGAAAAAGTTGCCACCCTAATTTAGAGGGTTTTGTTCTGGCTTTTGTTTGGTTGGTTTTTTTTTTTTCAAAGAAAATTTTTAAAATATTTTATTTATTTGTACTTTATGTATATGAGTGTTTTGCCTACATGTGTGTATATGCACTGTATGCCAGGAGGAGCCTGTGGAGTCCAGAGGCAGGCATCAGATCCCCTGGAACTAGAATTTCTGATGCATGTTAGCGATGTGGGTGCTAAACTATCTCTCCAGCCCCCAAGCTAGGTTTTTGTTATCTAAATGGAGGTCCAGGGTATCAGTGAATTCTTTGTACTTACAAGCCCTAAATTTTCAGCATTTTGTGGTTACTGTTTTTGTTTTCTTTGTTTGTTTTTTGTTGTTGTTTTGGGGTTTTGTTTTTGTTTTGAGACAGGATCTCCTTGTCTCACTGTGGAACTCACTGCGTAGACCAGGCTGGCCTTGAACTCACAGAGATCTACCTGCGGAGTGCGCATGGGCCACCATGCCCAGCTTGTCTTTTAGTTGTTTGTTTTTTTGTGGTTTTTGTTGTTGTTTTTGAGACTGGGTCTCATTATGTAGCCCCAGCTTGGAACTCGCTCTGTAGACCATCCTAGGCTGGCTTAGATCTCATAGCAGTCCACCTGCCTCAGCCATCTGAGTGCTAGGATTAAAGGTATGCATCATCTAGGTTTAAAAGGGATTTGCATGTTTATATAATTTAAATCATCTAATTTTTAGTCTTTATTTTTAAAATTACTAAGTTACTATAACTGGCATCTGAATGTAGTAGCACATGCCTATAATCCTAGCACTGAGGTGGCTGAGGCAAGAGGATTGTTCAAGTTTAGTTTCAGCCTGGACTACAAAGCAAGACCCACATTCTTTCAAGGAAATCAAACAAAAACTAAATTCAACTTCTTATTTTAGGTTAATTTTATCCCTAGTATTCTAAATTAAACATTGCCTTTCCCAGGCCCCTGGCAAGTGCACCTGTGACCAGTAAGTTCAGCAAGACTTGGTTATTGAATCAGCACATAAAACCTATAACTTGCAATGCATAGTGCTAGACTCCTGTAACTCCAGTACTGAGGAGGGCTGAGGCAGAAGGGTCAAGAGTTTGAAGATGACAGTACTCTGTCTAAAAAACAACAATAAGGCCTAGTGTGGTGGTGCACTTGGGGGCACAGAGGCAGGTGAATCTCTGAGTTTTAGGCCAGCCTGGTCTGCATAAAAAGTTCAGGACAGCTGGTACAGACCCTGTCTCCAAAAGACAAAAAAAAATAACAACAATAAGAAGAACCAAATCACTACACATAAAATGTTGGAGAGTAGATAGATGACTCCCCAACCTCACCCCTACCCATGCCTTCATGGTGTAAGGATCGCAAACAAACAGAAACCTGTACATACAACATACCCAGTAAGAATCTATGACAAGTATGTCTGAGCTTTAAAACTTTGTGAAATGCTGTTCAGTTAAACAGCTCTGGTGATACCCTTTTATGAGATATTGCCTACCATTCTCCAGCCCATTTGAGACTATGATAAGAAACTTTTGTTGTAATAGTGGGACTAAACTCAGCCTTGTGCTAGGCAAGTGCTCTTTAACTGAGCTATATCCCTAACCTATAGTATGAATTTTTAAAGTTACATTTAAAAATACAGGGTAGGACTGGAGGTGTGTGTAGTTCAGTTGGTACAGGGCTTGCCACGCATGTATAAATCCCTGGGTTTGTTCCCCAGCATTATATAATGCCAAATGTGGTGATGGTACATGCCTATAATCCCAGCACTTGGGAAGTGGAGGCAGGAGGATCAGAAGTTCATGATCATTCTCATCTACAGAGTAAGTTTGGAGCCATCTTGGGATATATTAGACCATAATATATCCCAGAAATATATATCCCCAAACATTTCCCTTTATTTGAATTCACTTCCGAGTGATTTTTAGATTTTACCTTGACCTTTCTCCCACAAGAGATAAAAATAGATAAGTCTTAGAACACAGCAGTTTGAATCCGTTTTGAGTACTTGCTGTATTCCAGAAAATCAAAGAAGAAAATGAAAAATTACTGAAAGAATATGGCTTCTGTGTGATGGATAATCATAGAGAAAGGATTGCCAACTTCAAGATCGAGCCTCCTGGGTTATTCCGTGGCCGAGGCAACCACCCCAAGATGGGCATGCTGAAAAGGAGGATCATGCCTGAGGACATCATCATCAACTGTAGCAAGTGAGCACAGAAGTTCATCCTTTGGGGCAGAATTAAGGTGGAGCTTTCCTGTATTTTGGTGGTTGGGACTGTTCTCACGTTAGCAAGGACTGTTTAGGAAGGCGATGGACACGAGCAGGCTAGTAATTCCATTGGTATATCTCGAAGTGTTTTTTTTTTTTCAGGATTGGCTTGTGAGGAGTGATCTCGGAAATACATCCTTGGCAGATAGGTCCAGTTCTGGTTATGAAAGGTGAAATTGTCACTTCATTTCACTCCCTCCTGCTTGATTATTTCCACAGAGATGCCAAGGTTCCTTCTCCTCCTCCAGGACATAAGTGGAAAGAAGTCCGACATGATAATAAGGTTACTTGGCTGGTCTCCTGGACAGAGAACATCCAAGGTTCCATTAAATACATAATGCTGAATCCCAGTTCACGAATCAAGGTAAGTATAGCAATGGGCCACACCCATTAGTGGAGCTGATAATCTCTTTTTTGGATGAAATATAATGTCCTCTTTAGACTCACTTTAACAAATTAAAAACTTACCCTCTCCCCAAAAGAAGAAAAGAGATTTCATAATTAGCATTATCTGGTAACCTCCCTAAGTTGTATCAGATTTGTGTCAAGATTGTAATTTTACTTACTTATAAATACTTGCTGAAATCCCAATATGTTCCAAATACAGTATATTCATACTCATAGAATTTTACTGGTTAACGACACAGGCACAGCTCTTGCCTTCACAGTCCCAACTTCCTCTCCTGTGGTCAGAATGTGATGAAGACTGTGGTAGGCATATGTGGAAAGTCTAGGAGTATATCTTCTCTGAATACAGAAACAAGGTGTAAAAATCTATAGTTTTGCATACTTCTGGCTTCCTAGGATCTCATCTGAATAGGTTCCTCCAGGGCCAGATGCAATTGGTGTATGTGAAAACCCATTATGTACTATGTTATATACCCATGTGTTGTTTTTAATTGATAGACTCATTAAAGAGAATGTCTTGGTGTTTTGTAAGCCAGCAGCTAACACCCTGCTGTAGAGAGTTCTATAAGCTTCTCCCTCAGACATATTATGGAAATGAGCTAGGCTTCGCAAAAATAGCCAAGGAATTAGTTCTGTATAGACTGTAGCTGTTTTACATTCAAGAGACTGAAGTAAAGACCTTAATCCTGGTTTATAAGAATTTAGCATCTGTTAAGATGTGAGAGTCACAGATCAAAATGATTATGTAAATTGCACACTTTCCGGCTCATACTTTTGTGTTCTTATACATGTTACTACTTCCTTAATGAAAAATACCATCTGTATACTCTATTCAAATCAGTTGGAAAATACAGTTTTTCTAGTTCATAATGTAGAATCAGAAAGAGCATGCCATATAATTTTTCTCTCTTTTTTTTTTTTTTTTTTTTTTTTTTTTTTTTTTTTTTTTTTTTTTTTTTGGTCTTTTTGAGACAGCGTTCTCCTTTTGCCCCAGCTGGCCTGAAACTCGCTATGTAGACCAGGCTGGGCTTGAACTCACAGAGCCACCTGCCTCCCAAGTGCTGGGATTAAAGGTGTGCACTACCACACCTAGATGCCATTAAATTTTTTATTTATTTTTATGTATATGAGTGTTTTGCCTGCACGTATGTAAGTTTACCACATATGTGCAATGCCCAGAGAGGCCAGAGGAGGGCATCAGATCCCTTGGAGCTGAAATGACAGTTGTTAGCTGCCATGTGGGTCCTGGGAAATGAACCCAAGTCCTGTGTAAGAGTTATTTTTTATTAATAGAGCAGTTATCCTCAACATCAAAGTGGACTTCAAAGAGATCCTACAGACAGATTTGTGTAGATCTGGACAAAGCAGGAGTTTAAGTAGAGAATATATTGAGATGTACAGGGATATGAAAAGGAATAACCAAAAAAATCTCACAAAAAAATATTAAGTAGGGTTGGGGGAGGTGGCTCAATTGATAAGAACAGTTACAAAGAAAGCAGAACCTGAGATTACTCAAAAGCTAGGCATGGGTGTGTGTGCCTGTAACCCTAGTGTGGAGGGGCATGATACAGGCCAATCCTGGGTGCTCGCTGGCCAGCCAGCCTAGCTGAGATGGTGATCTTCAGGTGCAGTAAGAGACCCTGTCCTAAAAAATAAGGTAGAGAGCAATAGAGAAAGTCACCCAATTGCCTCTGGTCTCCTCATTCTTGCACAGGGATACATACCTGCACAGACATGAATACACCGTACAGCACAATCTGCATACACCACATAACTATCAAATAGTGGCAGTTGTACAACATTGTGAACTTTGTAAATGTCACTAATGGTAAATTTTAGGTTATGTATATTTCGCCACAATAAGAAATTCATCAGTTATAATTGAGTATTGTTTTAGTCTTAAAAAGCTTTATCATACGAGTTGACATGATTCTCTTAGTAACCATAACAGGCATATATTTATGGTTCCACTTTGTAGATCAGTAAATTTAGTCTATGGGAGCTTAAAAACAAAAACAACACAAAACCTGTCCTGGTTCTCATAGCTAGTAACTTTTAACTCCAATCTTCTTAGTCTGCAACTTAGATAGTCTATCTCTTCGTGCTTTCCCATGATATCCTGTTGCTCAGTTGTGGTCAGCCTTAAATAACATGCCAAAGAGAAGACTATGTTCTGCTCCAGGTGGACCACCACAGAAGGACTTTGAATGGAGTGTTTGGAACATAGGTTACCTAACTTCAGCAAGAGTCACATGCATGACATGTAGCCACATCAATAAATATGAACTACGATAAATGCTGCTGAGCAGAAGTATAGAATACTATACCAAGGGACCTAATATCACCTTAGCTTCAGAAAAGGCCTTTCCAAGAACATAATATTTTAGGTTAAATTTAGAGGATGGGTAGGGTTTTTATCCCTTGAAAGACAAAAAAAGAGGAATGAGCATTAAAGAGAGAAAATGACCTTTTTGATATCTCTGCCATGAGAAAGAGCTGCATAGTTTGGAGAACAGAATAAAGGCCAGTGTAGTTGGAGTCCTGTGAGCAAGAAAGAGGCATGAAGAGGACTCTGTAGAGGCCTAGGTGGGCCATGTCTTCAGATCCCTTTTTTTTTTATAGCATCCTAGGTCCAAAAGGAAGCTACTGACCTAGACTTAAAAGAAGAAAATAATACCAGACTTGTATTTTAGAGGCTTGTAGCATAATTGATCATTCTGACTACTACTCTGTGGAGACTGGATAGGATACAAACAGGAAATTAAGAGACAAGAGAAAGCTGCTGTTGTATTCCAGGCAAGAAATGGTAGTGCCCTACTAGGCAGTCGATGGCAATGGGAATGGAGAGGGGGACCAAATATGTGTTTGCTGTGTGCTCCTATAGGCAGAGATTTCAGTGGACTGTAACCCTCTCAAGATTGTTGTTTGGCAGGCCAGCAGGAACACCTGGTTTCTACAGCCAGAGCAGAAAGCTACCTGGTTGTATTCCAGATAATACCCAGAAAACTGCCTTACACAGTAAGCATTTGTATAGGTCTCTGCATGATGGTTAGGGTAGAAAACTTGGGAGCCACCAGAGATAGGCCCTGTCCAGGTTCCTGTAACCAAGATGGAATGCCTGACTTGAGTCAACTAGAATAAGATCCTAAAAAGAATCATTGCAGTTTTGGAAAGGTGGTAATCTTGGGGGTAGGGGATGAAAAGGTTTTATCTGTGACTTCTTTTTTTTTTTATCTTTTTGAAGCAGGGTCTCCCTGTAGCCCCAGCTGTCCTGGAACTCACTATGTAGACCAGGCTGGCCTTGAACTCACAGAGATCCGCCTGCCTCTGCTTCCCAAGTGCTGGGATTAAAGGCGTGTGCCACCACACTTGGCTTATCTGTGACTTCTTAAACTTGCTCTCAGTCTTTTCTTAGGGTGTCTTTACCTAGCAAGATAGCAGTGTACTGGGAGCTGAACCCCAGTCCTATGCAAGAGCAGCTAGTGCTTTTAACCATTGAGCCGTCTTTCCCCTTAAGTAGTTTGTAACTCTGCATTGCCACTGAGAAATAAATATATTCTTATACATATTTTTATGAATATTTTGCCTGCATATGTGTAAGTTGCAATGCTCAGGGTGTCAGATCCCCTGAAATTGGTGTTATGGATGACTGTTAGCCACCATGCCAGTGCTGGGATTTGAACCTGGGTCCTCTGCAAGAGCAGTGCTCTTAACAACTGAGCCAGTTTGTTGTGTCTTTTCTTTAAATGATGTATGATTGGGGGTCAAAATGCCAGGTACCTTTTGGTATTCTACACCATGGCAGATTGAGAGAACACTAGCCAGGTGAGAAGAACTATTGAAGATAGTGACAGACTTGGTCCAAATGCCTGTGGTTGCCCAGCTTGCACTGTTGGCAGACCTGGGCTGCTCTCAGCCTTTATCAGAGAGACTTCTCTTTGCAGTTGACAGCAGCCAGTCAATGGAGAGGCTCAACCAGGGCTCAGGGAACATTGAGGAAGAGGAAGTGGTTTAGAAGACAGGTTCTAGCTCACCTCACTTTCTGTTTTGTAATCTTGACTCCATCTACCCATGTTGTTGAATGGATAAGTATAGTCAGCCCACTGGTTTATAAAAGTCACCCAAAGGATGTCATATATAACTAAACCACATTAAGATTTCTGCCCAATATGGAGAGGTGACTGAGTTGGAAAAGAAGAAGAGTCAAAGCCTCCTACAATAGATACCTTGCTTTACTAAAATACGTTTTTCCATGCCATATCAGTAATGCATTGATGTGGTAACAGAGTTTGATGGAGGTACATCTCTTACACTGGCAGGAAAACCCAGTCATCACACTTCTGAAGTACAAAAGGACTTTCCCAGATGGTTTCGATGTGACTTTGTTTCTGTTCCCACTCCCTACCCCCACTTCAGTGTTCTTGAGATAAGTTTGGATCCTTGTTCCAGGAGCCTGACCATGTGAAGGAAAGTTGATCTACTGGTGTCCTGTGTACATGACTTGTTAGATTTTTCTAAACTTTTATTTCTCTGTACTACCTTATATATCAAGACTTGCTACCTATGTGAGTTGGAGTTATAAGGAAGAGGTTATGTGAGTGTGTGTGTTTCTTTCTCTGTATATGTATAAGAAATTCTGGTGGACTTTAGGGTTACCTCTTGGGGTGGGAGGGTTAGAGTAGTAAAAAGCCCCATAAAAGAAAAAAAGAGTACATGAAGTTGTCAGGAAAAAGTGATGAGGAGATGTGGGAGGAGTTGGAGAGGAAGGAGTGGTGATGTGGATTTGATCAAAACACCTTATATGCATGTATGAAATTCTCAATACATTTTTTTTTAAGTAAAAAAAATTCTGGTGAAGATTCATTCATTATTGTATAAAGGAGAATAGCTTATATCATGCTTTTTCTTTTTAATTTCTTAAATGTCAAAATATACTTGGAGAAATCAGTGAGAAATTTTCAATTCCCCAAGAAAAAAGATTGTGTATTAGTTATTAAACCTCTTGTTTTACAACCCGACCAATCCACACTAATAGTACAAACACTATGGGGAAATGTTGACAGCTCCTTAGTATATTCATATAAGCATTGCTTTCTCAGCATTTGTTTCTTTTGAGACAGGGTCATACTATGTAGCCCTACCTGGTCTTCAAATCACAGATCTTCTGCCTCTGCCTCCTGACTAACGGGATTAAGGGTATAAGCCACCGCACCCAGCTTTCTGAGCATTTGCTAAGATCTAATAGGCAATGGGCATTTTTTGTTCTGTGTACCTCATGCTTCTCCATGCACAGAAACTAGTTAATTTGATCATAGTTCTTGTGTCTCAAGGATTTCAGGTGATCCTTTTTGATTAGATTCTTGTCTCAGGTGGAAATTAGACATGTGGGAGGAAATCACTGCCTCCTCTCCTTTGTGAGGAGATTTGAGTTCTTTTAAGTATTTGTATATTTGTGTGTGTGCCTGTGTATAGATATGTGCACATGAGTTCATGTGCCTGCAGGGGCCAGAGGCATTGGATAGCCCTGGAACTAGAGTTACAGGTGGTTGTGAGATATGTGGCATGGGTGCTGGGAACTGGACTTGGAGCCTCTGCAAGAGCAGTAAGTTCTGTCAACTACTAAGCCATCTCTCCAGCCCCTGATTCTTGGGTTCTTAGTTCTTTTCATGTGCTTATGTCATGTAGTCAGTTTTGTACCTTGTGACTCTACCTGTCTGGGATTTCTTGATATTTTTCCCCTTTCCTGTTTATTTTTAATTAAAATTTTTACTTTTTAAAAATGCATTTTATTTTTTTATATATATATATGCGTGTATTGCCTGCATGTAGGTAAGTGCACTCATGTCGTGCAATGCCCACAGAGGACAAAAGAGGCTGTCAGATCCCCTGGAACTGGAGCTATCCCCCCCCCCTTCCTGTTCTTAATTGACATATTAGTCCTTTTTTCTGAGTCTACTTCCACTGAAGATGGTAGCAGAAATCCATTGCTTAGCTTCAGTCTTTTGTTTTTGGTCTTGTTGAGACAGAGTCTCCCTGTAGACCCAGCTGGCCTGGAACTCGCTTTATAGACCACCCTGGCCTAGAACTCACAGAGATCCATCTGCCTCTGCTGAGAGTGCTAGGATTAAAGGTGTGCACCACCATGCCCAGCTAGTTTTCTTTTATTATTTTATTTATTTATTATTTAATTTTTTATTTATTATTTTTTATTTTATGTGTATGCATGCATTGCCTGCACGTAGGTAAGTGCACCCGTGTCGCGCAATGCCCGCAGAGGTCAGAAGAGGCTGTTGGATCCCCTGGAACTGGAGTAAGAACAGTCAGTGTTCTTAACCACTGAGCCATCTCTCTAGCACCCATCTTTTATATTTTTTATTGAGAATTTCATACATTCATACCACGTAGTTTAGTCATATTCCCCTCCCATATGTCTTCCTTTCAACTCCTCCTGGATCCTACTCCCTCATATCCCTTTCTAACTTTATATGTCCTCTTCTTCTTCAAAACAAAATAACACACTGAATCTAGGTTGTACATGGGCATGGTGCATCTACTGGAACATGCTTAACCTATCAGGGACCACACTCCTAAAGCAAACTGACACCTTCCCCACAAGGGCTGGAGAGATGGCTCAGCAGTTACTAGCATTGGCTGCTCTTGCAGAGGACCTGCGTTCAAGTCCCATCATTCACATGACAGCTACAACTGTCTGTATCTCTAGTTTCAGGGGATCTGATACTCTCTTCTGGCCTCCATGGGTGTTGCACGCACTGGTACGCTTACATACATGCAGGCAAAACACTCATGCAAATTTAAATATCTCCCTGTAGCCCCATTATAAGTCCTGGAACTTATGATGTAGACCGGGTTGGTCTTAAACTCACAGGGATCCACCTAAAAATAAATTTTTAAAGAGAAAAGAAAATTGATTACCCCCCCCCCAAGCCACGATCAATAGCTCTTCAGCCAAGGATGGAGGTTTATCCTCTTCCATGCTAGAATGTTGACTGGCTTTATCTTATGCAGGCAGACACAGCTACTGTTAATTCATGAGTACAATGCTCCCGTCATGTCCAGAAGAAACTGACCCCAGCCCTTCTTGATCTCTGACTCTTAGAATCTTTTTGCCCTCTTTCTATGTTCCCTAAACCTTGGAAGGCAGATGTCCCATTTATGGCTAAACAGGTGTATTAACCATCCACTGCACAAAGACACTTCCGATGATGAGAACTGCACTTAATCTAGGAGTATACACATACATATGTACATATATGTGGTATATATATAAATATGTGGCAGTTAGATAGTATGTCCATTTAAGCAAAATATAGTCATAGGTTTCTTAGTAATCCCTATGAGCTCCTCAGCCTCAGATTCTTGGATACATTTACAGTACCAGACAGAGTAGCTTCAGTCTTTGAATACATTTTCATAACTACCCATTGTACCAAAAGTTCCAATTTTTTCTTTTAAAAAAATCTTCCCAGAAACATTCTCTCTCAATCTAATCAGGGAACACTTATAAATGGGTAAGTTAGAAGATGGTGAATAATTACATCTGTTCTTGGAAGTCTCATTGTGTTCTTTAGTAATTACATGTTGTGGTCTTTGGTTCTGTTTCTTTGATAGCTCCATCAAACTGTATGACTGTCTTGAATGAATGAAATTCAGTGCTAGAAGAAAACTGCTTTCAGATGTTAAACTCGGCAGCAGGGGATTAGGGTTGCTTATTATGCCCTTTGTGTTGACAGAAGTCAGTTTGGGGGTTTTTACCAAGAGCATGAGCATTTTATAGATTGGAAGGTTCTTAGCAATTAAAGAGTCAGTGACAGTGAAAACGGGATAGCATGTATTCTTGTCAGGTTAAATGGCTCAGACTTTCTCTTTAATTCTGTACTTTTCAACTTTGCTTAAGCTCTGGTTGCTGGTTTTTGGTTCAGAGCTCTAAATATTCAAAGTCTGTTATTCCACTCTTTTGTAAGCAGTCCACCTTTGGGGTTGGGTCTCTGCAGGGTGAGAAGGACTGGCAGAAATATGAGACTGCTAGGCGGCTGAAGAAGTGTGTGGACAAGATCCGAAATCAGTATCGGGAAGATTGGAAGTCTAAGGAGATGAAAGTCCGGCAGAGAGCTGTAGCACTGTACTTCATTGACAAGGTAGGAGCACTTCCCTGTCAGCTTTGGCCAGTATTCAATTTAACAGGTATAAGGAGTGTCTGCTCTGCAAGTACAAGGGTGGGGAGTGCACAATGTGCTACCTACCATGTGATCTACACTGAATTGAGCCCAGTAAGGATGGATACAGATCACAAGGCATCTACAGTATGTCTGCCAAAAGAAGTATCTGCATGAATCTGAGCATGTTTTAAAATATTGTGATGCTTCAAACTCTTTTGATCGTGACTCCCCACACACACAGAAATTTGGGTCATAGTCCAACAGATTTATTTGAAGTTGCACAAACTACCACTTAACTACAAGAAATGATTTCTGATATTTCTTCTGTTTCATTCTTTTAGAAAAAGGCATTATACCATCCAAAATAGGTTAAACAAACGAGTAATTTATTATAGCTACGGTTTGAAAGATAGTGCTATAAAGTTGAATTTTTAGTACTCTCAAAGCAATTTTTATTTTACCCTAATTTTATACTGCTTACATTTTAGCAGAAATTCTGAATCCCCACAAAATTAAGATACTAATCTTTTTTTTAGTTTGATTGCCCAGAGGGGGGCGGAAATGCCCTCATCTATTGCCTTGTTACATCCTTTTCTTTCTCCTGTCTTCATTTCTAAGGACAGTAGAGAAGCTGGGATCTCTTGAGTATCCCCGTGGCTTCTGAAGGAGTTATAGCACTGCAGTGTTTGACTCTCCAGGCTGTGAAGACTGGGAGGCTTCTGGTTTGGGGTTTCCTAGAGGTACTGTGAGGTTCATCTCTTCATTGCTGCTTGTCTCTTTCTCCCTCCCCCATCCCACCCCTTTCCTGGGCAGCTTGCTCTGAGAGCAGGTAATGAGAAGGAAGAAGGAGAAACAGCAGATACTGTGGGTTGCTGTTCACTTCGTGTGGAACACATCAATCTGCACCCAGAATTGGATGGTCAGGAATATGTGGTAGAGTTTGACTTTCCTGGGAAGGACTCAATCAGATACTATAACAAAGTCCCAGTTGAGAAACGAGTAAGTTCATATGGCCTGTGCTCTCTGTCTTGCTTTTTTAAAATTTATTTTTTCATTCAACAAGTATTTATTATAGAGTGTTTTGTATGCTCTGCACTTTGCTGGGCACTAGCAAAAATGACTTGAAAGAAGGAGCAATATTGCTTGGTGTACTGTGTAGCTCTTACTCTCTCTTCCACCACTTGTGCTGCTACTTTCCTGGGATTGAGGGGCCATCTCTTGAAGCAGTATGCAACAGCATACTGCAGAGTTAGCCCCTAGAGCAAAGTCAATGTAAGATTGAATCCAATCACTTTAATGACTTAAGCACATCACACCATCCTCTGGTCATGTTGTATGTTTATCACCTTGCACCTTTGCTCAGATCACTTCCTAATTGAATAAAATGGTAATCCTTTAGTCTTCGGATCTCTGAGCCATTATTGTAGAAGGATGTTGAAGTTCCACAGACCCATCCTATTAGTGGTCTAATAATAATGTATATCAACTAAATTTATGTAGTTGGTAAAAAGTATTTGTAAAGAAGTATTTCATTTCTTAGGATATAAATACTGAAATGTTTAGAGCTAAAGGGCTACAGTACATACCCATGAATGGCTCAAAATAAATAATTATGTATTTATCTATATAAATATATACACACACACGTGTGTGTGTATGTGCGTGCATGTGTGTGTGTGGAGAGAGAGAGAGAGAATGTATACGTGTGGTCATTGTGCCTTTTCTTTTTTGCAAGTTTCTGTGATTTTTGAAATTTATTTCAAAGCATTTTAAAAAGAATCATTAGACTTCGCTTGTTTCTTTTAGGTTTTTAAGAATTTACAACTATTTATGGAAAACAAGCAGCCTGAGGATGATCTTTTTGACCGACTTAATGTGAGTAGACAAGAACACTGGGCTAAAGGATGCTTAGGCTGCCCCTTCACCCTTGTCCTGTGGCATTTTGTATACGTTTCTGCCCTCAGGGCACATAGAGTCTGGCCAGGAGCAGACACCACCCTACTGTAGACTGTTTCCAAAGCCTTCCAAAGGCAGAAGGGGTTTCAGCGCAACCTTTATCTTTCCCTATCTTCAGCAGATTCTTCCTTAGTTGGATGCCCAGCCACCTTCTGCTTAAAGGCCTGATTTCTTACTGGGGGAGATCTTAATTGGAACAAATTGCTTTTTTGATCTGTTTAATTTGAAGTACTTTGTAGGAAGGCATCATGCAACCCTATATTTTGTAATTTTCCCTCTTTTGCTAAATTCCCACTTGAAGGGCGGGCAGGACAGTAACTTGATAGGATTGTAACTCTACTGGCATTATGACTCCTAGGGCTTCCCGAAAGGGAAAAGATGGTTTGGCTTTTATCTCAGTCCTAAAAAACATCCTCTATGTTGCCTTATGTCCTCCAGACTGGTATCTTAAATAAACATCTTCAGGATCTCATGGAGGGCTTGACGGCCAAGGTGTTCCGTACCTACAATGCCTCCATCACGCTACAGCAGCAGCTAAAAGAACTCACAGCCCGTAAGTCATTGAGCGGCTATCCGGATGAACATGCCAGCATCCTTGCTTAAGTTCTAGTCTTTTTGCTCACTGTTGTAACTGGAAGCGTTTTCCTCCTGGTCTCTTAGTTGTATAAACAAAGTCGGAGCTGTTTCACTCCTACCCCAATCTTTGGTTAATTTCATAGAATACATCTGCTCTCAAAATTTTTGTATTTTGTGTATATTTCTTAAAGGTCACAGGGTGAAGAACACTGTTAAATTGAGGGTAAAGTTGTTTGGTTACCAGAAAATACGCTTTTCCTAAGGTTTCTGTCACTTTTCTGTCACACGCTCCATAAAAGCAAATGATCACTTCCCCCTGGAGCTTTAGGAGTCTTTTACACAAGATCTCACATTGTAACTCAGGCTAGTCACAGCTCATCATTGTAGCCCAAGCTGGCCTCACAATCCTCCTGCCTCAGCCTCCCTATAATTGGAACTTGTACACAGCTGGCTCCCAGGGTCTCAGTTTCCACTATCTTCTGTAAATTTGTCAAATGGTTTTATAGTATGAGCCAGAAAAGCCAAAGATGGGTATACTGAAGATCAGTATTTTAGGACATGATTTTTAAAAGATGCCACAAAATAAAAGTGAAAAAGTTCTTTGGATGACCTAGTTTTTCTTTTTAAATAATATACTGCTGTGTGCCTTTCAAATCTTTTTCCCTGTGCCACATTTTCTTCAGGTTACATTTGGCCTGTTGAAGACAGGCACGCCAAAGTAAAACAGGCAAGCCAAATAAGAATCCTTGGCCAGACTCCCTGGATTTAAAGAAAAATATAGATTTCATTATAATATTACAGAAACAAACTGGGTGTAATAGCATTCCTGTAGTTCCAGCTACTCAGAAGGCTAGAGCAGGAGGATTGTTAGAGCACCATAGTTTAGAGCCAGCCTAGGCTACATGATAAGAGCTGGTCTTAAAATTGAGTAAGCCAGTAAACAAAATATTAGAGACCCAGAATTCCTCTTGTGATAGAAACTTATCCAGGCTTATGTAGAAATTCCCTTTCCCTTAAAAAAAAAAAAATTAACTATTGACACATATTTTGCCCTTGTGCTTTGAAAGAAACTTGATGAGTGAGTTGAGAGCCATACAGATAGAGCCCCTGGAAGACATTTTATGTATACTATCTTGGTAGACAGATTGACCGTCTCGTTATTGTTTCTTTACAGCTGATGAGAATGTCCCAGCAAAAATTCTTTCTTACAACCGAGCCAATCGAGCTGTTGCGATTCTTTGTAACCATCAGCGGGCACCACCAAAAACTTTTGAGAAGTCTATGATGAACTTGCAGTCTAAGGTATCTTCAGTCTGGATGATGGGGTAGCAAATTGAAGGGAATCATGGCTGGCATCAGCATATCCTCTGAAAATAAGATGCTTTTGTAATCTGGCCTTGTGGGCTGGGATAACTTCAGGCCAGTCTGGGTCTGTTCTGGAAAAATGATCCATGCTAAAGATAAACGGAGTTAATTTAGTAGGTAAGAATATCATAGTGCTCGTTGTTCCTAAAGCTTTTGTTCTGGGTACAGAAGTTCTTTATTGACTACATTCTATTTTGAAATGCTAACTTTGATGTTCACTTTAATTGCTGAGTATTGTCGTTGGTATACAGGAAAGTGGAAGTAAAGAGTCTGAACCAGAGGTACAGCTTAGTGATAGAACACTGGCCTGGCGTGCAGAAGGCCTGGGTCCCACCCCTAGCACCACAAAATAAAATTAGCTTTATTGTTGTGGCCAAGAAATATGAGGTTTTGGGGGCTGGAGAGATGGCTTAGCAGCTAAGAGCACTGGCTGCTCTTGCAGCAGACCATGATTCGGTTCTCAGCACTCACATGATGGCTAACTACCATCCATAACCCCAGTTCCAGAGGATCTGATACCCTCTTCTTCTGGCCTCCACAGGCATTGCATGACATGGGTGCACTTACATGCATGCAGAAAATATACTCATACACATAAAGTAAAAATAATAAATATTTTAAAAAGAAGAAATACGGGTTTATAGGGCTGAGGTCTATCTGAGGGGTATATCTACACTTGTGTAGCGTGAGTGAAGCTCTGGGTTTGATCCCCAAAGCAGAAAGGGAGGGAGAGGAAAAAACAATTCTTTCCAATTAGATTGTTTCAAATTTAAAAGATGGTGAAATGAATTTAAGTTCCCCCTCATCTTGGCACAACTATTTTTATTTTTACACACTACCAAATCAACATTTTTCTAAAAACATAGCGTCAAACATCTGTTGTGTGTCATGTCTGACTGTGTGCCAGGGTTGTGCCCTAGAGGGAGAGACTGATATGCAAACAAGTTGATAACTGTTCTACTGCCTTGGAACTCTTCTTCCTCTGACTCTGCCTGTTGATGAGCAGTTCTGTCTTAGCAGTGGCTATATAACTGTCTTAACTCACAGTGAAAATTTGCAGCTATTTCACTAGCGCAGATATATACAGGGTTACAGGGGAAACCTGTTAACATTAAAAATAGTCTGTGGCATAGGAATAGATATCTTTAAGATCTTGAGGTGGTCCTAATGATTACTATAAGCTTCTAGATAGTAATAGAAATTATATTTCAAGATTTCTGCAACAGCTATAATCTGAAAATATCTAACATCTGTGATGTCTGGTGATATCTAACATCTAGCTGCCTGGTGACAGTAATAGGACTCCTTTTATTTCCTTTTTTTTTTTCCATCCAAGTTTATGGAATTCTGTACATGGACAACTGAACCTTTTTTTTTTTTTTTTTTTTTTTAGTCTTTTTGAGACAGGGTCTCCCTGTAGCCCCAGCTGTCCTGGAACTTACTATGTAGACCAGGCTGGCCTTGAACTCACAGAGATCCACCTGCCTCGGCGGGATTAAGCCCCAGCTGTCCTGGAACTTACTATGTAGACCAGGCTGGCCTTGAACTCACAGAGATCCGCCTGCCTCGGCTGGGATTAAAGGCGTGCACCACCACGCCCAGTGGACAACTAAACTTAAAAACTGATGTGGAGTGAGACTTAGTACACATTTACAGGCCCAGAATACTTTTCTTCTGTTGAGTGACATTTCTTTAAGATAAATACCTATGCATGATAGATCCAAAGAGACAACCTAGAGTTGTCACTACAGATGGCCTCTTGCTTTCTTGAGGGGCTCTCGGTATCCACAGTGAGTGAACATACATCAGACCTCTTAATCTGTGGTCCTTAAGGTCAGCAAGCCAAGATAGCATTCATCCTTATGCTCCTCTGTTAAATGGTGGTCACCTGATACTGCTTATTCATGTTATCATTCCAAGTAGAAACTAAAAGCATGAATATTCAAGTACTATGTACCCAGTTCAGGAGACCGTCCCTGGATCACAAGGAGAGGTCATTCGGTGCCCTCATTCTGGAACCACTGTTGGAGCAGCTCAGGCTGCCTGCCAGACAAGCCCTCCAAGCCTAGGAACCCTCTCCTACGTGCCTACAAAGCAAACACAACCCCACTTGCCAAGTGAATCAATAGAGTCTTTGATGCTTAGAGAGAATTTGAAATAGCCTGCCAATTTAGCATTCACAGAAATGGTTAAAAAGATTGCAGTTTGCTTGTATTTCTAGCCTAAAAAGAATCTGGCTAGTGTTGTCAGTGATACTTTTGTGTATGAAATCAGTTCCCTTAACTTTTTTGGACAACATAGATGTTGGAAGTAAGCCACTCACAGTAAAACATATTTAATGAATCTTTCACAATGGTGGACTGTTTAATTCTGGGCTGTATTTATGTGTGTGCATTTATGTGTCTAACAAATTCTAGGCTGAGTCAACAGCAGCCCAGTGTGTGAGTGTCAACATGTATTTATTCTTGGATGTTCTCTTGACCTCACAGGTCAGCGGGGTGATTACAGGAATGGGATTCTTTGAACCCCAGCAGCACAAATTCAACCAGCTTTAGCTCAAGCGTTGTAGTAATGCCTGCTGTTATCTCCAAGCAGTACCGTAAGAGGGACTTAGATTTTCAAGGGTTCTCGCAAACAAGGATGAAATGATTCTTTTTTTTTTAGATAGATTCCATAAATTTTCCTTTGAGGGGAGGTATACTGCAGTTGATGTTCTCACATCTCTGTTATTGAGTGATAACTAGTTTTCTTAAAACAGAAAGTCAAAGCCAGGCCACGCCTAATTGCCATTTTTAAGTTTCCTGACAACTCCTTCCCAGAGTGTTGGCAGAATGTGGGAGCTGGGCTTGCTTAGTAGATGCATATAGCCAGCTTCAATATTCTAGTTTCTCCTACAGTATCCTTAGAAGGAATGCTGAAGCGTGACCCAAGTTTCATTTGATAAACAGCTGTCCTCTGTACCACCCACTCTTATCTAAAGCCAAAGTGTTCCCTGATTGATTATCAACCAGATTTCCAGGTTACCTTTCTTATAGAACCTCATACTTTGAAGTTCACTGAAGAACATAAGTGAGCAGTTGGATTGTTTTCAGCATCCATTATGCATTTCTTCTGGCTTCCTGAAGCTACCCTGTGTTTTTACCTAGAAAACACTGCAAGAGCTCTGAAGAGAAAACTCTCAGGTTTCACCTTCTAATATGGAACCCTTCTTTTAACTGTACTTCTGCTCTTCCCTACCTAGATTGATGCCAAGAAAGATCAGTTAGCAGATGCTCGGAGGGACCTGAAAAGTGCTAAGGCTGATGCCAAAGTCATGAAGGATGCAAAGACCAAGAAGTATGTATCTGGTGTTGTATTGAGGGCTGGATAAGAGAGAAGCAGGCATCATCACTCAGGCCTTGGTACCCCAGCTCATCTAGCTCTTTTCTTTGAAGACAGGTTTTCATTATGTAGCCTTGGCTATCAACCTCCCAGTTCTCTTAGCCTCCCAGTGTGGGCCATCATAGTTTTTTCTAGGGTTTCTTGGGAGAAGTACCTGTACTTGGGCCTTTCATGCTTTTATTCCTCTAAGTGCTATGCAGGGTGGGATGCAGTCTCTCCTTGTCAGAGGCTAATCTTAGTTCATGATGGCTCTGCCATTCTTCCAGGGTGGTAGAGTCAAAAAAGAAGGCTGTACAGAGACTGGAAGAACAGTTGATGAAGCTGGAAGTTCAAGCCACTGACCGAGAAGAGAATAAACAAATTGCCTTGGGAACCTCTAAACTCAATTATCTGGATCCTAGGATCACAGTGGCCTGGTAAGCATTGAGCCTGTCTAGAGTTCCTGCTATTGGCTGTAGAAAGGTAGAGGGTATTGTCATCTTTCTCGTGCCATTCCTAAGCTGCACACTCCCATCTTCGTGCCATTCCTAAGCTGCACACTCCCATCTTCTGAGATAGTCTGTCTTTTGCTGTATACGTGCTGCTCTTAATTGCTGAGTCCTGTCTACAGGAGCATAGAACATCCTAGATGGTCCTAAGAGGTCAGTTCCATTAATGTAACCTTTCCATCTGTTCTCTTTAAACTTGTGTGGTATGTCTGTGCACATGTGTGTGCAGATGCTCATGCCTGCAAAGGACAGACGAGTACATCTGGTCTTTTCTCTCATGCTGTTCCTTGGTTCCATGAGACAGGGTCTCATTGAGCCCTCAGGATCCATCTGTTTCCACCCTGCAGAGTGGGATTACAAGTGTTTACAGTCACACCCAACATTTCATATGGATGCGGGGGGGCGGTGGTGTCTGAACTCAGGTCCTTATGCTTTCATAGCAAGTGCTCTTACCCACTGAGCCTTCTCCCCAGCTCTACTTAAAACCTTAGGGCAGGGATGGAATCTCCTCGGCCTTAATGAAGGAGAAACAGAAGAGTCCATTCTTCTATATTTTAACAGAACTTTTCAGTGAAATTTTTGTCCTAAGAAGAAAGGCAGCTGGGTGTGGTGATGAATGCCTATAATCTCAGCACCCAGGAGGCAGAAACAGGAAGATCATTGCAAGTTTGAGGCCAGCCTGGTCTATATAGCAAGACCATATTTCAAAACAAAAATAATAAAAACAGAAAGGGAAGTGTGTGTATGGGGGGGGGGCAGAGATTAAGAATATAGATCCAAGTAACCTAAACAGAGGTGGAGAGACATTTTTACAAAGGCACAAATCCACTGTGGTGTATGATACACACCCCCTCCCATAGTTTCATACATAGTCACACAATAACATCCAAGACAGGTGGCTCGGCCTAGAAGCAGCAGCTCCACCCAGCCCTGTCCAGATATGATGCTAGAGGTTGGCTTAACTATTTTTTCCTTTATTCATTTGTGTTCACAAGTATGCATACCGCAGTACATGTGTGGTGGTCAGTAGACAACTTGTAGGAATGAGTTGGTTCTTTCCTTCTACCATATGGGTCCCAAGGATCTTACTGGTTAAAAGTATAGGCTCTGGACCAAACTGCTTAATGTAAAATTTCATCTCCACTTACTAGCTGCATGAGGATAGTGTTGCTGACCATCTCTGAGTGTTTTATCTCCAGCTTTTTTGCTTGTATATCTGTAGCAGCACCTGCTTTAGAGCTCTGTCAAGATTAAATGAGGCGATGTCACAAAGCCCTTGGAACACGTTGCCTGTAGCACCCTGGGCTATGCACACTAATACCCTCTTATGCCCCTCCCCTTTTTTTTTTACAGGTGCAAAAAGTGGGGGGTTCCAATTGAGAAGATTTACAACAAAACTCAGCGGGAGAAGTTTGCTTGGGCCATTGATATGACCGATGAGGACTACGAGTTTTAGCCAGTCTCACAAGTTCTGTGAAAAGGAACAGTGTGGTTTGGGGAAGATGGATAAACTGTGAGCCTCGCTTGCCCTCACATCTGAGGGAGAGGCAGCAAGTCTTAAACCAACATCTTTGCAAAAAGATAAACCTGGAGCTATTATAAGGGAGAGCTGAGCCAGTTGTCCTATGGACAACTTATTTAAAAATATTTCAGATATCAAAATTCTAGCTGTATGATTTGTTTTGAATTTTGTTTTATTTTCAAGAGGGCAAATGAATGGGAATTTGTCAGCATCCTGCCAGGCAGATTCAGTTTCACTGAAGTTGTTTGGATTCTCTTAGCTACTGTATGCGAAGTCTGATTATATTGGTGCGTTTTTACAGTTAGGGTTTTGCAATAACTTCTATATTTTAATAGAAATGAATTCCTAAACTCCCTCCCCTCCCCTACTTCAGGAATTTAAAATTAAGTAGAACAAAACAAAAACCCAGCGCACCTATTAGAGTTGTTACTCTATCATCATGGGAATCAGTTTTCATTAAACTTGAAGCAGTCGTGACATCAGCAGTGTTTTCGTTCAGACACCTGTTCACAGAAAAGCATGATGGGAAAATATTTCCTGACTTGAGTGTTCCTTTTTAAATGTGAATTTTTATTTCTTTTTAATTATTTTAAAATATTTAAGCCTTTTTCTTGATCTTAAAGATCGTGTAGATTGGGATTGGGGAGGGATGAAGGGTGAGTGAGTCTAAAGATAATGAAATGATGACTGAAACCATTTTCCCATCATCCTTTGTTCTGAGCATTCTTTGTAACCTTTATGATATCCATCTTTTTCTTCTGAAACTCCAGTCTTTCATTTGAAAGATTTTTATTGTGAAAAATTCCACAGATCAATAAATTTTAAAGGAAAATGAGTATTTGGTCCCCCCCAAAAAGAAAAATAAGATTTTAGGGCTTTTATTTTTTTTGTAATTGTGTAAAAAATGGAAAAAAAAAAACCATAAAAAGCAGAATTTTAATGTGAAGACTTTTTTTGCTATAATCATTAGTTTTAGAGGCATTGTTAGTTTAGTGTGTGTGCAGAGTCCATTTCCCACATCTTTCCTCAAGTATCTTCTATTTTTATCATGAACTCCCTTTTAATCAACTGTAGGTTATTTAAAATAAACTCCTACAACTTAACGGAAACTTAGCCTCTGCTTCTTTATTAATGAGCTCCCAACCTAGAGTGAAGGCTCTGGGGCTGGGGTTTAATGTGGAACGTGGTCTGTCTGGTCATTCAGTTCAGCAAGGGTACATCCCTCCCTCCCCAAGGAGAAGATGGGGCAGGAAAGGAGTGCATCTGTCCTGATGGGGAATGAAAGGTATCAAAAGTTTCCATCCATAAAGACAGGTCCAGAAAATAAGTCAGGATGCAGTAAACCTTTTAAGAACTACATAAGCCCAGTGTGGGCAATGTTCATTGAGCAAGACAGGGCCAGGTTTATTTGGGAAGCAGAGTTTTGGAGAGCTTTCCATGTTTACTGGGCAGAGTGGAAAGTAACTTTAGGTGTGCTTACGTGGTAAAGTCTGGTCGGCACTGAGCCAGAGCACCAAAAACCAAAAGCTCTTGCCCAGATGGAATGAAGACTTCTCCCTGAAGTGATTGGTTGGTTGAAAGGAGTTAACTGTAACCATTTCCCAGTGCTCTGGGAACAAAACCTAGCCATGTTCTCTACAAAGTGTTCTATTATAGGTTAGTGTCTAATTCAGGATGCAAGGTGAAGCCTCCAGGTCAAAGGGAGCTGGAAGGTCAGAACTGGTCACCTATTGAAGGGCCCTGGACCCTAGCTTGCTGGCATGAGCAGGTATATTCAGAGAGCAGAGCCATCTTCCTTGATGGTCTCACATCTCACTGGTACTGGGCCCACAGCACAGAATCTTGGGGGTCCCTAGAAGCCAGATTTCAGTGGCCAATGAGAAAGACAGTGCTCACCTCAGGAAATACAGTTGTGCTAGCAATCATTGTTTGAGAGCAAGAAATTATAACCAGGTAAGCCAGACCACAGAATGTAAGGATCAACAGCACAGGCTCTCTATATTCTCCAGCTGGTGGCTGATGAGAAGCGAGCTTTAGTTTGGGAACCTGACACAGCTAGGGCACAAACAAGTATCCTTAATTGTATTCAAATACAAGAGGGTTTTCAGGCAGCTTTTGAGCACAAAGTAGCATGTACCCCCTTAGGTAAGTCTTCTGACAGCAGATGAAGATGCAGAGCTACTGGAGGTAACTACAGAGAGCATCCAGGCCCTAGTGGCAGGCCTGGCAGAGCACAATGGGGCTCTTCATTTGACCCTGACTGGGACTAAGAGGAGGCTATAAAGATGGGGGGAGGGGGTGGCCAGTGTGAAGGACTTGAAAGGTGCCTCAGTCTTGGAGGTAAGAGTCAGCTTACCTCTGCTTAGTGACCCAGTAGATGTCGATTCCAGCCCATATTCAAGAGCAGAAGCCAGAAGGCCATTATCTGAGAACTTCCTTCTGTGGAGCCTAAGTCCAGCTGTGGGCAGAGGGGAATAGCGTCCATGTGCCACCCAAGCTACACATCTCCCCCTCCCCTTGCTATCTGCTCGGCAAGTCTTATCCAGTCTCTGTGGAATTAAAAAATAGAAATTTCCCAACCCCCAGCCCTTTCCAGCTACCATTCCACTTCCCGTTTCACAAACAGGTACCTGCTATGAGTCATCCACACCACCTAGTCATCCCCCACCCACTGCAACCAGCATCTGCCCTAGCTCCCTCCCTACACCCTGTGGTCACCAGTGACCCAGCAACCAAGCTAATAAATGTGCTCTTCAGTCTGCATCTTGCTCAAGTTCTTTAGGGGACGGATGATGTTAACCATACCTTTTTTCCCTTAGCACTATTGAAGTGTATTTTACATGTCATAAATCCAGCATTCTAAGGGTACAGTAATTTTACAAACTACTGACAGGTTCTGCCATTAGGTATGAGCTTAAGACCATTTTCATCTGGATAAGATCCCTCATATCCATTTACAGCTACTCTGCACTTCCATGTGTAACCTTCTCTGATTTGTCTCTATACAAGTCTTTTCTGGACATTTCCTTTGAAAGGACTCATACCATGTGACCACTCCCTTCTAAAAATGCCTCTCTGGCTCCTGTAATGTCACCTTCTGGTTTCACTTCTATTCC
The DNA here is from genome assembly GCF_000622305.1 of Nannospalax galili. NCBI lineage: Eukaryota > Metazoa > Chordata > Mammalia > Rodentia > Spalacidae > Nannospalax > Nannospalax galili. The sequence goes on from NW_008352647.1 coordinate 2,671,968, forward strand.
TGTCGGGCTGTTGCTGGGTCACCTCTAACATCAGGTCCTTAGCCACTGTGGTTCTCGTTTCATTCAGCCTGATTCCAGTCACACCCAAGAGTGATGACTCCTGAGTCCAGACCCCTAAGTTTTGTACACATCACCAACCACACTTGTAGCTGTATCCACAAGAACCTCTGGAAGACAGCTTGGTACTTACCATTCCAAGCCGGTCAAACCTGGGTTTCCTGTCTCCGTGAAATGCCCCATACTCACCCCTGTCTCCAACCTCAACCAGGTAACCTCATCCCTGTGCTCCTTTCTCCCATTCCTACTTCCAGTACATTATTGTCTTGGGGGGTTGGAGAGATGGCTCAGTGGTTAAGAGCACTGACTGCTCTTGCAGAGGACCTGGGTTCAATTCCCGGCACCAACATGGCAGCTAACAACCATCCATAACTCCAGTTCCAGGGAATCTGACCCCACCTTCTGACCTATGGGCATTGCACGACACAAGTGCACTTACACACATGCAGGCAATACACTCATACACATAAAAAATAAAATTGGGGCTGGAGAGATGGCTCAGCAGTTAAGAACACTGGTTGTTCTTGCAGAAGACCCGGGTTTGAATCCCAGCACCCACATGGCCGCTAACAACTGCCCATAACTCCAGTCCCAGAGGATCCCACAGCCTCTTCTAACCTCCGCGGGCATTGCACAAGACGGGTGTACTTAACCTATATGCAGGCAATACATGCATACACATAAAAATAAAATTTTTAAATAAAATTTTTAAAAAGTTATTAACTTGTAAGTTGTTTCCTAAATATCACATATGCTGAATATAGACAATTGCCCAAAGGGAAGTTTTTTTTTAATTCTGAAAAAAGAAAATTCAATTTTATTTAATTCCTTGCAAATTCCTTCATATGAAGAAACATTCTGTACTTGTTTTGAACCAAAGACCAATTCTTGGAGAAGATGTTACTCTGAATGACCTCAATCAAGCTAGTTTTGGATGCTTCTAAGTAGCCCCCTGACAAGGAGGAGGCAAAGAAATGTACGGCCCCAAGTGCCCCATGTAGGCAGCCTCTTGAAAGTTGCTCAGTAGATTTTGGTTTAATAATTATTCTGTACTTTTCGAAACCTTTCATAAGGACACTGAATTATTTATGGATAACACAGTAAGAGTTGAGATTAAAATAATATGGGAGGGTTTTAGTGGGTAGAGTTTGGCATGAAACAAACAGTCATCATCAATTCATAATGGCTGAAGCTGGGGCTGGTGGTATAGTTCTAGCACTTGTCTAGGATGCATGAGGCCCTCAGTTTGATCCCTAGAACCATTTAAAAAAACTCAGTTGCCAAAGCTTGATCGAGGCTCACTATGCTTACTGTACTTCCTACACTTGCACACATTTGGGAGTCTCTATAAGCTTTAAAACAGTGAGCCGGGCATAGTGGAGCATATCTTTGAGCTCAGTACTTGGGAGGCAAAGGCAGGTGGATCTCTGAGATTGAGGCCAGCCTAGTATAGTGAGTTCCAGGTCAGCTGGGGCTTCAGGGAGATGCTGTAAACCAATAAAGTAAGGAAACAAAAATAAGTTATTGTTAATGAAGAGCCTTAGTATGTATATGTGGAAGAAAAGTTTCAGGTACACACACACACACACACACACACACACACACACACACACACAGTGCTTAAAGTTCCCAATTTAGCTCACACAGCATCTGAGCAGCAACATGGATGAATTGCAACATGTTGAATGTAAGCATGGTGGTACATACTCTGATTCCATTTAAGTGAAATTCCGGTGGAGGTCATAAAGGGGTTTCATTTGTCAATGCTTAAACTGCATAATAACTTAATATCTGTAAACCTAAAAATTTACAGCCAATTTTGAAAGAGATGCATCTTAGCTCTGGAAATTGTTATTGAACATGTCAATGCGGTTGTAATGAAATGCTTCTTTTAAATATATGGTTATTAAATAAATAATTAAAAAAAGAATGGGTGCATCTTCTATGTGAATTATTCCTGAATAAAGCTGGGTTTTCAGAAGTGTGCTATCAAAAAGCAGTGGAAGCAATGTGCTTTGAGAAATTACATTGGATGATTCAATATATGGTTCTTACAGTGAAAAAGATTCATGTGAAGTTTATTGATAGAAATGTGAATGTGGGAAGTCAATACTTCATAAGTGGTTTTCAGTATCTGATTTAAAGGATACATGTGTCACTGAACAAACTTAGACATTTTAGCCACACATCTCTAAAAATTTTAGTGTTTCAGTTGTAAAAACACTTCACAGAACACCTTGGGATGACCTTACTGTGAATGAGTGCCCAGCTCATTTGGAGGGGCTGTCTTCAGAAATGTACAGTACCTCTCACTTCGCTCCCTCCCTACAGTCTTAAGGAGTCTTAGCCAAGGCCCTTCTCAGTACTCCCAGAACCCTTGTCGTTTTGAACCAGCTAATGATGCTGGCCTTTCTCTAACTACTTGTGCTAAGTTCTTCTAGAGACCCGTATCAGGGATATGTGCTGGAACAAAGGGTGAAAGTGTAAAAAGCAAGTACACTCTGGCCTGTTTCCCCTCCTCTACCTGCAGTGTCACACTTGACCTTAGTGAAGCAATCACAGTACTCAGCTCTTGTCAGCTGAAAAGCCTCAACCGGAGTAGTGAGGCAGCAAGGGCTGTGGAGAAAGGAGTCCCTGGGCGCTGCTAGGCTAGGTGTTACTTTTAACGAGTAAGAACCCATCCCAGGTGAGAAGGAAAGCAGGTGGTTGTGGCCTCAGAAGTTGAGACAGACTTGGATAGAACTGGGTGGTCAGGGGATGAACACTCACTGCAGGCTAGGATGGAGCTCAAGGTGCACTGAGGTGTAAGCTTAGAAGTATTAGCTGTGGGCCAAGGGCCTGTTGAGACATCTAACACAAGCAGCAAAGTAAAAGGGTTAAAGACGAACACAGCTTTCTGTATGGATTAATGGGACGTCTCACATCTTTGTAGTCTTATGGCCTCCTTTTTGTAGGAGTTTCTCTGAGCTATGCTTCTTAATTACACCTTCTATAGTCACTCAAGATCATTATAAGGAACAAATCATCTGTGATAGCCTTTGTAACCTGTTGAGAACATTCTGTTATTTAAACCAAATACATAGCCATGTGAGAAAGTTTTCGTATAATTTAATCCTGGAAAAATTCTCTCTCCCTCTCAAGGACTCAGTGACCAAATACCAAGTGTTACTGCTTTGGTTACCAGAAAGCTCAGCCACACTTGATTCTAAATCACAACAGTCACATTACCATTTTGTGATTCCTGTTTTATAATCCTAGCTCCCATTTCAACAACACAGTATTTTTGTTCTTTTGTTTTTAAGTAGTCTATTTTTTAGAAGGGCAGGAAAAGAATACATTTAGGGAGCTTGGTGTGGTGGTGCATATGGTAGCCTCAATTCTTGGAAGACTGAGACAGGAGGATCTCAAGTTTAAGATGAATCTGGGCGACACAGCAAGACCTAACTTCAAAAAACCAAAATGAATGAACATTTCCCACCTCAAGACTGGCTTGTAACAACTGCTGATAGAGGTGTCAGCAGAAAACTTTCAGTTCCCCACAGCCACCAAGAGCCATGTGGCTGAGGCTGAGCCTTTCTCAGAACAATGAACATCCATTTGAGGCCAGTGCTAAACAGAGGTTCCTGGAGGTTGGCTAAAGCTGTGCCCACTGCTCTTTCCTTCCTGTTCACTCCACAATGCTGGCCTCGGGGCTACTCCCTAACATTCTACCCTCCAACCTGTCAGAGGCAGTTTTTAAAAAACACCCAATGTTGCCAGGTGTGGTGGCTTACACCTGTAATTCCAACACTTAGGAGGCAGAGGCAGGTGGATCTCTGTGAGATTGAGGCCAGCCTGGTCTACATATGGAGTTTCAGGCCAGCTGAGGCTACAGGGAGACCCTATCTCAAAAAAGAAAAAATTAGAAAGGGACACACACAAAATTCATATGTACATGGTAAGCAACATCAACAGAAGCTAGAATGCCTCTTTCCCTGCCACCTATTAGCTGTGTGACCATGTCTCAGTCGCTCTTCTTTTGAGACAGGATCTCCCTGTGTAATACAAGCTGACCTCAACCTGGAGATCCTCCTGCGTCAACCTCCCAAATTCTAGGTCTATAGCTATACACCACTGTTTCTAGCAAGACATGTTTCTTCTGTTAAATGGGGATGAGACTATCTTACAGAGCTGTAATGAGCCAATGTAAACGAGGCACTTATACTGCGTTCACAATATGCCAGTCACTGTTGTGACTATTAACTAGATGTAAGATCAAATCCACAGACCAAAGGGACAGTTGGGCTGTCTCTCCTCAGACTCCAGGCACAGGCTTGGTGTAAGCTAAGGCATGTTGAAACATGAGTGTTCCCAGAGAGAAACAAGCCCAAGCAAGGCTAACCTAGGTGATGTCACAGGCATGTGCCTCATGTGGGTGCTCCTCCCAGACAGTACAGCTGCAGAAGACACACATTACCATTGACACCTACACACCCATAGATGTGCTGAGCTCGGGAAAGCCCATATTGGCCACACCCTGTGTGTGCCCTGGTTTTCCTGAACCAAAGGGTGGAAGGAGATACCTAAAGCCTGAGATGCTACCCGACAAGTCCCAAGAGGAAATGGGGCTCTGTTCCCTGATTATAGGCCTGGCAACAGATTGCTGTTGGCAGAGACCTGGAGCCCTTGGAGGTCTGGCTTCAGAGACAAGAGCAAAAGCAGGTTTGGGCTGCACACTGGGAATCTCAGAAAAACAGAGTTTAGAAGTGCACTGTGACCTACAGATTGCTGGGGTTGGCACAGGAAGCTCAACAAGGGCTGCAAGGCTCAGGAAGGTGTCTCGTAGGGGAGTGGACAAGATTGGGCATGCAGGGAGGGCCCGATTCAGCCCCCACATACCTTCCCAGCCTAATTGTCCTGGCTCCATTCCCCTTCACTGGGTAAACTCCAGGCTTCTGGCCTCTGAGCCTCTGTACATGCTAGTGCTCCTGCCTGGAAAGTACTTTTCCCCAACCCACCATTAATTCTCTTGGCCATCTTCTTACCTCCTTTGGCCTCTCGAAGTCCTACATAATCAAGGGGGTCTTTCTTGTTTACTCCATCCGAGGTAGGACTACTTTCCTCACATAGATGTTCTTTCCCTCCACAGCTCTCAGCACAACTGCCTTTATATAACAGGGGGTGGCACCACTTGAAGCCAGCCCAAGCTATGCTCTCAAGTATTCATGTTCTGTTGGGCTCCAAGCAAGGCCTGGACAAGACTCCATTCCCTGTACTGATTACCCAGCTAGCTACTGACCACCAGGACTTACCTCAGCCAGTGGCTCTCTTATGAAACAGATTGAATTCAGACTTGGGTTCAGATTCCCAGGACCATCATCCTTGATCAGAGGGTAATTATGAGGATCAGGCATGACCACACCTGCAAGCCAGGATCAGCCAACTGGGTCAACGCCAGTTCCCTCCCTCCTGTCTGTCACTAGGTGGCAGTCAGTCCATCTCAACTACCCCATCCTTTGGGACAAAGTTCCTCAATATTATGCTGAATTCAGAGTTCCTAAGGGCCACACTTGGGGGGATCAGCACACATGCCACCACTTTAGCAAAGCTGGAGGGAGCCCCACACATGGTACCAGCCACTGCCCAGCGGGATGAGTTGACTGGGAGCACACATTCACCAACTCCGGTCTCATAAAGCCCCAGAAACTCTCTGGTATCAGCTGGCTGCTCTGTGGGACCCCCCTCACCTGTGAAATGCAGTTAAGCTGTCCTGAGCAGCATGATAGCACGCCTGCTCAACACTGGCCAGACAATCTCCAGTGTGACCACAGGGGTGCTGGTTTAATTTTAGGGGTGTTGTTCAGAGAATGGCTTGAGGAAGACAGGGTAACATTCACTAGTCACAGAAAGGTGTGTCATGTCTGGAGAATGGAGAGTGAAGGACTGGCAGGGGCAGGGCAGACAGGACTGACTGCAGGGCCATGATGGAGGTGCTGATTTGAAGTGCAGTGGGAATTCCTATGCATGGCTGAAAGCCTGGAGCGCAAATGCAGGCAAGACGTACCAGGGTAAGCAGGGTAGAGGGAGAGGATGGGGCCTTAGACTGGAGGCTAGAGCGGAGAGAGCTCTGAAGGGCGCAGCCTCGGTGCACGACCTACGGGTGGCAGAGAGGAAGCAAGGCTGCCGGCGAGGTGTGGGGCTCACTACTCAAGAGTTCACGGCCATGGAAAGAGGGTGAAAAAGTCGAAAGGAGGGCAGGAAAGATGTGGAGCAGGTGGTGGGATGCCAGGGCCAGGAGCACAGGGGAGATCCAGAATCGGCGTCACCTGTGTCTGCGCAGAGGGCGAAGCCACGGGGAAGGTCCGCTCGTCCAGGCAGCTGGCCCGGCACCGAGTGTAGCCGAAAGGAAGCTTCTGGGGCCAAGAGGGATCGGCACGGAAGGAGGAGGACAAAGACCCAGAGAAGCCACAGCGCCCGAGAGCGTCCGGAGGAAGGGTGCGGGGAAGGGCAGCGGCCCACGCGAGACGCCTCGGAGGCCACGACCGAGGGTCTCACGGTTCCGTGGGGCTGCTCCGCCTCACTGGGCTCCCAGCAAAGGTATCCTCTAAGGCCACTCCCGGACCCCAGCCGTAGCAAGAGCGGCCTGCGGGGAGAGGGCGGGGCGGCCCCGCTGTCAATCACGACCCTCTGACCAATCCCCAGGCGACCCCGCCTGCGCCCCTCCCCGGAGAGGCTGCGCGGTGGGCCCGCCCCCGTCCTCGCCCCCGCCGCCGCCGCGGGTGTGAGGCGGCCCGGCCTGGCGCGGCTCCCTCCGCCAGGCAGCCCGCCCAGGTAACCGGGCTCGGGTTACACGGGCGGGCCCGGGGGGACGCGTCGCACCTCATGGTCCGTCCCGGAGGCACGCGCGCTGCGGCCGGGGTCCGTGCAGGACGACGGGTGGCCTCCGGTGCGCGCCCAACTGAGTGACAAGCCGCGGGCCGCAGCCTGTGGGCGGGGTTGCGTGCATGACGGCCGACCGTGGCCGCACGCCGTGTCCTGTCCACCGAGAACAGAGCTCTGCGGGACGGAAGGTTGGAGACCTGCGACGGGGCCGGGAGCCCACCCGCCCCCGCCTGCGGCCTGCCCGGGGGTCGCGGGGCGCACGCGCG
>NW_008352647.1:2679280-2730304 GCF_000622305.1 Nannospalax galili
CCTTGCCGCTGCCCGCCCCCGGGCCCGCCGGGCCTGCGCCGTAGCCCCCGTCTCTGGAGCCATGGCGGGCGCCACGACCCCCTGCGCCAATGGCTGCGGGCCCGGCGCGCCCTCCGATGCCGAGGTGTTGCACCTCTGCCGCAGCCTCGAGGTGGGCACCGTCATGACTTTGTTCTACTCCAAGAAGTCGCAGCGGCCGGAACGGAAGACCTTCCAGGTCAAACTGGAGACGCGCCAGATCACGTGGAGCCGCGGCGCCGACAAGATCGAGGGGGCCAGTAAGTGCGCCCCCTCCCCGGCCTGGCCCGCTGCGCGGGGGCGGCGAGAGCGCTGCTTCGCGCTCTGCCCGCCTTCCGGACAATTGGGCAAACTTCGGGGCCCTCCCGCCTCCGCCAGGCCGCGGGTGGTCACTCCGGGCTGGGGGCATTCGAGTCTTGGATCACCTGATCATCCCAGCACGGTCGGAGCGTTCCAGGCCCTTTGCCCTGAGACCTAAAACTCCTGTCTGTGAACCAGGCTTCGAGCCCTTAGCCCCAGGGACCGGTGTCAGCCGTGTGAGGGGCAGCCAACGGGCCCCCACCCAGCCCGAGAACCTGGGGGCGCGTCCAGCCGTTCCCGCCCACTGTCGTTTCTCCTGAAAGTGCTGTATGAAACTCTCAGACCTCCAGGCTGGGTTTACACAGGGACCTTTGGGATCCCTAAGTAGAACTTGGGCAGTAGAACTTAGGACTGGGTTGGGAGCAAAGCTGGGACACAGGGAAGAAAGTGGTCCTTTTTAGGAGTTGGAAGGTACTGGCTGCCTTTTCCCTGGATGCTTCTTTTGTCCCAAAGCTGAGTTTTGGAAGCCAATGTGGGTAGGCAGACACCCAAAGCTGGAGCTGAGGCTCTTGGTACAGGGACCAGGTTCCTTTGCCTTTGCAAGCATGTAACCAAGAGCTTGGCCCCAGGATCAGGTACTCCTCTCTGGAGCTGGCAGCCAGTTGGAAGGCTAGTCCTTTGTGTTGCATGTCCGGTGGTCACAGGGAGCCCAGAGCGACTCCCCTGGTTTCCTGCTTCAGCCTTCCCAGGCCTGAGTTTGGCGCTTTTGCACAGGTCTCTGGTAGGAGGAAAGAAGGGAGGGTGTGAGAAACCTCATATCTTCCTAAGAGTCATTTGCCTTCGTGTGAAGCTGGATGGGCACTCAGCTCTGTCCTCCAGTCTCTCACTTCCCAGCTGAGGAGATGATGTATCTGTAAGTCCAGGCTATGAGTTGCTTCCTGCAGAGACCCCAGGAGACTTTAGGAGAGATTCAGTCTCAGAACCAGGTCTATGTTAGAGAAGTGGGTGGAGATCAGGAAGTGGCAGCACAAGAGAAGGTCCCACAGATCTTCCTGGGTATGGTGTGCATGTGTGTAGGTGGGTGAGGAGATGGGGAGGAAGGAAGGTCTTGTGGTGAGGCAAACTCTAGATCTGACACACTGCCAAACAGAAATGGCACTTGCCATTGTCAGTGACTGTATCAGCCCTGGCAGTCATTGGGAGAACAGCGTGGAGGGATATACACTGCAGGAAGTTGAGACAGCCTTGGGAAGGTCACCCAGACATCAGATTGCAGCATGGGCCCCTCTTTTTCAATTGTAGTACTCCCTGCGTTTAAGTGGTGGCATCAGCAGTGTTCCCTGATAGCCATCTCTTGGGTAACAGCTGCGTTCTTACATGTGACCAGCAGGCAATAAGTATAGCCTGTTGGTTGAAGGCATTTGAAGCCTGTATGTTAGTTGTGTGTCACCCAGCCAGCCAGTTACTTCTCTTCTCTGGGCCTTGGTTTCCTCTGTAATCTGGGCGTGGTATTACATCATAGTATTATATATCCACCATAAATGGTTGGTTGCGCTCTGGATTAAATGAGATAGTTAATGAAAAGTATGTTTTTATTTATTAAATATTAAATATTTAATAAATAGGAGCTGACACATTGCAGTGGCTCACATATTGTAGATGTTTATTTAATAAACAGTTTTACTAGTAATAACTAGACCCTGGACTGGGAATGTTAAGGTAGGGTCTAGTGTGGCTGTTGAGAGAGGGAAGAGGTACAGGAAGGAGGAGGACTGAGACCAAGTTCACGTTTCACTAAACTTGCTACTTGGAAAAAGAGAGGAAATCATTCCATTTTTCCCCAGCTCATCTACCCACCTGTAGCATAGAACAATGTTTCAATCGAGAAAATGTTTGTACATTGACTTCTTTGTATATTGGGGTCTGAGCAGAAGGAAGGGGTTTGGGAGGGGATCAAGTGGTCCATTGTATCTCAGCCTGGTGTTTGATGGGAGCAGGAATTCAGGGGACCTCATTTCCCGAGTCCCGTGGATCAGCCGGAGACAAGTTCTCATTGGTAGCTGAGACTTGAGAGGCATGGATGGTTAGACAGAAAATGCCCAGGCCCTTGGATTTTGGAGGTCCAGATTGAAGGAGTCTAGGGGGGAAGGCTGGCAGGCTAGTGTGGAGTTCAGCCCTTGTAGGCGGCACCTCCCACGAAGCCCTGCCCCATGGCTGCCCACTGTACCTCACTGCTTTGGTGGGTTCTGAGCCTCTTGCCCAAATGCCTCAGGTGTTTGACTTGTTTTCTGCTAACTGTAATCAGTGCCTAAAGCCAGGCCAAAGAGATAGATATTGCCAACCTCAGTGTGTCCAGGACGTGAAGAGAGGGTAACTGTGGGTGTGAAGGAGAGGTGCAGGGGAAGTGCAGATCAGACCTCGTTCTGTCTGAAGTCTGCTTTCTCACTTTGCCACTTGTGAAACAGGCTAGCACCTACTTATTTCTAAGGTAGCAGTTTGGCTTGAAAGAGGTAGAAAGTGCTTTGTTTGGTGTTAGGTGCTGTTTGGTTGTGTGGTGGTGGTGTGACAGGAATCAGATTGGTGTTTGGCTTTTTGTGTTGCAGAAGTTTAGTGAATAAAAAGCAGTTGCAGACTTCCTGCTGAGTGCAAAAGAGGCATTTCACTGTGTTCTGTGGCTAACCCTCACAAAAGGCGCCTGCAGGGTTGTCAGGAGCACCACCTCATTCTATAGGTTAGGAAGTGGAAATGCCGGGAGTGCTCCATGCCAGTGTGACCAGTCTCAGCTGAGCCCAGTCCTCACAGGGATGATCAGTGACTGAGCTCTCAGGTTATAACGCTGGCAGTGGCCCTTAGGCCCCACATTGTCTGTGGCCTTAGGCCCCTTGTGAGGAGAAACTCATGCTTATACTGTTCGTTACAGGCAAAGACCACTTGAGCGTCTGTACTCTAGACAGCCTTCCTAGGCTCTGACTCCCCATGTTTCCATGTGGTGCCTTTGTGGTGAGGTGGTTCAGATCCGTGTTTAGTGAGGTAGTCCAGTTGAGGACCACTGTCAGCATAGTGGCCCGAGGTGAAGACTCTGGACTTTGGAGCTACAGGCTTCTATCTTTGGCTGATTGGTAGTAGATACTCTCTGGATGCCACACCCTCTTAGGTGGTAAATGAAGACATGTCCTTGCCTTCAGGGAAACTTAAAACTGACGATTCTAGCCGGGCATGGTGGCACATGCCCAGGCTGAGGCAGGCCAATCTCTGAGTTCAAGGTCAGCCTGGTCTTCTTAGTTCTAGACCAGCTGAGTCTACCGGGAGACCCTGTCTCAAAAGACCGAAACAAAACAAAAAAATCCTGTCAATTCTGACTGGCACCTTTGATGAAAACAAGGTGGAGAAAGAAATACCTCACTGTCTTGAGGTGAATGGACTCGGGGGGGGGGGTAATATTGGGAGCAGCTGCTGGGGTGCAACCCTGTGGTTGTGGGCATCCTACTGGCAAAGAGAGCAGTGTACCATAAGGCCTGCTTTGAGGTTGGGCCGTGACTAAGATCACTGTGCAGATGCCTGCAAGGATTCTTTTGTGCTGGCTGGGTACTCCAGTGGGAGAAGGGCAAGAGCACTTGTCTAATCTCGAGAGCTAGCCATCCCTACCATGTGTTTCCTCTCTCATTTTTCCAGGGGAACTCAAACCTCTTGCTGTTAGCACCCCAGACTTGCCTGATGGGGAGTTTCCAGGTCCCCCATCCAGGTGGGGCTCTGTTTCCTTTGAACCTAAGGCCTGCTTTAGAGGTGATAAGGAAAGCTGAACACACCCAGTGCTGGGAAGCCCAACACCTCCAGCTTCTCCCAGGACTTTGTGTTGGGGAGGTCTACATAGATGTATAGACCTGAGTTGGATTTCCTCCGGGTGGCCCCTTGGAATAATGGGCATTTATTTGTTCAATAAACATCATTCAGACACCTCTTATTTGCCTAGTGCTTGGCACCAAGACTTCAAAGGATGGGTAAGATGCCGTAGGTGGGCCGAGTGTGGTGGCACAGGCCTTTAGTTCCAGCACTTGAGAGACAGAGGCAGGCGGATCTCTGAGTTCCAGTTCCCTGGGGCTACAGGGAGACCCTGTCTCAGAAAGACCATAAAAAAAGATGTGGTATGTAGCATTGAGGATCTTTTGAACTAGACAGCCTTGGAAGCTGTGTTATTAGATATTCTATTGAAGGTCTCTACAAATAGCTCTGAATGCAAAGGAGAGAACCAGGGAAGAAGTTAAGAGTTTGTATGTGCTTAGCTGTAAAGGCTGGGGGTCACCCCTGTAAGGCTTTGGAATACATTTGGTGTGATAGAGATGAGGCCGAGAAGGTTGGGGGGGCCAGCCTGGAGAAGGTCCCTGTGTGCTGTGCTTGATGGCCACACAACTGCCCATCAGCAGTGGGAATCTGCAGACAGTGGTGGAACTGGCATACCTAATTATCTGTCAGAGATGTTGGGGAAGAAAGTGAACTGCAGTTTGCAGAAGAATACTGATAAAGGTCCAGACAAACCCTCCTTGTGGAGGAGGCAGGACTAGAATATCATGATGACAGAGAGGAAAGGGGCCAGGTCTTGAAAAGTGAGACAATAGAGTTCGGTACTTAAGGCAAAGATTGGGCTGTGAGCTCCGACTGCAAGGGTTATCCTGTTGTAGTGCTCACTTGTTCTGTGACCTTGACCATGTACTTTGTCCCTCTGAGCTTCTCATCTGTAAACAGCATGTATTTCAAGGTTTTATGAGAATTTGATGAGAGTTTGTGTAGTGTGCTTGGCATCAAGTGTGGCATGGTGTACTTGCTTAGTGTAGAATTCTGACAGGAGGGAAGTAGAGTTGCGTCCCCTGGAGGGACAGGTGGAAGGAGAGTGGATGTGTGTTTGTGGTTAGGGTCTGGAGTCCTTTGATTCTGGGCCTGAGAGGCTGCTTACTCTTTCTTGCAGCTTTCAGCAGTGCCTGCAGTCAGGACTTTTTCCCATGGTGGGCATTTGTACAGAAGACAGCAGACTGGAAGCTGCTTTTCCTGAGGGGAAAGGCATCATATTGACCTGTCTCTAAGCCAGTTCTATGCTGAACTGGCCTCACCTTACCATCTGAATGCACCATAGGGAGAACCTGTCCTCCAGGAAGTGCCCTGCTACTGCCCAGAGTGATAGGGCTTTGTCTGTAGCATCTGCCTCCCTCAACTTAAAGCATCTCTTTTCACATTTTCCCCTTTGCTGTGGAACATGGCTTCAGGGACAGTATATCCTCAGGTGGATACATTGCAGGAGGTGGTGAGGCCTGAGGTTATAAAGGCCTAGCGTTAGGCCTTCCTCTCTGGAGACTGATTCCCCTCCTCCCCCTTAGAAAGGGGAAAAGGTCACTGTGCACTTTGGGGAGACCTAGGAGAGCTGGGAATGGGATAGGAGGAGTGACTGTTCTGGTGCTCCTTGTAGTGCTCTGTTGCCCTGGAGGAATCACTGATAGTGACAAAGAGTAGCCTGGGGTGTCCTTGACCAGATAGTCATACTGTTTTCCAAAACAGCTGTGGGGAGTCAGGTGTGTGGCTAAGGCAGTCTCAGCCTGTGACCCTGGGTAAGTTACTTTAGCCTGTCAAACTGTTCTCTAAAAACAATTTCCTAGTTGGGTGTGGCAAGTTCAAGGCCATCTTGGCTGCTGAGTGGATTACTGACCAGCCTAGGCTACAGAATGAGACCTGTCTCAAAAAACAAAAACATTTCTCCTCACAGAGTTATAGACTGATGTTAATAGAGGAAGATTACATACGAGAGTAAGAAATTATTTTTAAAAAATGGCCAGCACAGCATTTGATGTTTAGCGTTCTTTCCTTTCTTGGTGTGAACAGCAGAGCTCTGTGTCTTTCCACTGGTGAGCACGGGCACAAGTGGCTGCTCTAAGCACCTGGCTGGCAATCTACTGTCTGCTTGTTTTCTTTGTTCTCTCCTTGAGTCTGCATACCGAGAACTAGGAGTACGTGGTGTGTTTTCTCAACCACTGTATTGTTTGAGCTTTGCAGTAGCTCCAGGAGTCCAGAGAGGGCAGGAGTTATTGTCCCTCTCTTAGAGAAGGAAACCAGGGTCCCAAGAGTGAGATTCATGGTTGAACATAGAATTTCTGAGTCTCGCTCTAGTATTGTTTTTTCTTCTACTCCAGGAACGTGACAATAAAGTATTTTATAGATACTCTCCTCTATCCTGTCATTTACCCAGACCAGGCTTCTATCTGTGGACAAGCCAGACACATTGCCTCCATTCCAGAGCCTCCTGCTCTTGCCCTTGTCATGATACCCTTCCCCAGATGCTTAGCCTTCCCAGACCTTGCCCTTAAAAGAATAAAGGTAATAACTGACGTGGCAGCCAGAAGCACTTTACCTCTGGACTGACTCCTACTGGCTCATGGTAACAACATCTCTACAGAGGACAAAGGATATGGGGTACAGTGCTCCAGGTGCTCCATTAGAAGCACCTCTTCAGGCTTCTAGTGTGTCTCCATTCACGTGGCCCTGGCTGGTGTGTGTCTGCTTCCGACTGGTTTATAGTTGCCAGTTTTTCACTCGCCTGGTTTTTTTTACCTCATTCTCTTTTTTAAAGGGAGAAAGCAAGCAAGCAATCCAGTTTTCTTGGGCCCCAGTAGCTCGCTAAACAAGCAAGTCACCACTTGTGCTCCCAGCTTCGTACTCAACATTGCTCACTGTAGCAAGTATTGTGGAGTTTAGTAACGAACATCCAACAGTTAGAGCAGATAAAGCCAGAAAGGACGGCCATCAGCAGCCAGACAAAGTAATTACAGGGTGTGCTGAGTGCTGTGAAGGAGACAAGAGGCTATTCCGTCCAAAGGATGGGTGAGAGCATGCTGCAGGGGCAGAGAACCCTCATTGACAGCAACAGAGGTTCCTTTGTCCTTTATGCTAGGCGTGCATGTTCACCTCAGCCACACCACTGTGGTGCAGACTAGTCTAGAGGGGGATTTGGAGCCCAGCAGTTGGAAAGGAATGGTTTTCTGGATAAGGATAGTACAGTGCCTGTGGCCCTTAGCCCCAACACACTTGCCCTTACTTGAGCTGCCCCCTGAGCCTGGTCTGTTGTGGCCACAGCGTTTCACCACAACCCCAGAATTAGAGCCTCTTGCCGGCTCTCATCATGACTGCTCCCAGGGCTCCTTTGCTTCATGTGCTGGAGCCTCCAGAGAATGGGAATCCAGAATCCTGCAGGGTTCTAGGGAGTATGCTTATCAGTGCCCAGAGAGCCAGAGAAAGAAGTATCAGGCCACGAGCTGAATACGGTGGCGAAGACGCAACAGAAACAGTGGAGTTGGTTGCTTTGGGGAAGGGCAGTGATCCCAAGAGTTGGTGCTCAGAGAGTCTCCACTTGATTCCTGGCTCAGCCCTTCATGCTCTCATGCTGTCCTTTCAAGAAGAGTTTTTGAGGTGGCATTGGGCTAGCCTTTGAGAGGCTTAGTGTCTTTAAGCCCAGGCACAAGTGCTAGCGCTCTTCCCTCATCTCCTCGGAACCAGGCCCATTCTTGGGGAAGCAGGGAGGGGCTCCTTTTTATAGCCCGCATGGAGGCTTTGTGTATAGGCTGTGCTACTTCCTTCCGGCTCTGGTCCTTCCAGTGTTGGCCAGAGGCCCTGGCTTCAGCAAAATTCAGGATGTGGAGTAAATGGGGTGAGGCTTTCTCTAGCAAAAGATTGACATCTCCTTTACTGAGCCCGGGCCTGGCACAGATGAGTTGGGAAACAAGAAAAAAAGGTGACTTGGTCCTTGATCCTGAGGAGTTTGCAGTCTGAAACATGCAGCAAACCAGAAAGTCAGGGTTCACAGGAGACAGTGTTGCCTTAAAAGTGCTGAGGGCTGAGTCTGAGGACTGGGGGGGGGGGATCTCCTTGGCAGCCCATCTTGTTCTGTGGGGTCTGTCTGCCACTGACTTACACATTAGTCTTGGGTAGAAGATCTGTACAAAGGTTCTTGAAGAGAAACATGGACACTATAAAAAGTACATGGTCTGGCAGAAGCTCTAGGTCCTGGCACTTAACTGGCCAGACTACTGAGGGCTTGGGCCCCAGCAAGTTTGACAGCACTTGTGTAGGATCTAATTTTTCTCCGCCCTAACTGGGGTATTCACTTCAGGATTGACTTCCTGGAGATACGGCTGAATTGAAGTCCTATGAAATGATTGTTGTGGGCATGTGTACCTGAGGGTCAGCGAGTGTCCTTGCCTTGGCCTTCTCTGACATAAGAGTAACCCTTAACAGCTCCTGGGTTCTTATGGGGTGCGCAGGGATCCCGGGGCACCAGCTGCTAGCGTGGCACCGGTCCCCTGCACGCACCTGGAAGGCGGCGGGTCCCGCAGCGCGTTGCCGTGTGTCCCTGCTTCTCTGGTCTCTGTGGGTCTCTGCTACCGAGGCTGGCTCGGTCGAGTTCCGCCCCAATTTCACCCGTGCACTCTCTAAGTTCAGGGCCCGTCAGCTGCCGGGTCACGAGGAGAGGTGCGGGACGGCTAAAGCTGGATTCCCGTGAGTCGATGATGGAAGGATAGCACCCCCGGGGAAGACTGGATCGTAGGCAACAAGACACGGGACTCAGCTTAGTCAGTGTTACAGCTCTTTATTCAGTGACTCAGCTCGGCTCCAAGTCTTGGTGATCCAGCTCCAATTATTGAGGAAAAACCAGGACACTTTATACCGTGGGGGTGGTAGTAAAAACCTTAGCTGATAGGTACTTTTAGGATGCCCCATTTACATGTGGCGGTAAGCTCCTGCCAGGCTGTCAGACTGCCTGAAAATCACACAGGAAAACCTGGCATTTCCAGAGCCAGAGGCCATGTTTCTGTGGCGGCTACTTCAAAAGACAGTCAGGAAGATGCCAGGGAAGCATCCTGCTGAAAAAGGAGTCTCTACATTTGAATCCGAGCCTGTGGGCTTTCCGGACATGAAGAGACTACTACTTTACACAGCAGGAGTCCCCAACAGGTTCTGGCTGTGTATGTGTGGGTATTGTTGAGGGAATTCTAGTCTCATGGGGTAGAGTAACTCTGATCAGCCTTGGGCCCAGACAGTGTGAGCCCAAGTTCATAGAGTGACTAACCCTAGGAAGGTGAGAAGGAAGGCCTCAGCCACAGGTCTCACAGGTTTAGAGATAGCAGGTCGGTCGTAGCTCTGACTTGGAGATAGTAGGTGGGCACAGCCATTGACAGGGCGGCCCTCCTCTGAGCCTTCGCATACATACTTGTCCCACCTGATACTCCAGATGTTTGGACATGGGTCTTCTCTTCCACCCCCATCACTTCCTCCACCCACAACAGTAATTGAGCATAAGTCCCAGCTGGGATTGTGGCCTTCCTTGAGATCATGTAGCATATCCACTAGGGAGGTGAGGAAGGTAGCATGTCACTGCCAGGGATTTTTATGGACATCTTCTTGAGGTCAGCAATGACACGAGAACAGAATACCTGGTATGACTGCTCCCGAGAGGCTGTCCTGATTTCTTCCCTAAGTACTGGCTCAAACTGGAAGCATGAAGCTCTGTATAAGGATATTAGTAGGGGGCACAGGGAGAAACAGTAAAGCTGGGGAGGGGATGAGAGGAAATTTGAAAGCATCTAAGCCAGACTTCCTGGGAAGGCAATGAACAAGTGAGTTTGTGCCTCTGTGGATTGAAGTCAAGAGACTAGATCACTAACTTAGGTCTTGCTTCTCTAAGAAACACAGAGGAGACAAGAGAGTGACTTGGGCTGGCATGGCCCAAAGGGAGTATGATCAGATGCTGTAGAGGGGCTGGGTCATATAGCTTTAAGACAGGAGAACTTGGGGTCTGCAGAGATGGGGCCTTCTGAGTCACCAGGCCTCCAGTTTGATGACTGACTTTGTCGTTGAGAACTAATCCCAGTGGTTCTCTGCTGAGGATTTCAAACTGGCACCGCTTCCACAAGCAAGAGGTAGCAGTAACACAAAATCCAGAGAGCTGGGAGCCAGGGCTAGGTGGTGAGAAAGCAGAAGTTCGGGAGTTCTGAAGGGGAACGCCTTCCCTTCCCATCTTCCTCTTGTCTCTCCACTTCAGTCTGAAGCTGCTGTGGTTTCCTTTTTGGGAGAGAGACCCCAGATTTTCCTTTTACCTTCTAACCCATTGCATGTTCTGTGTTCTTGGTTGGGCCTTACAGACAGGGCAGTAGGGAGGCCTGCAGGTGTCCTAGGCTGTAGGGAACAGGGAGGGTCTCATTTATCTGCTGAGCAGGAGAGGCTGGTCAGCCAAGACTCACTATATTTTTCTTCCTTTACACAACTTAAGTTCCCTCTGGGTATGGGGCTGTGAAGGTGGTCCATGCTCTTAGGAATTTTGCATTCTAGTGGAGAAGATAATCAAAACCTTAAAATATACACACAGGTGCTTGTAAAATGGCTCAGCAGGTAAAAGCACTTGCTATGCAAGCCCAAGGATCTGAGTTCGATCCCTTTCAGAAGAGAACTGACTCCTGAAAGTTGTCCAGTTGTCCTCCAACTCCCCCCCCATACACATAAATAATAAAATTAATTTTTAAAAATCCACATACCGTTACTGCTGTGGTGAGTGCCACCAAGCAGCAGCGCACACTTGGAGTCCTGCCGCCTTCCCCTCTGCATTGCTCCCACTTGGCTACATCCCACCCAGATCCCAAGGCAGTACAGCACATGCCTAAGGAACATACAGTCTCAGCTTTGAAATATTGTTGGCTTAGCCACTCACCAGTTGTTACCTTGGGTGGGTTCATTAACCTCTGCGCTTAGTTTTCATACTTGGGAAATAGGAACCTAGTTCTTGCTTCATTGCGTTAGTTGTAAGGATAAAGCAAAGCAGTTTTATGAGCTTTATGTAATGTGCAAAGTAAATATGCAAAAAATGAGTGACAGGATGCCAGATGCCACTCTTGCTGCTGCTACCCTTCCCACCCAGCAGAGGCCTTATCCTCTGTGCTTTGCAGCTTCTCAGAACACGTCTGTAGACTTTAACACAACATATCGATCATTGTGTACAAATTGAATCCACATTGAAGCTCTGTGAGGTACCTATGTTCCAAGTATGAAGCCCTTATAGGTGGTTAGTGAATATGTTTAATCATGAATAATAAAGTTGCATGTGAAAGATTGGGCTGGGGACTAATGAGAGAAAAACGAATCTTTTTTGCGTGTGTGTGTGTGTGTGTGTGTGTGTGTGTGTGTGTGCGCGCATGCGCATCAGTGTGCCATGCGGAGGTCAGAGAATAACTTGAAGAGTTGGTTCTCTTCTTCCCACTATGTGGAACCTAGGGATTGAACTCAGATCTTCAGACTTGCAGCAAGTATTTTTAGTCATTGAACCATCTGGCTGGCCTCAAGAGGAGGGAATCTAAAGGGTGCTTCTGAAGTTTCAATGTGTGTATCTATTTGAATGGTAATACCATTGGCTAACCCAAAGGGACATGGTAAGAAGCCTGGGGTTTTGATAGAAAAGACAGTTTTGGTGTTTGAGGTTTGTCTTTGGGGTTTTGGGGGGTGAGGGATGGAGTAGATGCATAGGTAGAAATAGGAAGTAGGCAGTGTATAGGGTCAGAAACTGAGAAGCTGGAGATGTTTTTTGACATGTCTGTACATCAGGTAATTACGGCTGTGGGCATGACTAGCATTGAGGGGAGGGCAAGGCACCAGCAGAAGATAGGGCTTTGGCCTGAGCCTTGATGAAAGCTAGTATTCAATGGAGATTAGACCTGTAGCTCACAAAGAAGCAGGAAAGTCCAGGCAAGGTTGTGTGGGAAAAGTCAAAAGCAGAACATCAAACAGCAGGGAGGTTGTGAGAGAACATGGCAGAAAAGGCAGTACACCTAATATGCTGATGTCTCTGTGACCTAATATACTATGGAGGCATTCTATGATGGTTGATTGGTTGGTTGGTTTGCTTGCTTGCTTACTTGCCTGTTCTTTGAGATCCCGGACCGTCCTGGGATCTGGCTCTAGTGGGCCCTAGCTTCTGTCCAATAGCTAGAAGAATAGCAGACATGCGCCATCTATAAAAAACATGGCCGCTATCAGCCTCTTGGAAAGCAGAGATACTTGGGTGACCATGGCTACCTGGAGAGTCATCTGTGTTCAGAAAGAGAAGCTGGGGAAATAATATTTTTTCCAGCTCCTACCTTCCCTGGCTGTAGCCATCAAATCCACTGTAGGCCATGTATAAATACATGTCAGCCTTTCAGACCTGCCTTCCATGGGGGACGTAGAGACCCTTTACATACCCAACACCCTAGACATCTCCCTGTTGTTCTATGTTTTGTATGACCTCATAGTTATCTGCTTCTCCATCTGTTTCCTCCATCAGGCAGGGGTTTTCTGAAGGGCAGGAACTCAAAACCTTATTGATCTGTTTCCCCAGGACCCAACTCAGGGCCTGATGTGGAGTAGATAGATGCCTAGTAACTAACAGGATGATGGAACAAATGAATAAACATCACAGGTGACTGACTGCTCTTCTGGCTCTGAGAGGTTTCTGTATGAGCCTCCTTTCTCTTCCTTCCTCTGGGACTCAATGCTGTTACCACCTGGACTGGGTGAGAATAAGGTATGTCCTAGGAAAAAGGACTGCCTGCCTGGGCAGTGTGATGCCCTTTGACACCTCTCTTCTTTTCCCCTGTATTCCCAGTGCCTGAGCTGACACTGCCTTGGGGATACTTGAGAGGCCACCATCTGCCATAAAGCACCATGTGATTATAAGAAGACCCCTTGGACTCTCTATTCCTCATTTATCTAAAGAAGAGATTCCTCTAGAATCTAGGCTCTGTATTGGTGAGGATCCTGTACAGATGTGACCTAAAGCAGTTAGTACATAGATAGCAGTGCAAGGTCCTCTGTAGGGGATCCTACAGACCTCCATCTAGCTGTCTAAATGACCTTTTCCTGTTTACCAAGGTAGGAAAGGGGCTGGATTCAGTCAGACCCAGCTGCTCTTGGTCAGGTGTTCAGGGAGTCTCTTGTGGGCCTGAGTTGGTTTGGCTAAGGTTCCTGCTGTGTCCTGAGGAAGGGTCACCATTTCTTTGTCCCACAGCCGCCAGTATGGTAGCAGCTGCTTGCCGACAGGCTCTGAAAGGACAGTGTGTATCTTGACATCACCTTCCCTTTTCCATGTGACTCTGACCCTAGATGTGGGACCCCTATCCGCAGTTCTGTAATTAAGGTCTTGAGTTTGGTGGTTAGTCTCCCTTGCCTTTCCAAGTTCTGCTGTTTCTAACCTTGAAGAAAAATTAGTTGGCTTCCAGGGGCTGTGTGCTCTGAAGAGCCCTAAAAAAAGCTTTGTATCTGTGTCTCTCTCTCTCCATCTCTCTATCTCTCAGGTCCCACTATTATTAACCTTTTTTAAATTTAAAATTTTAATTTTTGAGACTTTTATACATGAGTACTATATTTATATCATTTCTGCCCCCTCTCTCTCCCCTCCACGTCCTCCTGTGTCCCACCCCCACTCACTGAAATTCTTGACCTCCTCTTTAATTATTGTTACATATGTGTGTACGTATATACATACACACATACAGAACTTACTGAGTCCATTTAGTGTTGCTCATATGTACACATGTTTAGGTCTAACCACTCGGGATTAGATACTCCTTGAGAATACTTGACTCTTCCTTTCAGCACCCGTTGACTGCTTGAACTCTTCATCTAGGAGGGAATTCACATGTGTTACCATTATTTATGTCTAGTTGAGGCAACCATATTGTTGAGATTTCACGGGTTACCCCTGTCCTTTAGGTTTCCTGCTCTCCTGGAACACTGTCTAGGTTACAGAATACTACTCTAATGCCCATCTCTGTAGTGGCTGGACAGGATGATTGTCCCATTGCGATGGGCAGGAGAGCTGATGGCAGGAATGTGCCTGGCCTGATGTCTGGGAAAAGTAGGAGTGGGTTTTGGAGACTGGAAGCAGCCTTCCTTCAGAGGAGCACTCACTAGATGGGTCCTCTGTGTGCTCTATTCTCTTCTTTCCCAGGCTTCATTTAGCTTGTCCGGTAGCAGCACTGTCTCATCTGCCCACTCAATGAATAGAGCGCTCCCCCAGGTATAGGAATCTGTTCTACAGAAGCAGGGCCTCATCCATCCCTAAGGTGTCTAGCTTCACAGCTTTCAAAGTGCTTGGGATTAGTTCTCAGGATGGTGGCTCAGAGGAGGAAGCAGTCTTCTAAAGGGACAGTGGCTGCCTTTACTGGCATGTTCTAAAGGTTCTCGCTGTCTGTGCACACATAATCCAGATGTTCTGAGTGAGGCTGGTCTCCAGTCTGTGGTTTCAAGGCAGGAGTCTCTCCCTGTGCTGAGGAATAAAGAGATGTGCGAAGAAGGGATGAAAAAGGAACATTACCTTTCCAGAGTCTGCTGCTTGTATAAGCTTTGACTTGGCAAATTTAGTTTTGTGGCCTCTACTGCCCAAGTACAGGCTGTAAGCACCTTTTCTTCTACCTAACCAGAATACAGACCAGTCTGAGGTTGGGGTAAGGGTAGGTCAGGGCTGCTGTGCCCAGGTGTGTGTTTGGTTAGTAGTATGTATACAGCCTCACTGATAGCCAGAGAGGAAAATAGGCTTGGTATTTGTGACTTCGGATCTGTTGATCTCTTTTTTTTTTCTAGACCCCATCATGGGGATACATGTGCCTAGACTGGGGCAGAGTGAAGATGGAGTGCTATAGGTCCAGGAAGCAGTGTCTTTTTTTTTTTTAATCATTTTTTTTAATTTTTAATAACTACATAATTAGAAGAAGCATTTCACTACAACTTTAACATATTCAGTAACACACTCCAGAGCGAGAGTACATCTCTTTCACAAGTGGGTGCAAGTTTCTAGGTTCACAGTTGAATTAATACAGTTATACAATATTGAACTCAGTATAAGCCCTGTAAGACATAAAATTGAATGAGTTTTTAACCTTTAAAAAAGATCTCCATTTCATTTTAGAATATAGCAATGTCTTTTCTTTTTAATTTTTATTGTTTTTATTTTGTGTATGAGTATATTGCCTGCATGTATAGAAGTGCACCTGTGTCATTCAGTGCCCACAGAGGTCAGAAGAGGGTTTCGGATTCTCCTGGAACTGGAGTTGCATATGATTTTTAGCCACTATGTGGGTGCTGGGAATAGAACCCAGGTCCTCTGCAAGAGCAGCCAGTGCTCTTAACCGCTGAGCCATCTCTCTAGCCCCCCCCCTTTTTTTTTTCTTTTCTTTTTTTTTAAGGACAGTGTCTTAGAGCATGTTTGCATACACTAAGAGTCCTTTTCCTCCCCACATGGTACTCTGATCTGTGTGAGACATAATTGTAAAATGATTGCTTAGGTACTTTTCTTTGTGGCGTATCTTCATAAAACTCTTTTTGGTTTGGGTTTGCCCCCTTAGCAGAGCCCTGGCAGACAGCTATGTTCATCTCTCCTGTTACCAACTTTCATAGGTCCCATGTCAGTAGCACCAGGCACACAGGTCATTCCCAGCAAGGCCTTCACAGTAACCTTGTGAGGTGAGAGGAATTCCCGGTTTTCCAACATGGGAACTGAGGCTGAAGGAATGAGAGACTGCCAGAGCCTCACAGCTGGAATTTAAGACCCTCATGGTTCATCTTCGCTCTCCTACATAGGCCTGACAGCTTCATGTCTGAGGCAGACTTTTCTGATGGAAAGAGGCAAACCTCCTCCAGGGGCAGGGAAGAGAGCAAAGCTCCCAGGATCGCCTGGTGTACCAGACAGTCTAGCCTATGAAAAGTTTTTTAGCCCCCAGAGCTGGCATGAGATGCTAGTTCTTGGCATCAGTTTGGTGGTTCCTGATACCCCAGAGACCTTCAAGATATGCCTGTAATCTCAGCACTCTGGAGGATGAGTCACGAGGATCGTGAGTTCTAGGGCAGCCTGTGCTGCCATAAAGAGACTGTCGAACAAAAAGAAAGAGAGGTGTGTGCCAGGGAGGAAGGGAAGACCAAATCTTTATTTCTTTGTAAAAATTTGTGAAGATTAAAGGACTGGGTCTTCTTACTTCCCAGGCAGCGCACTTTATTATAGTCTGCCATAGCCCTGTTTGGAATGGCAATACTCAGGGTACACCTAAGCCTAGATAAGCCTCCCTTGGCCTGAAGCCCTGGTCCTTGGAGGAGTGAGCATCTGGAAGCTGAAAGCTCCTGATGGCTGTACTAGCCAGGTTATGCCCACTCAGTTTGGGGTGAGCCTCCAATTGAGGCCCTCCCCTCTCAGCCCCCCCAGGGCCCAGTTGTGGAATCTGCCCTTACCTTCAGAGACTTCTTCCTCCTCATTCCCCCAGCCCCTGCATAACCGGGACCTTCTCAGTGTCTTGGCTTTCTTTCCAGCATTCTCCCAAACATTTCTCTTCTGTGGTTCTTGGGAGTCGAGGGGAGTGGGAGGAGGCTGGCTCACAGATCTCCGGGCATAGGGCATGAGTCTCCTGTTCCTCCAAGCAGTCCTGTCCCCCGCCCCACTTGTCATTTATCACACAGAAGGTCTCACCCAGACCATGGCTGGCTCAGCCTTCTGTTCCCACTCTGTAGCTAGAGTAGAGGCCATGTCTGACTAGGGAATCTCCTCTCCATGGTGACAGTTCTTCGGGACCAGTCTGGGCTTTCTCAGATAAGGGAACCTATTGCATTTGTTCTGGGGTCCAGGAGGATGGGTGGAGGCAGCACAGGCTGTGTTTCAAGGGCCTTGTAGAATATCTCATTTCTGACAGACCCTTTTCAACTTACTTTTGACTTGGTAGACTTGGAGGGCATCAGAGCCAGGCTGGTGTCTCCTTATAGGAGGAAGTACAAGTGATCACATACGATCATTGTGGGCTTGGGAGAGTAGTGTGTCTGGCCTCCCTGCTCTATGCCTGCCTGATCCCTATTTAAGCATGTGCCTGCTCTGACTTCAGACTGGACTTTGTAGAAATGTGTAGAACAAAGAACAGGCTGTAGCTCACCTAGGACCCACTGACTGCCTGTGTACACACACACACACACACACACACACACACACACACACACACCCATCCATCCATACCCATGTGTGTACAAGAGTCTACAGCTGCTTGCTGAGTGGTAACCACTTTATTGTGGACTGTCCGGGGGGGACCGGAGAGCAGAAGCAGGAAAGCCCCTACTATGGACCATGTAGACCCTGGCCTGTATGCACCGGAAAAATATTCTAGTTTCTGTTTCAGAGGGCAGAATTTATGGTGTTTGTGAGGTGTCTGATCTGGGCATTTCCCCTAATGGAAGTTCTTCTTTCCATCTTTAGAAACTGTTCTCAGTCTGGGATTTTATGACCCAGATTCCCACTCCCTATTTATACCTGAGTAGAATGACTCAGTTTTACTCCATCCCCATTCCTCCCCTACCCATGTGCCTGTGTTTTACTCATTTGTTCATTCAGTCATTCAGCATGTAGTAGAGGGGCTCTACTTGCCCAGGGGGAGATGAGGAACATGTATTTTCATAGCAGCATGAGACATTAAGAGGATGATCACTGCAGGCTGGTGTTTCTCATTTGGTAGGAGAGAGCAAGGGGGAGAATGTAGTCAGGCCAGGGCCCAGGGTGACAGGGGCAGAAACATGTGCTGTTCTTACTGTGGGTGTGGCTTAGTTTGGATGGGTCAAAGAAGAGGGGAAGGAAGGCAGAAGCTCAGAGGTAAATCTCTGAGCTCTATCATAAAGAACCTTTAGCACTTGGGAGGGGAGTAAATGGATTTACAAGACAGGTCCAAACTGTTTTGTGAAGGTTCAGAGGAGTCAGGAAAGGGTGGCAGTTTGGTGAGAAGTAAGGCCAGCAGCAGAAAAATCAGGGCTTCCGAAAGCTGGCGGGCTTTGCTAAGGGGACAGAATTGTGGCGGTAGATCTGGGGTGAGGGTCAGAAGTGATGCCACTGTGACCATGCTCAAGGGACAGGACAGAAAGAATGCAAGCTGGTGGGTGGGGACTGGCCAATCAGTCTAGGGGCAGAACATTTTAAGTTCCCAAGCTGAAGAAAAGCTCACAGTCATGTCTGTTGGCCAGGCCTAAGTTTCTTCCATTTGACCTGATTGTCCCCGAATCTCTCATCCTGGGCTGAGTGTTTCCTGCTGGCCAAGGAGAAGCTATGGCAAGATCTCTCAAACCTGGGCTCAGAGCTTCCACACCTGCTGGCCATGGAGCAGCTCCCTCCATGTGGTGCACACAGGGCGGGTGCTTTCAGCTGTGACTGTGGTCTCACCAGCATCCTCTTGGCTGCTCCTGTTACCACCCTTCACAAGGGAAGCTGAGGGACAGAGTAGTTGTCCCTCTGCTAAGACTACACAGTTAATGTGTGGTAGGATTAGGGTTCTTCCTCACCTCAGTGTCTGTGAACACTGTTTCTACAACCCTGTTGTCCTGAGAAACTCAGGTCCTTAGATCTTCAGTTGATAAGACTGCAACTGGGAGAAATTAAATGAGTCTCTAGCAAAGAGTTGCTCCATCTTTCACTTAAGTTAGTGGCCAAAGCAGATTGTTTGCCACTCAGGCCCATTTACTTGCTTCACCTGTGCTTGTGAGAGCATTTGAGGACTCTTTCATAGCTGAGATAAGGAAGTGGACTAAGCCCAGATACCTACCTGATGTACTTGGACAGCCAAGGCCTTAGCAAGAACTAGATCTTTTGCTCAGACTCATATGGGCATGTCTTTGGAGTATGGGATATTTCAGGACTTAACCATTGTTCAGGACTTGAGCCAACATTCTCAGGGATTCTGAAGCCCATTTGGACCTACCCAGCCCTGCCCCTAGGACTTTATGATTGGGTCCTTGTGTGTGTTGTGTTAGGAAGTGGTCCATATGAAATAGCTTTGGGTCCCCGTTATTCCTTCTGGAATCTTCACTCTTCTCCAGGTCAAAGAGTCCAGGCTGCACTCTCAGCAATAGAATAAAGATGGGTAAAGAATACCACACAGACTTCTCTGTTGCCAGAGAACCCTGTCAGCCTTTAGACCAAGTGCAAGCACTCACTCATGCTCCCCGCCTTTGTTCTTTTTTTTTTTTTTTTTTTTTTGAGCCACTATGTTGGCTCAAGTTACTATGTTGTCTTGGCTGGTCTTGAACTCAGAAATCTGCCTCCTGAGTGCTGAAATTAAAGGCGAGAGCCATTACATCAGCCCATCTCTTTTTTTATCATGTGGGCTGCCTGTGAGTGGTTTTGAGTTCTATCTCAGAGAGGGGAATGTCGAATCTGGGGGGCACGATTAAGAAAGGCAGGCTGTCCTTTTGATAGTTTGGGGAGACCCCAGCCTGACGTTGGCCCTTCACTACCTTCCTAGTTGATATTCGTGAAATCAAAGAGATCCGCCCAGGGAAGACTTCTCGAGACTTTGACCGCTACCAAGAAGACCCTGCTTTCCGGCCAGACCAGTCACACTGCTTTGTCATCCTCTATGGAATGGAATTCCGCCTGAAGACCCTAAGCCTGCAAGGTGGGAGACAAGGGCTTGGAGGAGGCAGGGTATACTCTGGGTAAGGGGAAAGCCCACCAGCCCTTGATCATATGGGAGGCATATGCCCTTACTGTTGCTCTGCTCACAGCCACATCTGAGGATGAAGTGAACATGTGGATCAAGGGCTTAACTTGGCTGATGGAGGACACATTGCAGGCAGCCACACCCCTGCAGATTGAGAGGTAAGACTCATCTCTGATGTGGTTAAGGCCAGATGTCTTAGAACTAGACAACAGAGACTTCAGGCTTTGCCCTAGCTGAAGAAATGGCCCTTACTTTAGACTTCTCTCTCTCCAGGTGGCTCCGGAAACAGTTCTACTCAGTGGACCGGAACCGTGAGGATCGGTAGGTTCTCATGCCCAGCAGGTGGGTAGAGATGCCTTTGAGTCAGAGGACCCAAAGTAGTGACCTGCCTCAAGTGGACCAAGGAGTTCTAGCACAAGCATTGCAAGCTGATGAGGGAAGCCAGTGTTCTCTCCCAATGGGCAGAATGTTTGCATAAAACTGGCTCTGAGTGTCCTATAAGGGTGGCTAGTAGTACATGAGGGAGTACTTCAAGGTGCTTTCAGGCCTGGAGTGCCCCATAGGCACCAAGAGATTGGGCAGCAAAGACCAGATGGCATGCTCTACTATACCATGATAAAGGCCCTCTGATGGTCCCAAGAGGCAAGCAGTCATGGGGAGGTGCAGAGGAGTGACATGCCCTGACTTAGAGTTTGCTCAGGATCATGTTGGCTGCTGAGTAGAAGGCTCTTAGAAGCTGTTCACCAGTATAGGTAAAGGACGAGAGGGCTTGGATTGGGTTAATTATGATAGGAATTAGCTGGATTTGGGCTGCATTGTTTTGTTTAAAATTGAGCCAGAATAATTTCCTGACCTGTTCATTTGGGGATGTTGAAGAGGGAACTCAAAGATCAGTAGGCTTTTTGGCTTGAGCAGCTAGAAAATGAAGTTGCAGCCTGAGACAAGAAGACAATGGGAGGAAGACATTGTGGGGAACTCAGGGGTTCAGTGTGGATAAAGGTTTTATGATACACATTAGATGTGCAGGTAGAGGTAGAGTCACCAAGTGGGTAGAATAAGTTCAAAGGAGAGGTTGGGGCTGGAGGAGGTAACATAGGTGTGTATAGGTGATATGGAAAGCCTGGAGGCAAATGAGATTGCTTGGGGTACCTGGATATCAAGAAAAGGGAAGAGGCCCAATGGCTGACTCCAGACAACTCCAAACTGGGGTTGAGGAGGGATTCGTGAAGACTGTAAGTTAACCCTGTGTTTAATGACATGATGGGTGTAGCATCTGCAGCCAGTGCTGAGCAACTTAGGGCTATAAAGGAAGTGTGGGTAATTCTTCTAGGAGTTTTACCACAGAGCGGGAGGGGGCAACAGCTGTAGAAATAAGCAGGGCAAGATGGAAAGACAGTCTGTATCATGGTGGGAGTCTACAGACGGAAAGATGGTAAGCAGAGGCTTCTGTCCCCTTCCTTGAAAGTGGGGCCTTTGGCAGCACCTACCTGTCTGACAGGGTCAAGTAACCCAGTACCTGCTCAAAGCAAGCATTTACTCTACAGCAGTTGACTGCTGCTACAGAGCTGAGTGCCCCTCAGGGAAAGTTGGTGCTTCTGTCAGACTGAGGGTTCAGCCAGCCCCCTGTCCAGGCCAGGAGCTTTCCCAGGCAGCAACAGCTGCATTTAGCTAAGTGTGCCCACCCTTCCCTCCCTGCTGGTACTTACATTGGGTTGCTGATGAACCTAGGGGCTGTGGATTCCAAGATACCCCAGTGGGTGGCAGGTATTGTGAGTGGGCACTGCCTTCTGCCCTGGACAGGCTGACCACCATCCATAGAAGGGGAGGTGGGGGCATGAGCAGTCCTGGGTATGATTGTTGGAAATTGCTTCTCTTCTGTGCCTGACCTGCTTACCCTTGGTCACGTCTTGCTAGAATATTGGTTCACTGAGGCCCAGAGAAAGGAAGGAAGGAACTTCTGTTGGTCACAATGAATTTTTGATCCAGTTTTGCCCTTAGGACTACAAGTTCTCAGAACCTAGTTGTTTACTGTTCAGCTTTAGGCGGGGCTCAGCCTACAGCTCAGAAAGATATCCCTTTTTTCTTAGTATATCAGCCAAGGACCTGAAGAACATGTTGTCACAAGTCAATTATCGGGTCCCCAACATGCGCTTCCTCCGAGAACGGCTGACGGTAAGGGCCACTCAGGACTATCTACTGGCCAGTCAGAGGAGGCTAGTAGTTCCTCAGCGAGGGGCTGACTGGCATTCCTGCTTTGTCCCACATAGGACCTGGAACAGCGCAGCGGGGACATCACCTATGGACAGTTTGCTCAGCTGTACCGCAGCCTCATGTACAGCGCACAGAAGACGGTGCATGAGTCATTTGCCCTCCCTTGCTCTTGCCCTTGTGTCTTACTTCTTCCTCAGCCCTGCATGCTCAGCCCTGCTGCCCTGCTTGGGGACTTTTCGACGCCATTACTCTACCCTCCTCCTGAAGTCCACCCCCATCTGCTTCCCCAGCCTTTTTTTCCTAAGAGCCCCTTTCCTCCATGGCCTCCAGGGCTCTAGCCCTGACTAGATTCTGTTTTCTACAGATGGACCTCCCCTTCTTGGAAGCCAGCACTTTGAGGTTTGGTTTGGAATAGGGCATTGGTTCTCCTCTGGATGATTCCAGATCCAGATGGGAAGCAGCGGGAGGGTGAGGCATGGTGGACTCTTTGGAGAGCTGTACTAAGTGGGACTTGGGTTGTGCTTTGCAAGGGTCCCCTTGTCTGTGGACTTTGACAACCAGCTAACAGCCAGACACTTATCTTCTCTCCCTGCAGAACTGGGGAGCGGCCAGAGCTCTGTCGGGTATCTCTTCCCGAGTTCCAGCAGTTTCTCCTTGAGTACCAGGGGGTATGGCTGGGCAATGGCTGGGCCAGGGAGTCAGGCCAAAGGGCAGGCTTATCATTAGAGGCCTTTCCATGACTCCCTTTCTGCCTAGCAGGAACTATGGGCAGTTGACCGCCTTCAGGTGCAGGAATTCATGCTCAGTTTCCTCAGAGACCCCTTGCGAGAGATTGAGGAACCATACTTCTTTTTGGATGAGGTGAGCCCCACCTTCCACATCATTCTGCAGAAAAAGTAGGTGGGATGAGCAGAGCTCACCTGGGCCTTAGGTGCTCCTACTGTTCCCTTGCCTAGCTCAGTTGACTGAGCACCCTCTTGTTCTCTTGACTCCATCCCGGCGGCAGCCAGGACTCACTTTCTTGCTCCTTCCACATTTGCTCCTGCAGTTTGTTACCTTTCTGTTCTCCAAAGAGAACAGTGTGTGGAACTCCCAGCTGGATGCCGTGTGCCCAGACACCATGAACAACCCTCTCTCCCACTACTGGATCTCGTCCTCGCATAACACGTGAGTGTGGCTCTCTCTGTCCATCCAGCCTCTTCTGGGAGGGAGGAGGGTCCACTAAACCACACCTCTCCTTGCTTATCTAGGTACCTGACTGGGGACCAGTTCTCCAGCGAATCCTCACTGGAAGCTTATGCTCGCTGCCTGAGGATGGGCTGTCGCTGCATTGAGTGTGCGTGGGGCCCGGGGTTGGGGAGGGAAGGTAGAAGGCCTACCCGCTTGACCATGATGATGTTGCTCCCTAGTGGATTGCTGGGACGGCCCAGATGGGATGCCAGTCATTTACCACGGGCATACCCTTACCACCAAGATCAAGTTCTCAGATGTCCTGAACACAATCAAGGAGCATGCTTTCGTGGCCTCAGAGTGAGTGGGTGTAGAGGACATGGGGGCAAACTTAACCTCTAGCCCTCTCACTCCTGGGACCCCTCACATGGCTTGCCCCTACATTCCTGCTCTTCCTCTTCTACTCTTGCTCAAGTCATTGTTTCCTACTTCTTACCTCTGTTCCCTGCATCTTTGCATGGCCACCTTCATGGGTCCTCTTCAGCCTGTGGGAAGCATTAAGTTCTTCCTCAAAGAAACTTGTCCATAACTGTGGTCTCGGGTATCCTGTCAGCTCCTTTCCCTTCGTAGTCCAGAAAATTATCTGTGTTCCCTATGAGCCATTCTTCAGTCCCTATCCACTACCAAACCTGCAGTCCCCAGTCTCAACTCACTGAAAAGATCTTCAAGCTAGGCTGCTTCTCATCTTTCCCAAAGTATTTGGTGTGGAGTATGTCTTGAACTGCTGAACAGCTCTATAGCTAGACTAACTCTGAGGTTACCTTTTGCAGCACTTGACACTCTTTGGTTCCTGCTGCCTAGCTGTCTCTTGAGGAGCTCTGTTAACCTACCCAGGGCTACCTCCTCTCTAGGAGAGGTCCTGTGGTCAAAGTGCCCCCAGTCCTTGGCTCTCATCATTTCACACTGTAAGGGCCTATTTGGGCTAAGACTTGATCCCACAGAACCATGGGGTCTGTATCATTGTACTCACCTATTGCCCTTTAGGTACCCAGTCATCCTGTCCATTGAGGACCACTGCAGCATTGCCCAGCAGAGGAACATGGCCCAGTACTTCAAGAAGGTGCTTGGGGACACACTCCTCACCAAGCCTGTGGACATTGCCGCTGATGGGCTCCCCTCACCCAACCAGCTCAAAAGGAAGATTCTTATTAAGGTGTGGCAAAGGTGGTGGAAGGAGCCCACACTTCCCAGTGTCTCTCTGCTTGCATTTTGGTCCTGGGTGAAGAGGTGGGGCAGGCTTTCCTATGACTTGCTCTGCTCCCTTAGCACAAGAAGCTGGCCGAGGGCAGTGCCTATGAGGAAGTGCCTACTTCTGTGATGTACTCTGAGAATGACATCAGCAACTCCATCAAGAATGGCATCCTCTACCTGGAAGACCCTGTGAACCATGTAAGGCCTAGCTGAGCTGGGCATAGTGGAGCAGGGTGATGGGGGCTTTGGCTCACAGTTCCCTTTTGGTCTGTTCCAGGAATGGTATCCCCACTACTTCGTTCTGACCAGCAGCAAGATCTACTACTCTGAGGAGACAAGCAGTGACCAGGGCAATGAGGATGAAGAGGAGCCAAAGGAGGTAGAATTGTCCCAGGAATTCAAGACAAGTCAAAATTGAGACAGGATTACTATCTTTGCTCTTTCTCTCCTGTCATAGGCCAGTGGGAGCACAGAACTGCACTCCAATGAGAAGTGGTTCCATGGGAAGCTCGGGGCTGGACGAGATGGGCGGCACATTGCTGAGCGCCTCCTCACCGAGTACTGCATTGAGACCGGGGCTCCTGATGGCTCCTTCCTAGTGCGAGAAAGCGAGACCTTTGTGGGCGACTACACACTGTCTTTCTGGTAGCCACACCCAGCACCATGCATATGCTTAGTCCATGTATGTTCTTAGACATACCCAGAGATAACCACAGCTAGCATTTCAGCCTTTGGTTCCAGGCTTTTCTGTGGAATATAATTTCTTTCTCATACATGCATTTTCATTTTTATCCTGTATGAAGACCTCCTGAAGGGTTGCCCACTGTCCAAGTTCCTTAGGAGAATGCTCTCTGACTCTTTGAGACTCTGTACTTTACCTGGGGTGGAACTTGGTTTCTGGAACACTGGCCCATTTTTCATGCCTCTCCCATCCTCTGTTTTCCCTAGGCGGAATGGGAAAGTCCAGCACTGCCGTATCCACTCTCGACAGGATGCCGGTACCCCCAAGTTCTTCTTGACAGATAACCTTGTCTTTGACTCCCTCTATGACCTCATCACACACTATCAGCAGGTGCCACTTCGCTGCAATGAGTTTGAGATGCGCCTTTCAGAGCCTGTTCCACAGACAAATGCCCACGAGAGCAAAGAGTGAGTAGAGGGATAGGGGAGGTGGGCAGGGACACAGGCATGCTATCAGGGCCTGACTTTGCCTGTCTTCAGGTGGTACCATGCAAGCCTGTCGAGAGCTCAGGCTGAACACATGCTGATGCGTGTACCACGTGATGGGGCTTTCCTGGTGCGGAAACGGAATGAGGCCAACTCATACGCTATCTCCTTCCGGTGAGAAGTGCTGGAGGTGGTATGGGTTCTTAGTAGGGTCTGGACTGCCCTGACCCTGTTCACTGTTGTGTCGTTGCGAAGGGCTGAGGGAAAGATAAAGCACTGCCGAGTCCAGCAGGAGGGCCAAACTGTGATGCTGGGGAACTCCGAGTTCGACAGCCTTGTCGACCTCATCAGCTACTACGAGAAGCACCCCCTGTACCGCAAAATGAAGTTGCGCTACCCCATCAACGAGGAGGCACTGGAGAAGATTGGCACAGCAGTGAGAAAGCCATGGGGGGCATGACAGTGCAGTTAGAAGACACCCAGAATCTGACAGTCTCTGGATAATCTGGATGTGCTCACAGCGAGTGCTGGGTGCTTTGGAGTTCATAGCAGGAGCTCTGAGATAACATGCCACAGTGTAGCTACCAGTAGGATGTCTTAGAGGGAGTGACACCTAAGCTGTGCTTGGAAAGAATGGGGTGGGCATTCGAGCAGGATCCATCCCTATGAGCCCAGGGGTAGGTAACAAAGGTCCAGGAAATCACAGGCAGAGGTGTGCACACACCAGAAATATGCCCATGGGCTTGGCCTGGGTGTTCTGGCAAGAGAAGCAGCTACACAGAGCAGGTGTATAGATCCCTCAGGCCTATGGGAAGATTCCAGGGGGCTAAGAAGGTGCTTCTGGGAATGCAAGGGTTGGTGAGGGCCCTGGACCAGTGTTGTGGTTTTTAGTAAAAACAGGCATCTCATGCAGGATCAGTTGAAAGAGTTGTCATTAGTGACATTTGGTAGCCAGGAAGGGTCCTGCTTTTCCGAGACAGAAGCTCAAATGGTGGGAAAGTGAACAGGAGGGCCTTCTTCCTAACTTGGGGCTCAGCCACTGAGCAAAATCATGGAGTACATGGTGCCTGTGGTAGATCAGCTGCAGGCAGCTCAGGAGGCATCAGCATTTGGGTCTTCAGAAACTGAGGTGGTAGACCTTAGGTAAGAATGTGTAGGAGAGGGGATGAATCCTGGAGTTGGGGATCCTGGTAGGTCAGGTGTCAGCGAACTAGGCAGACTTGATGACTTGGAGAAGAGGGCCAGGTAGAAGCAAGCTGTGCTTCAGAGAAGGAAGTGTGAGCTAGCAGGTGCTTTTATCTGAACACTGGGGTGTTAACATCACGTTCTGTCCTGATACCAGGAGCCTGATTACGGGGCACTGTATGAAGGCCGCAACCCTGGCTTCTATGTGGAGGCAAACCCCATGCCAACTTTCAAGGTACAAATGTGTCCTCAGCACAGGAAGCCCAGTAGAGGGAGGGGAGTTCCCTGGCTGCTTGGGGCTTGTATTTCTGTGTTCTGGCCCATCTGTGGTTGACATGGAGAAGTGGTAGTTGTGGTTTTCTGAGGCCCAAGAGGTTGTGAGAATTGTGTGGTTGGCACATGACCGCAATTCTCCCAGGGGCAACCAACTCTAACCCGTGTTTTGGGTCAGCACTGACCCTTCTTCACTGATCCTTCTGAGTGAGCTGCATGTCTTGCATGGACAGGTGCAGAGCAGAGGCTAGAAGGCACACTGGCCAGTCATTCCCTTCTTGATGAAGATATGTCAGAATCTTCCTGGTTTTGCCCTTTAGTGTGGGGGAGATTGCCCTGTTCCTTTGACAGCAGAGTGCTGTCAAAGATGAGTGATAGAGTCCCAGCCATGCCTAGAAGACTGCAGGTCCAAGGGAGGTACACAGGGCCACTGCACACAAACTCTTCCTGTCCTACCAGCCCTGACTCCTGGGAGCAGGTCCAGTGCAGGGTTCCTTGGAGAAAGCCCTCCTTCTTCTTGTCCTGTTTGTCCGGAAGCTTCCCACAGGGCAGAATTGAAAACTCTGCCTCGGATTGGTTCCCAACAGTGGCACCTCTCACTGGCCTGAGCCCAGGCTGGGAAGATCAGGCACATGTGCATATACTTGTGCTATGCTGGGTCCAGTGGTAGGGAAGGCCCCTCTGCTTTATTTACCCTGTACGACCCCACGTGTCTCACCTCTACAGTGTGCAGTCAAAGCCCTCTTTGACTACAAGGCCCAGAGAGAGGATGAGCTGACCTTCACCAAGAGTGCCATCATCCAGAATGTAGAGAAGCAAGATGGTGGCTGGTGAGCCTGGCCTCTGGGCTGGAAAGCCTGTGGTATGGTGGGAGTCAAGGGGGTCCCTGCGGAGTTATCACCAAGAACACCTTGACAGCATGCTTTGTACAACATCTAATGAGCACCAGCAGGCTCTACCTTGGCCTGGTTTGGGTGTAGGAGCCCCCAACAAAGGATATCCTTGTGGGAGTTCAGGGTGGTTGCTGGAGTCAGCGCCCTGTGGTACCTGCAGGTGGCGAGGGGACTATGGTGGGAAGAAGCAGCTGTGGTTCCCTTCAAACTACGTGGAAGAGATGATCAGCCCAGCAGCCCTGGAGCCAGAGAGGGAGGTACGTCAAGAGCCACGTGTGGCACAGGTTTTTCTGTCCCCATGTTCTACTGCATGTGTCTCACACCCAGTCCCAGGTCTGTATGTGTATATTCAGACACCTGTCACGTGAGCAGTCACATGTGAAAGTCACAGAACCTGTGTGGCCACAACCTGGCCTCCATTCTACCTGTGCTACACTTGGCTAGTCATGAGTACACACAGAAATTCCCTCATGCTGACCATCCTGTGGCTTTACTTCCCATAGCACCTGGACGAGAACAGCCCCCTGGGGGACTTGCTGCGGGGGGTCTTGGATGTGCCAGCCTGTCAGATTGGTGAGTCCTGAGTCCTTTCCCTTGCTCCCTGTTCCTTAGCATCAGGTTCTCCTTTGTGGCTCCCATTCCTGGGGAGAAAGCCAGTGATTGAATCCCCAAAGGCTACCCCTATATTCTGGATACCCCAGGCTCTCGTCACCCTTGCTTTGACCCTGCATGAGCACCCTGTGCCAGGTACAGTGGAGTCAAGTTGGCAGAGATGCTAAATGCAGGCTGATGCCCCCTCCCTACTGGTTTGAACCCTAGGATTGGGAGGCGTGGAAATAGGGCAGAGGAGAGGTTGAAAGATATGGCCCCCAAGGAAGAGGCACAAGTCACAGCTGAGTGGGAGCTTTGGTTCCCCCATAACTGGTGTGATATGTCTGAGCTGTAGGATCCTCTGTAAAATGGGCCTATACACCAGTCCT
Source organism: Nannospalax galili (assembly GCF_000622305.1). Classification (NCBI taxonomy): domain Eukaryota; kingdom Metazoa; phylum Chordata; class Mammalia; order Rodentia; family Spalacidae; genus Nannospalax; species Nannospalax galili. The sequence continues at coordinate 2,708,240 of NW_008352647.1, forward strand.
GCCTGCTTATGAAGTGTGACCAGGAGGAAATGGAATGAAGTAGAAGTCCTTTGAGCCAGTGTCTAAGGTGTGGAGTGGAGGACAGAGACAGCTAGCTGTTCCTAGCTCTTGTATTATCTCACCCTCACAGCCATTCGTCCTGAGGGCAAGAACAACCGGCTGTTCGTGTTCTCCATCAGCATGGCATCAGTGGCTCACTGGTCCCTAGATGTTGCAGCTGACTCGCAGGAGGAGTTGCAGGACTGGGTGAAAAAGATCCGGGAAGTGGCCCAGACTGCAGATGCCAGGGTGAGAACCTGCCACACCTTGGAATGTGCTGCTGGGGGCTGTGAGGGCAGCATGTGGGCTTGTCAGGTAGCCAAGACCTGCAGCTCCCCAACCAACTCCTCAGAAGGCAGCAAACTGCCTGTGTTGTCTATACCATGCCCCAACCCTCGGTAAGGGACCAGAAGAACAGACTTAAGGTGACAATGTTGTATGCTTAGAAAATGTTGGGCTTGAAGTACTGTATATCTCCTGAGTGAGTTTGCTTAGTGGGCAGTTGAATATATATAATTCAAGAGGTAAGAGGGCTCATAGCAGGAGTGGAGTCAGAGGCTTAGAGATGAGATGGTAAAGGTAAGAAGAGGGCTTGGATTTAAAGGCCACTTATGACAGGGTGTGTGCCTCGAACGGGCAAGCAGAGAAACCCAGGGACATCAGGGCTCTGCTGTGCTGAGGACTGCAAACGTGCAGTAAGAACCTAGAAGTGTCCATTGGCTTTAGCAGCAGCAGATAATCCCATTGCTGGCTGTTGAGATGTCATAGTGCCATGGCCAGGTTGGAAGGCAGTGGGTAGCAGGAAGTCTGCAGTGGCTGATCATGAAGAAGTGGAGGCTGCCGTTTGTGGATAGGAGGAGAACTCAGTCTTGGTTGGACGGAAAGACCAGCCTTCTAGAGGGGACCTAGTGAAAGAACAAAGCATTCACAAGTGTTTAGGAACCTGTGTTTCATGGACGTCCTCCAGTATATTTGGTGGGCAGACCTCTGACTGCTTTGCAGAACAGACATGTGCCAAAAAGGGAGGGTTGAGGTGGCTAAGGATTTTGTCAATGTGTCCTGAAAGACAAAGTACTAAAAAGACAGCATCTGAAGGGCTGGATCCAAGGTCTAGGCCAGAAAAGGGAGAACCTGAATAGAGCGACTGAGACAGGAAAGTGGAAACAGTGGGGTTGCGGGGGGAGGGGGCAGTCTGAGTGGGCTGTACCTGAGACTAGTCTCTACAGAAGGATGGGTGGGGGTGTGACTGAAGTGGCAAGGGTCATCTTAGGTCTACAGCATACTTGGCAATGTGTGTGCCTAAGTGTTTCAGGGAACCAGGAAGCAACTTCAGTTTTTGCTGAAGTAAAAAGGCTGGGTAAAGAGTGATCAGAAAGCATCACTGGGAAGGCGTTGCCAACCTTTAGATCCCTGTGAGGTCATTTGGGACAGGTTGTGGTGAGGATTCCATCTCAAGAGTGTTGGGGAACAAGTGTGTCCTGAGGGACAGAGAAGAAGAAGGATTCTGGGCTGAACTGAGGACCAAGGGTTTACTGTCTGAAAAAGGTGCAAGGGGAAGGAGAGCCCCAGAGCACCTGCATTGTGGGTATGCCCAAGGCTGGCAGGGGCTTCCTTCCCCTGGGCAGGGCTCTAGCCTGGGGCTACAGGGCCTTGTATGTGTCACCAGCTTACTGAGGGGAAGATGATGGAACGGAGGAAGAAGATCGCCTTGGAGCTTTCTGAGCTCGTGGTCTACTGCCGGCCTGTTCCGTTTGATGAAGAGAGTAAGGCAGGGGCCCCGGTGGGGTGTGCATGTGCCTGGGGGTCTGCTGGTGAAAGAACAGTGTTTAGTACATCCCCCACTACCACCCCTGTACACACACTGCCAGAGGGCCGGGCTTTGTAAGTGTTCTTTCTGTTTGGCTCAGAGATTGGCACAGAACGAGCCTGTTACCGGGACATGTCATCCTTTCCGGAAACCAAAGCTGAGAAGTACGTGAACAAGGCCAAAGGCAAGAAGTTCCTCCAGTACAATCGCCTGCAGCTCTCCCGCATCTACCCCAAGGGCCAGCGACTGGACTCCTCCAATTACGATCCTCTGCCCATGTGGATCTGTGGCAGTCAGCTTGTGGCTCTCAATTTCCAGACCCCAGGTGAGGAGGGAGTTCCCTGTGGGCAGGAAGAGGCGCTTAGAGCAGTTGGACTGGACCACACCGTAATCCTATTCTGTAATCCCATTCTTCTAGACAAGCCTATGCAGATGAACCAGGCCCTCTTCATGGCCGGTGGACACTGTGGCTACGTGCTGCAGCCAAGCACCATGAGAGATGAAGCCTTTGACCCCTTTGACAAGAGCAGCCTCCGAGGACTGGAGCCCTGTGTCATCTGCATTGAGGTGGGTCTGCTTATCTGGGGCCTCAGAATGGGAAAGGACTGAGGAATGTTGGTGCTGAGCTTACCAAGAAGTAAGGGACTGGTCATTGGTAAGTGGGGGAAGGACACAGAGCCAGAGGCGAGCAGCATTTTCTGTCGTGTCTGTGTGGGGATAGGGGAACTGGACCTGAACATATTCTTGAGCTCAAGGAAGACCAAATTGTCCTCTGAAGTGGAAAGCCAGCTACACAACCTCCCACAGGCAACTGGGCTGACCGTGGCCAGTTCTTGGTACAAAAGAGGCAGGTTGTTCAGTAACATAAACCTGTGAAAAGTCACTGCCTGGCACAAATAGTCTGGTCAGAGTGGCAAAGAACAGGCTGGAAGGGGCCTGTGGTGACCCAGGCACTTGTCTGCAGGGGCAAAACCAGGGCTTGCTGGAGAATGATCAGCAGCCCCCTACCTTTCCAGACCCCTAGAGCGCTTCCTTGTTTTGATCAATCCTTGAGCTCCCCAGCATTTGTGACAGAGGACAACGTGCTGCTGTGGGAATCGGCAGGAGTGGCCCGAACAGGGTCTGGAAGGAATGAGGGCAACCTAGGGCCAGCTGTACGTCCGGCAGTAGTCGGCAGTAGAGCCACAGGTGAATGCAGCTGTTCCTCAGACTTCTTTTTTTCCCTGAGGGGAAAGTAAAAGATTCCAGTTTTGGAAGGGGCCGACATGGATTTAACATGAAGTAGTTTGCAAAACTCACATGAAATTTTTAGCCAAAGCTCAAATTTTTAAGGGCAGCAGCTTGCTCTGTGGTGACTCAACCAGGGACCTAATATGCCCAGCAGGGGGCGCGCAGCCTCTACTGCACATTTGCTGCCTAAGCCTCTGGTGTAGGGATGTTGGGGAACGCAAGGACAGTCCTCATCCTGTCTTTGCCTGCCCCATAGGTGCTGGGGGCCCGGCATCTGCCAAAGAATGGCCGAGGCATTGTGTGTCCTTTTGTGGAGATTGAGGTGGCTGGAGCAGAGTATGACAGCACCAAGCAAAAAACAGAGTTTGTAGGTAAGCTAGCCCTCCCCTGTTGCCGCTGTCATTCTCCTGGGGTGCTGAAGGCATCTCCCCATCAGTCTCCACATCCATAATTCAGCCTGAGATTTTGCCTTGCTTTTACAGTGGACAATGGGCTGAACCCTGTGTGGCCAGCCAAGCCCTTCCACTTCCATATCAATAACCCTGAATTTGCCTTCCTGCGCTTTGTGGTGTATGAAGAAGACATGTTTAGTGACCAGAACTTCTTAGCTCAGGCTACTTTCCCAGTGAAAGGCCTGAAGACAGGTAAGGAACCCTTCTTTGACACAGTGCCCCACAGTCTTGCCGCCAGGGTGGGGCTGGGCCCCTTGCTTGGTACCTGCTAGGCTGAGGCAAGCTTTTCTCCTAGGCTATAGAGCAGTGCCTCTGAAAAACAACTACAGTGAAGACCTGGAGTTGGCCTCCCTGCTCATCAAGATTGACGTTTTCCCTGCCAAGGTAAATTCAGCAAAGTGGGCTGGCCTAGAGTCAACAGAGAGCCAGGCAGTAGCCTCTGAGGTGCAGAGGAGACCTTGACCTCTGTGTCCTTGACCTTATTAAGCAGGAGAACGGTGACCTCAGTCCCTTTGGTGGTACATCCCTGCGGGAACGGGTCTCTGATGCCTCAAGCCAGCTGTTTCATGGGCGGGCTCGGGAAGGCTCCTTTGAAGCCCGCTATCAACAGCCATTTGAAGACTTCCGCATCTCCCAGGAGCATCTCGCAGATCATTTTGACAGTCGAGAACGAAGGTGAGGGGATGGGGAGGGGAAGTTGGCCAGTGCTGGAGCTTGGAGGAGCCAGGAAGAATAGCACTCTGTTAAGTCTTATCCTTTGATGGCCTGCTCTTACATTGAGAAACAATAATGTGGATTTGGGCTGCCCCATCTGGCTACAAAACCAGTAAGGATACTTCCCTTCTGTCTAGGGCCCCAAGAAGGACTCGGGTCAACGGAGACAACCGCCTCTAGTTGTGCCCCCACCATGGAGAGTAGCAGGTGCTGCGTGCCTTGTGGAGTGCCATGAACTGAGTTTTCTGGGAGCGGCCTGCTGTGGCAGCTTCCTGGTCTCGCAGCCTGGAGCCTGGATTCCAGTGATGAATGCTAGAGAAAACCAAGCCATTAATGAGATGTATTGTTTGGGGCCTCCATGCCCAGCTGTGGGTGAAGGCAAAATACTGTACTGTGTCTCGCATTAAGCACACACATCTGGCCCTGACTTTGAAGGTGGGGTCCTCCATCTTTTGGGACCAGGACCTGGGCCGAAGCCCCTTGAAGAGAGAAGCCGCCTCAGCCAGTGGCATAGGTGGCTTCAAGGAGCTGCTGACATTCCTGAGTGGAAGAGGAGGAAGAGCCTTACTGGGCCAGGGAAACAAAAGTTTACATTGTCCTGTAGCTTTATAACCACAGCTGGTCAGGGTGAGAGGGTAGATGCCCCCACAGTTTGGCCCTGGAGTCAGGACAGAGGAATGCAGGGCCTGTTTAGAGAAGGCCCTGCCCTGCCCGAGGAGGAAGACACAGCACAAGGGCACATTGCCCATGGCCGGGACACTACCCAGCCTGAAAGATACAGGGGATCATGATGAAAATAGCAGTATTATTTTTTTCTTCTCAGTGGTATTGTAGTTAAGTTATTCACTCCTCCTGCTCCTCACCCTCAAAGGGAACCCCAGCACAGAGCCTTTGAGAGTAGCCACTCTGTGTGGGGTAACCATGTTGGATGGGGCACAGTGTCAAGGTGGTAAGGCACTGTGGAGAAGGGAGGAGGGAGAAAAGGAGAGGAAGTAGCAAATCCTATCCTGATGAGCTTTTTTGTTTATAAGGCAAAAAAGACTCAGTACGCTCTTCCTTAGAAATGAATGGGGATAAAGGAGCTGCCTGTCTTGTGGGTCAGGTAGCCGGTGCCCAATGAAGCTGCTGCTCAGTGCGGCTTCTGCGTAGCTGGTAGAGATGCAAAGGAGATGGGAAGGTTGGGAAGGTAACCACACCTCTGAGGACAGAGGTTGGGGTCCAGGCCCGTGGGCGCAAAGGTGCCTCAGCATAGCCAGCATTCAGCACACGCAAACCCACTGCCCACATTTGGGCTCAGGGTTGGCCATTTGCTAGTTCTGCTGCCCTCTTAAGATCTGACTGCCAAATAAATCATCCTCATGTCCTTTTCTCTTTTAACATGTTTGCTTCTTGCCGGGAGGGGGTGATGATGATGGTGGTGGTGCGTTAGCTTAGGGAAGCATGGTGGTTATTTGGCAGTAGAAGCAAGTGTGGCGTTTCTGGAAACTTGTGAGGTCAAACAGCTCTTCCCTGTGGCTTGAAAGTGTGAGACTACCTTCTTTGCCACTTCATCTAATAATGATATGGTTGGATGGAGTACATCCTACCTAGGATAGGAAGCCCAGTCTCCACTGGACAGCCAGAGCCTCTGCTCCCATTGTGGAAACGCCTCTTACTGAGGTTCTCTTGTAGCCCTCTGTGCTGGAGCAGAACTGTCAACAAAGCCATGAGGACCCTGTGCTGAACCGGCTGTGCTGGCTGGGTCTGCAGCTTTCTTCCAGAGTTTTTCTGTCCCATGACAGACAGTAAGGGGTCCTTTCTCACAGGATATAGTGGCTAGAGATTTATTGGGCCCTCACTATCCCTGCTTTCCCACTTCAGAGCCTTGAACCCAGGAGAAGGTAGGGAGGGGCGTTTGCTGACACTGTGACTTTGCATTGCTGTGTGCCAGCCTTGCTTGGTGCTAACCACCTTTTCATCAATACCTATCTCCATTTTCTGAATAAGCATCCCAGGGGAGACTCAGTTCTGCCTTCCCTAAGTAGCTACAAACCCGAGGTTCACCTGTCTTGGCCTCTTGCCATATACCTGTGTCTCTGCTGCTATTTTGATCCTTCCCTCAAATGAGCAGATTTAAAGATCATGTTCCTCTCAGTCCTCCAGGTGAACCTGACTGTTGACTGATCCATGAGGCCCACAAAGGGGCAGATGTTGGTGAGGGAGACCAGACCTGGGGCTTAATAAGTCTTAGCATCTGGTGCTTGGTTGTCTCATCCCACGCGCATGCTGTGTTCCTGCATCTAACAGCTTGGGTAGCACTGCTTTCCACCATTATGACCCAAGAAGTCTCAGCCCTGGTAACCTTCAACTACCCTCAGGTGCATCTGAGAAATCCTGATATCACAAGGGACCCTTGCATGGACATTGTTCACAAGCTCCACTGCACGGGGGAGGGTTGAGAATGACTGGCTTTGGGAGAGAGAACCAAAGTGCAGGATTGAAAGGGAAGGCAGTGATACCAGGAACACAAGTGAAGAGACATGGCCTTGCTTCTGGCTATGGACAAGTCAAGAAGGGCCACCAGGTGTCACCAGTGGACATTTACCAGAGAGCATTGGCTACAAGATCAAGGGCATTCTGCCTTCTTCCACAGGACTCAAAACCCTATGGGAAGAAGGCAGGAGCAGTTGTGGCCACCTTCTCTAGGAAAATCCATTGACAGGTAACAGTGCCCTGAGCAAAAAGAGCAGAAGCTTCCCTCTGGCCAGGATCAACCGGAACTTCAGCTGAGAACTGGGACTAGAAAGACACTTGTCTTTGATGTCTTTGAACCATCATCTCTGACTATATCAGATCTGTTGAGGGTGCGTGTGTGGAGACCTCATTTCCGTGGGTCAGGCCCTGGGCCTCCCTTCCCTAGGACTTCGATAAGCCCCACGCAGCTTCCTTGGTAGCCACCGCTGCCATCGCCAACCAGTGCATCCTGAATCTGTCTGCCAAAGGCACCGGTGATAGCTCAGTGTTAAGCTGGTTTTGTCAACTCAATGACCAGGTTCTCTAGATTCAACACAAAGAAGCTGGCCTTGGGAAATGCCAGGTCAAGAGCAGACCCTGATGTCTGTCTGTACCCTAGGCCTTGCCTTGCTTATTGGTATGTTTCTGTTCGAGGTGACTTCATTTCAGGAGCCCCTTTCTACTTATACAACAGGCCTGCGCTATCCCAACAAAATTGAATTGCTTTGACTCTTAAAAGATGTTAGGTTAGGCCCCCGGATCCTTAAGCCTAGTGACAAGCCCTCTTTAGCAACAATGTGATCTGCTGACAATTCTTTTCTCAAAGGAAACTTGCTCATGTCCTCATAAGCTGATGCTCCAGGTCTAGCTTGGTAATCAACATAATTTCTAAAATTTCTTTGACGTGGAAGCCATCACAGCAAGCTCAGCAATGCAGGAGACTGGTGAGTCTGAATGTTCTCCTGGGGAGCTGAGGAAAGCCCCCATGTCTCAGTTTTAAGGTCAGATTTAATCAACAGAATGGGTTTTTAGCTTTGTTTCCTAACCCCCCCCATAACACACACAGCCAGCCAGCAGATAAGAAATGAGAAATGTATGTACATTTTTATTTAGGAACAATCAAAAGGTTGAAGTACCATTGAGGCCCATTTCAAACTGTACAAGCAATTGTGTCCCTGTTCCCCTCCCTTATTCAAAGCCACAGATACAAAAATCTAGGAAGTGTGCAATTTGCATCTTAGAAATAGCAGCATCCCCATGGGGGACCTTATTAAGGCCTGGGGAGACTGTCGAAAGAGGTCAGCCCCACACCTTCACCTCAACACACCACAGCCCACCTGAAAGGCAAAGGCTGTCTTTCCACTAAAATGTTTAAGGTAAAGGAGTCCCACTCCAGCCAGGTGTGGTAGACCACGCCTGGAGTCCAGCCCTTGGGGAAGAGAGGCAGGAAAATCACCAGTCTGAGGGTCAGCCAGGGCTACACAGACCAAAGAATTCCCATTCCATGTAGGCCTTATGTGACAGAAATGCTATTTTCTGTTTGTTCTCACACTTTGTTACTAGGTGACCCCTTACAGTTCAGCTGGAGCTCCAGGGTGCCTCTGGACAGACAGGACACTTAGCACCATGATGGGTGTCACTTCAGCTGTTCCTGGGAGACAGGAAGCACACCGGAAGCAAGACGGCTTGAGTCATCCCCAAGTCTCACTTCTCAGCAGTCTGGTCCCCTGGAAACAAAGGGGTCTTCACTGAGATCAGAACACAAAGCAGGTGCTCGAGGACCAGGAACCAGGACATAGGAAGGACTGTAGGCCTTTGGCAGCCTCTTTGACATCCCCCAAGGACTGTGTCAGAACGACTCAAAGAGCAATAGCCAGAGGAAGGCTAGCCCATTTCTGTTTAGTAACAATTATGGCACAGTCTGACCCTCCTGGCACAGCAGAACAAAGCGGCTGCTCAGAAGCGTGGGAGGGCTCACTGTTTGGGGTAACCACTGCTGCTCTGTGCCCATCCAGCTCCACAAGGACCAACCAATTTGTGCTGGAGCTCTGCTGAGGAGTGAGTGCTGGTTCTCATTCGAGCCACCCATCTCATGTGGGACCCTGACCCTGAATCAAGCAAACTAAGAATGAGACCAAGCTGTGTAGGCTGGAGCTAGGGACAAGATCACTCTTTAAATACAAATTGCACATTGACAGGTGCCATGTGATAGACTCAGTGTTTCTACTGGGACTTGGGAAGGACTGAGCATGTGCAGCCCTCTTTCGTATTCAGTGTCTGAGCAGGCTTTAGCCTAGACATCTTCGCCTTCAACTCTAGTCACACTGAGTAATTCTGAACCACCCACTTATGAAAGGGAATACAAGTTTAAAAGCATTAACCAAGAAAAGCTATTAACACACAGTTGTCCCATCTGTGTGGTTTGTCAGTCTCCTGACAGAGGCACTGACGGCAGATAAATATGCGGCCCCTCACAGGTGTCCTGGCCTGCACCTGCCCACCCTTGTGGGCAGCAAGAAGACACCAAGTATCAAGAGCAGTCCCTACCAGAACAGCTGCTGTCCCTCTGCTCTGCCTGGTTCTTGCCAGAGCAGCAGTAAGGGTCATGCTCCGGGGAGGGCAGAGACAACAGAGTAGTAACTAGTGCGAATCCACGCAGCCCTGCGAACCACACACGGGAGTCTGAAAAACCAAGAAAGCAGGTAAGGACCCATCTTTGTCATGGCACTCAGGGCCTGTCTAGTTAATTCCCAACCAGTAGGTCTCCACCTCTGGCCCGGATTTCAGGACAGCTGAGAAGAGGTGGCACCTGCTGGACCTGGAACTAGAAAAACATTTTTCCAGTCTGGAGGACAAGGCCCCCAGGACTGCTGGCTAGTATAGACAGGCATTCAGGAAGTCCCAAAAGCGGGCTTTCAGCCCTCTCAGAAGCACAGAAGCAAAGTGCCTTGTGTGAGTTCCTTTCACTTCACAGCCAAGTGCAGGTGCTGGGCCAAGAGTGCAGGTGGGCTTGCTGCCCCATACCGGCTACCCAGGGACTAGGAACACAGACTCCAGCAGAAAAAGATTTTGGGGCCTGTCGATTCCATATGGATTTCTAGCTGGGTCAGGTAGGAAGCCAAGCAGTAAGCAGTGATCACCAGTTCTGTACCATCAGTTACAACCCAAACGAGTCATTCTACTGAAGACCCCACAGCCTTATCAGCCCTGGAGTGTATGGCTCAGACCTTTTCCTGGCCCATTCAACCAGGCCAGAGCAAACTTCAGGGTAGGTAATTCAGGTTAAAATCTCACTTAGAAAGGACCAATTCTCATAAAGCCTGTTGGGCCTAGTGCTGGAACTCGGGAGACTGAGTGTTCCCCAAGCACGCTGACAAACTCCCTAATGTTGGTGGTGAGGCATGTGCTCTCAGATGCTAAAGAAGGCTACGGTGGAATAAGGAGAACCAGCCCCACTAGTTGCCTGCCCCAGGCCACCTACCAGCATTAGCCTGGACCAGCTGACTGCAGACCTTCATGTGTTCAGAGGACACCCCTTCTCCAGCAGACAACTAAGCTTTGCAAATGAATGTGATGCAAGAAAATTTAAACTTAAAAAATCATATGCAAAAGTGAATCTAGCCAATGTACTTGCCCTGGTAAACATCAGGGAAAGGATGGTGGCTTTAGAAAAAACACAACTCCGTATTTTGTTTCAGGATTTTCTTCTTGGCTGGCTTCCTGAAAAGTACCTTTATCTACTTAGGCTGTGATGTTAGAACTGCCTGAGCTGCTCCAATCTGAGGATTTTGGTCCATAGAGACTAGGAAGACAAGAGGCAACAGCCCAAGCAGTCAGCTAGGGAACAGAGACGAGAGCATCCAACCAGAAAGGCCTCCTCCCACCTTCCATAGAAGGCAACTGTGGGACAGATGTCCCAGAGGCAGAAGGGAGGAGGCAACACAGTGTGTCACAGCCACTCTCCAAGGCCAGCAGGGAACATAGTAAGGTGGACGCCCACATGGCCCTACCCAACACTCTACTTAACTTTCCTTTTGCTTCTAGAGAACAGGGTGCAGGGGCCTCAGGCTGTCCACCTGATAGCCGCTGTCCCTCAGCAAAGAGAAAAGAATTCTAGTCACTAGTAGACCTCAAAGTGCAGGTAAGCAATCCAGTGAAAAGACTTCTAAATCTGGCACTCCCACCTCCCTAAATCAAAAGTTCCTCTATGGTCAAAAAATTTAAGTAATCAAAATATACAAAGTATATCACAAATTCGAATTTCTATTATCAGAATGGTGATCTGGTTTCATCTGTTAGAACTGAATTCATTAACCCTATGTAAATAGAAAACAAGTTAGATATACATGACAAGCAACAAAAAACCCCACAATTTACTATCTCTAATAAGTTAATGCAGAACGTAGGGAAAGATTCATCAACTTATGAACAGCAGGCTTTTTTGTTAGAAGCAAATTCCATCCCACAGCCAGCCTTCTCCTGAAGGAACATGGAACAAATTCATTCTCCAACTGCGCAAAGCCACAGTGATCCGCACTGTACTAGCCACAGGCCTGGAGCTGCCACTTTGCGCCCCGATTCCACTGTCAGCGCACCCAAAGCCTTCCCCAGAAGCACCTGCTCAATGACTACCTCCCACAGCACCACCTTTGATCATCTAGTCTGCTGACCTTACCTTGCCATTCATAGTGTGGCCCTAACTACTGGTCAGGACCAACACTGAGAGAAAAATATGCCAGGACCAGTATAACTGCAAACTTTTCCATCCAGAAGATTAGCTGGTACCTGAGATTCGGCTGCTGCCTATGTCCTGCATAAATGGCCAAGTAACTTCATTGTCCTGTTAGGTGTGCATGGCAAGTCCTCCCCGTAGAGTCTATAGCATTTGGCTGTGCAGCAGGGCTCCGGAGGTGAAGCCTGCAGCCATGTTGGATCAAGTGAGGCACAGGTGGTTTCTCAGACACTTGCTGGCTTCCCTCTGCTGCCCTGTACACCTGCACTCCCTCACACACAAGCTACTTCCCCTGGCAGCCGTGTCCCACACAACTCAAGTATACATCTGTACATTTTTATAAGTATTAAATATGTGTACTGTATATGTGCGTATGTAAATTAATCTGCATGTACACAAACAGTAAAGTTCCAGGTGTCTGCTCTCTAAGGAAGGCAATCACTTACCATTCTTGCCAATTCCTTGATGTTTTGGGACCAAATAACTTCCCTCCCCAAATGGAAAAAATACAAAAATAGACTGCAAAACTTGCCAAGCATTCACCAATCCCTAGTCAGAGAAAAACAAAGTCATCTCTACAGGGAGAGGGAGAGCAGGAGAAACACCTTCTAACGGTTCCAGGGTTTTAGGTTTCCAAAGAAAGCACTCTCTCCCTGAAGGCAGGAGCTTGTCCTCAGACGGTCCAGATGGCCTGGGTTCAGGGAGGGCAGGACATGCCTAGAACATGACCAATGTTTCTTGCCCTGCCTGTGGGGCTCCTGCTACCCTCAGGCTCTGGGACCACACTTGGGGAAGAAGTTTCTAAGAGGTAAGAGGGCCATGGGTGATATCACCTCTTCCTGTACCCCTCGCCCCCAGTGTTCTCAAAGCAGCCAGCCTTAGGGATACCGCGGCTTTAATGCTTAGTCCATCTCCACAAGCAAGTTTTCTATGGACTCAAAGGCACCTTTTCCCAAGATCTTAATTCAAAAGTAGAGTTGTCTTTCCCCAGGTTGGGGTTGGGGAAAACACCCTCATAGGGACCTGTCCAGTGATGTCCAGCACCTCTGGGTCATGTACCCAGCAGTTGGTCAGGCCCTTGGTGTGTGGTAGGGGCATTCTGCCAGGAACTTCCACCTGCAGGTCTTTGTGTTCCAGACCACTCCGCTCTGATCATATCAAAAACCCCCAAGTCTCTTCAGCCACACTCGCTACCAGGCAGAGCACGCTTCCCTCCCATCCTGCAGGAGGCTGCTGCGGAGGCCAAGGTGGGTTGGGCTCTGGCTCCACCCTGCCTGTTTCCTCTCTCCACTTTCTTTTTGCTCTAAAGGAGTCTGGAGTAAAGACATGGGGGGAGCATACAGGTCAGTACATTAGGCTTCCCAACTAAGGTTTCTTCAGTTGATCAGATAACTGAGAAGTTATGGTCCATGATTCAAATGCCATGAAAAAGCAGAACTATGGTAACGAGAGTGGTAAGCACCCAAAAGTCAACCCCTGGCTGGGCTGTATTCTGAACTGAGGGGAACAGTGGGCTCACAAGGTAAGGCTAGCCTGGAAACATGGCTGGCCTCTGCTTGCAGATGCAGCGATCTCTTCAAAGCTGCTTCCTTGAGAAAGGCAAGTGGGGCCAGACATTGATGCAGTTCTGAGTGTGCCTTTGACCCCTGCTGCTGGGGAGGGGGAGGGCACCCATGGCCCCAGAACCCCTCAGAGGGCAGACACAGCGTTTTCAGACATGACATGAACATGTACTGCTTTGTTAACCCAAGTTTCTGTGTAATGAAAATGTTTGTAGTCTGACACTTTATTAAATGTATATAGGCAGATGTTTAAGCTAAAACTTGATTCTGGGTCTAGGAATATGCAGTCTCAACTATATTGTCCCTAGGAAACAAAGGAAAGGTCCTGCACCATGGGAGGAAGGGCTGACAAGAACTTTGCTGCTTGCTTGAAAGTGTCAGGCCGAGGGTGGTTAGGGCAGCAGTAGGCCCTGGGAAGCCTCCAGAGACGCTCTTGGGTGCCCAGCAGCTGGCCATCAGGATGACATGTGGCAGCAAAGAGGCAGGTTTGATCCTTTCACATGGCAGACAGCTTCCCAGACTGGCCGGTCCTTCACAGTAATCAGATCAAATTCAGTCTGTTTCTGAGGAGAAAACACAGGCCTGTGACTCCATGGCAGCTACAAGCTGTACAGCCCCCAGAGCAGTCCAGTCCTCACTATGCCAGGCTGGTGCCCCTGGTGGTGGGGACGACTTCATTCCATGAGCAAGGTCTTCCTGCCAACCACTACCCCCTCTAGCCAACCACTACCCCCTCTAGCCTGAAGAAAAGTGGAGAGCAGAGTGTGAATTAAGGACAGGATGCTGGCTGAGACTGGAAACAAAGGAAAGGTCCTGCACCATGGGAGGAAGGGCTGACAAGAACTTTGCTGCTTGCTTGAAAGTGTCAGGCCGAGGGTGGTTAGGGCAGCGGTAGGCCCTGGGCTCTGTGAAGCCTCCAGAGACGCTCTTGGGTGCCCAGCAGCTGGCCATCAGGATGACATGTGGCAGCAAAGAGGCAGGTTTGATCCTTTCACATAGCAGACAGCTTCCCAGACTGGCCGGTCCTTCACAGTAATCAGATCAAATTCAGTCTGTTTCTGAGGAGAAAACACAGGCCTGTGACTCCATGGCAGCTACAAGCTGTACAGCCCCCAGAGCAGTCCAGTCCTCACTATGCCAGGCTGGTGCCCCTGGTGGTGGGGACGACTTCATTCCATGAGCAAGGTCTTCCTGCCAACCACTACCCCCTCTAGCCAACCACTACCCCCTCTAGCCTGAAGAAAAGTGGAGAGCAGAGTGTGAATTAAGGACAGGATGCTGGCTGAGACTGACAAGGCCTTCAGAGTCCCTGAGGGACCAACAGCTAGAGCAGCATCCTGGCCTCCCCTCACTCGCCTAGCCCACTGCCCCAGCTGCAGAACCTGCTGCCTGCAGATCTTGTGTTCTAGGGGCTCTCCCAGCCTCCTGGCCTCTAGAGCCTTGTGCTCTGGCACTTGGCAGCTGCTGTTTGTTCTCACATCTTCATTTATAACTAGCAGGCTGAAAGTCAAAGTCAGGGCAGCTAATGGGAAGGCTCTCATCCTCTGTGTGCACAGACAGGATTAATGCTGGCCGGGGAGTATGAGAAGCTAGGTGTATATAACAGAGAAGCCTTGGAGACGAGGCTACCACCATGGTGTGGCCAGCCCTGCCACTCCTGCTTTGTGCTGTCATGCAGTCACAGGTAATCCAACATCTGTAACCCACTCATCCCATGTCTAGCGATTTTATTTTATTTGTATGAGTATATTGCCTGCATGTGTGTAAGTGTACCCATGTCTTGCAATGCCTGTAGAGGTCAGAAGAAGGCAATGGATCTTCTGGAACTGGAGTTATGGATGGTTAGTCACTATGTGGGTGCTGGGAATCCAACCTGGGTTCTCTGCAAAAGCAGCCAGTGCTCTTAACTGCTGAGCCATCTCTCCAGCCATGTCTAGCTTTTTTTAAAAAACAATGTAAAATACACACAACACAAAAATTCCAACCATTTTAAGTGTACGATTCAGTATCACATACATTTGCCATGTTATGAACCACCACCCTCAATAGAAATTCTATACCCATTAAACCATTAACTCTGAATTTTCTCAGCACCTGGTAACCTACATTCTAACTCTGAGCTCCATAAATTTGCTTATTCTAAAGATTTCATATGTGGAATCATACAATATTTGTCTTTTGTAACTGGCTTATTTCACTTGGTATGGTATGTTTTCAAGGTCCATCTATGTTGCAGGATGTATGAGAATTTTATTCCTTTTTATAAAGTATTCCATTGTTTGTATACACCACATTTTCTGTATCTGTCAATGGACACTTTCCATCTTTTGGATCTTATGAACATTAGTGCACAAATGTCAGTTCAAGGCCCTCTTCTCAGTTCTTTTGGTCATATACCTAGGAGTGAAACAGCTGAATCAGATAATTCTGTTTAACTTCTTTTTAAATTTTATTTCTGTTTTATGTATATGAGTATTTTGCCTCCATGTATGTAAAGTGCACCTCATGCATGCAATGCCCAAGGAGGCCAGAAGAGGGCAGCAGATCTCCTGGAGCTTGAGTTACAAACTATTGTTAGCTGCCATGTGGGTGCTGGGAACTGGACTGGGCCCTCTGTCAGGGTGCTTAACCACTGAGCCATCTCCCCAGCCCCTATGTTCAACTTCTTGAAGAACTGCCGAAGTGTCCTCCAAGGCTGTATCACTTTACAGTTGCACCAGCCATGCATGAGAGATCTACTTTTCACACATTCTCACCAATACCTGTCTTTTTCTTTGTGTATGTTATCAACAGTTGGTTTCAGTGCGAACTGGAGTCTCACTGTGGGTTTAATTTGCATTTACCTAATGGCTAAAGATATTAGTCATTTTTCATGGCCTCTTGGCCATTTATACATCTTCTTTGAAGAACTATTTATTTAAATAATTTATCCATTTCTAATTGGCTTGCTGCATTATAGGAATTTTATAGGTATTTTCAATATTAATCCTTTATCAGATAGACGCCTGATTTCCAGGTATTTTCTTCCATCTGTCAGTTGTCTTTTTGCTTTCTAGAGAATGTCACTTATGCACAAAAGATTTTTACTTTATTTTTTTGTTTTATTTGAGACAGGGTCTCCCTATATCCCTAGCTGGCCTGGAACAGGATTCAATTTCTGCCTCCCAAATGCTGGGATTAAAAGTATGTGCTGCCAGGCCCAGCCCTTATTTATTTTTGAGATAGGGTCTCATTATGTAGATCAAGTTGACTTCAAACTTACAGTCCACCTGCCTCAGCCTCTTGAGTGCTGAGATTACAGGAATGTGCAACCATACCTGGCTAAAGATTTTAAAAATCTTTTTAATTAAAAAAAATATTTTGAGCTGGGCACGGTAGCACGTGCCTTTAATCTTAGCACTTGGGAGGCAGAGGCAGGCCAATCTCTGTGAGATCAAGGCCAGACTGATCTACATTAGCAAGTTCCAGGCCAGCTGAGACCAAAATTTTTGTTTTGGAGGGCTGGAGTTATGGCTCAGCAATTAAGAGCACTGGCTGCTTTTGCAGAGGACTGTTGTTTGGTTCCCAGCACCTACACAGCAGCTAACAACTGTCCATAACTCCAGTTCCAGGGGACCCAATGCCCTCTTAGGCCTCTGCAGGCACTGAATGCACAAGGTACACTTACATGCAGGTAAAACACTCATAGATTTTCCCTTTAATTCTATTTTTACTTTATGTATTTTAGAACTTAGGTGTTTATATACTAACAATTGCTAAATCTTGTATTAAACTTTTCATCAAAATATAATACCCTGGTCTCGCATAATTTTTTCAAACTATTTTTGTTTGTACAAGTGTATGTATACTGGTATATATGTAGTACTCATGAAGGCCAAAGCTACCATGTGGGTGCTGGAAATTAAACCCTGGTTTTCTGGAAGAACAGCAAGTGCTCTTAACATCTGAGTCACCTCTCCAGCCCCTCATAACTTTTGTGAATCAAATTTATCTCATCATAGTAAAGCCACCTTGACTCGCCTGTAGTTATTACCTACATGACATCTGAGACAGGTAACCACTGGAGATGGTTTAGCTTGGGACACTATTTGGTTTGGGGCTATTCACTCCTGCCCCATTGCAATAATGCATTTAGCAGCCTAGTCCCTTCACCTGCATGTAACTATGCATACACACTCCTCTCCAAACAATGCATGTAGCAACCTTGGAGACCTCTTGACCCCCACCCACATCAGGTTATAAGAACTCCCATCTCTGAACAATAGTATGTTTCACCACTGCTGGTAACAATCAAATTTAGACAGTTTATATTCAAGTATATCCCAACTCATTTGGGTATGAAAAATCTGGCCTGAACTGGTTTTGGATGTGGGTGTCTTCTAATAATGATACAGGGGGGACTAAAAGTCCCCCATTTACCATTTTATACCTACGCATAACTGGGTGTGCATATGATTAAAATCAGATGCATATGGGAAGGGACATGAACAGCAGGAAAAATAAATGTATGAACTAATCTATCAATCAAAATATGTCCCTTAGTAACCACACAAAGGAAGCCCTGAACAGTAATTGGGATCCCTTGAGCACTCACTCATGTGGCCAGCTGTCAGTCTTGACAGTGTGTCTGTCTATAACAGGCATTATCACTTTGCTCCAAATAAAGTTACCTGTTTCTTTTGCAAATCTGTGTGAGCCCTTCCTTTCAATGTGATTACTGACGAGGATTCCTCTGGTAATTTAGCTATTTTTTAATCTTATTTTTTATTTTTCAACTCCTTTACTGCTTTTTGGAACATGTACTTGATTTTTTGCAGTATACTTGGTTTGACTCCCTTTGAATAATTATTATTATTATTATTATTATTATTATGTCTTTTTGAGACAGGGTCTCCTTGTAGTCCCAGCTGACCTGAACTCACTATGTAGACCATCACTCTGTAGACCAGGCTAGTTTCAAACTCACAGAGATCTGCCTGCCTCTGCCTTAAAAATGCTGGGATTAAAGGTGTGCACCACCACACCATTAAATTATTTTCTTGATGGTTAACTTGGGGATTGCAATGAACACCTTAAACTTAACAGTCTAATCTGACACAAATTCAGTTTCAATGTTCTGCAAACACTGCTCCTAACATCTCCCTCCTGTTTTGTTGTTTGTTGTTTTGCTACTGTTAATGGCCCAGATTGTATATATCTTCCTACACTGTAGCTCATTAACACATATTTGTAATTTTCATGAAATTTTTGTTTAAATTATACAGGGAAATAGAAAAGTTACAAAACAATGAAAAGTACAATAGTGTGTTCGCTTCAGCAGCACATATAGTAAAACTGGAATGATACAGAGAAGATTAGCATGGCCCCTGTGCAAGGATGACACACAAATTCTTGAAGCATTCCATATTTTTTGCTCTGGAACTTATTGAATATGTTAATGCTGTAATGAAATGCTTCTTCTAATCACATGGTTATTAAATAATTTTTTTTGGTCTTTTTGAGACAGGGTCTGCCTGTAAGCCCCAGCTGTACTGGAACTCACTATGTAGCCCAGGCTGGCCTTGAACTCACAGAGATCTGACTGCCTCTGCCTCCCGAGTGCTGGGATTAAAGGTGTGTGCCACCACGCCCGGCCTGGTTATTAAATAATTTCTAAAAAACAAATAATGAAAAAGAAAAGTACAATAGTAAAGGATTTTATATCAACCTATTAAATTACCTTTATTGCTGCTACCGTTTATCTTATGACTTCAAGTTGCTGCTCACCATCCTTCTGTTTAGCCTGAGGGACTCCAATAGGACAATCTACTGCTAATGAACTCCTTTAGTGTTTGTTCATCTGTAAATGCCTTATTTTCTCTTTCACTCTTAAAGGATAGTTTTTCTAGATGCAGAAATATTGGGTAATATTGTTTTCCTCTTTCAAGGACATCAGATATGTCCTTCCAGTACCTTCCACAGCTATTAACCTTACTTAGGATTCCTTACATGCAATGAGCTATTTTTCTCTTGCTGCTTCCAAAATTCTCTTTGAATTTGCCCTGTTTTGAGTTCACTGAGCTTCTTCCATGTGTATATTCATGTCTTTCATCTTATTGGGGAGTTTCCTGTCATTGTTTCCTTAACTATATTTCCTGCCCCTTTCTCTCTTCTAGAATTCCTGTGATATACATGTTTGTATATTTAACCATGCCCCATAGCTCCCTTAACACACATATTCATATGTTTAATCATGCTCCACAGGTCTCCTCACACACATGTTCGTATGTCGAAGCATGCCCCAGCTTAGACTCTGTGCTATCCTTCATTCTTTTTCTTTCTGCTCTTCTGGATCATTCCATCATTTCTCTGCAGAGCCACTGACCCTCCCTCTGCCTGCTCAGATCTGCTCTTCAGCCTCTCTAGTACACTTTTCATTTCAGTGACTGTAATTTCACTCTAGGGTTTTCTTGGCTCTTTTTTTATATATAATTTCTACTCTTTAACTGACCTTGTCATTTTGCACACATATTTTCTTCCTGATTTCCTTTTACTTTTTTCCCGTGGTTGCTTTAGCTCACTGGACACATTGAAGATAGTTGATTTAACATCTTTAACCAATAATTCCAATGCCTAGACTTCTTCAGGACGGTATCTGTCACATTCTTTTTTCTGGTAATGCACGTGCTTTCCTATTTCTTTTAGTGTTTTGTAATTTATTATCGAGAACTAGACCTACTAAGTACTTTGTGTGGTAACTCAAAATTAAATTCTCTGAACCTCCAGCATTGCTAATTTTTGCTCACTGAAGGCTGGAGCCATCTGTGACTTTCCAAACTCTTTTTGTATTCCTTGTAGTGTGGAGTCACTGAAGTTTCTGTTCTGTTGTCTCTGTGGCAATCTAAGATTTCCTTAAATGTCTGGTTTGCCAAAAGGGAAAATGCTTTTGTAAAAGACACAGTGTTTTAAGTCCCCTGCAGTTAGGAAGCTGCTTCAGCCCATGGGGTTGGAACAATGACCAGTCTCTGTGCTGGCAGAAATGCAGTGAGCACCAATCACACACAGCACTCTGACTTTTGGAGGACAAAGTCATTACTGCCCACTGTGCTAATAACAAGCCACACCAGACCCTGGGCAGTGGTCACCATGACTGCCTGCTGCATGGGTCTTGGAGGAGAACACTGCTACAGGAAACAGAAATTCACTAAAATATATATGCCTCTCTAAGCTCTCCCCTGGATGTTGCAAATGTTCAGTCCAAAATAGTTGCTTTAATAGTTGTTTTGATGAAGGAATGAACTCCTGGTGCTTCCTGCCCTGCCATCTTCTATAATATCACTTTTTTCAGGTTAGAACTTAATCATCCTCATCTCTCTTGGACATGACACCCTGGTCAGCTGGAAACCACAAGAAGCATTAGGGCATTTAGAGCAATGTGGACAGTCTTCCAGATGCAAGGGGAGAGAGTATCTACTCTGCACTGAAAAGGGGTCAAACTGTACATAGGAAAGCTGCTTCTTGCACTGCTCTCATTCCAAGCTGTCACCAGGTAGCTGAGAGGCTACCTGTGAGGCTGAGGCAATGGCTCAGTTGGGAAAGCGCCTGCCACATACACATGAGGACCTCAGAACCCACAGAACCCACATAAAAGCCAGGCATTGTGGCATGCTCCTATAACCCCAGTGCTGAGAAAAAGAAGGGAGTTATGCATGTCTGGATAATGCTGCTCCTGAAAGACAAGGGTTATTACACAAAATCCCAGTGCCAGATGTGAGACACCTCCTTATGAGCTATTGATCAGGGAGACCCCAGACGTCCTAAAACAATAACAGCCTCTTATTTCCTTTGGTTGCCCACCAGAACTAGTTGATAAGAGCCTACTGCTGAAGACATCATACATCTTAGTTGCCAGGTATAGAGAGGTCAAGCTAAAACTGAGCTGGGGCTTCTTCCCTGCTGGCTAGCTTTCATAGTGCTAGAAGATGTTATACAGGCTTCTGGGGGAGAAAAGGCATTGCCAGCCTTAGATGTGAACCCTACAAACTACAATACCAATCTGTCAGGCAAGATATGCCCACTAGTGCAATAGTGGCACAAATGTTATATGGGTAACCAACTGCTTTCTGATCCAATTTGAGGCCCACTCCACAAGGAAGGAATTCATGTCTGGTAAAAACCCATTGCTAAGGAGGTCCTAGGCACTAAGGGCAAACTTACTGCTGCTGTTTAGCTAAGCTGTCATATTTATGTTTATGCCCATAGACAAATGCTACTCCTAGTCTTAATCAGAAAAGCTTCTTTTTGCAAATAGTAGTAGTAAATGCAGAGGTGCATGGCTGCTCAAGGTGCTGGGAGGATGTGATGGCAAAGTGCTCGGCCCTAAACAGGACATTTATACCACCCTATCTAAGGCTCAGGGATCACCGCAGAAGAGGGAGGCTGAAAGAATATAAGAGCTGGGGGCTAGGAAAAGGGCAATGAAATGCTGTCCTCTAGGCACAGCACATTCAATGCAGTCATCACCTCACAGCAAGCTGTGGCTACCTGCAATGGCCTGACACAAGACTGGGCTTGTGTCACAGTCAAGCATGGATTGAGGAGACGTTTATAGCCCTCCCCCTCCCTGCTGAACTACTGGCTACTGATGGATTCTCAAGGAGGGATAGCAGTTATCTTCAATTGTATACCCACTGAGGAGTCCATCAGGTCCAAACAACAGTTCCAAATCCATGGTTGCATAGATGATCCTGGTTAAACTCAATGAGCCTCAAAAAAGGGGAGGCATAGAATGTGGGAAAGGGACTTACAGGAAGGAGGGGGGCAAAAGGGGTGGGAATTAATGCACTTTATACATGTGTGAGATTGTCAAAAACGAAATTCAATAAAGTTTTTTTTTTTTTTTTTTTTTTGACTGAGCTTTCATACATTTCGTGTCACAGTCCTTAATTTAGATTCCTCTCCCAAACGATGCCCACAACCCAGGGCCCCATCCAAACCCCCAACCCAGACCTCATACATTCCATCATACTTGTTAGGTACTATCCTGTCAAACATTGC
>NW_008352647.1:2730325-2738786 GCF_000622305.1 Nannospalax galili
GAACTCACAGAGATCCACCTGCCTCTGCCTCCCGAGTGCTGGGATTAAAGGCGTGCACCACCATGCCTGGCTATAAAGTTATTTTTAAAAAACAAGCCAAGCCAGGTATGGTGGTGCACTGGGTGGGGGCAGAAGGGATAGAGAAAGGTGGATCCCCAAAGCTCATTGGCCAGCCAGCCTGGTCAAATCCATGAGCTTCAGGTTCAGTGAGCAACCTGTCTCAAAAAATAAAAGGCAGTGAGCAATCAAGGAAAGACACCCCGTGTCGACCTCTGGCCTCTACAGAAGTGCATGCACTCATAAACACAACATACAGACACAGACGCACACACACACACAAAGAAAAAGTCACTGAGATGTTGGACCCAACTCTTGCATCAGAGAGAGAGTGGCTAGAGTTGGAGAAATCAATGACACTGTATACACACACTCTTAACTGCTTAACCAGTGCTTGGGCTCCTCTAGGAGCCCCACCAGAAGCCACACTGAGCTTCATCTTAGCATGGGAGCATGAAAAAAATAAGCTTTCTGGGCTGAGGTGATAGTTCTGTTGGTGAGGTACCTGTAATAAGCACAAGGACCTGAGTTTAATCCCCAACACAAGTTAAAAAGCCAGGAGTGGTGATGGCACACTGTAGTATCAGTGCTGGGAAGGTGGGGACAAGTAGATCCCTGGGGCTTAATGCCCAGCTGGCTTAACCAGTAAGCCCCAGGTCCCAGTGAGAGACCTTGTCTCAAAAAATAAGCTGGATGGTTCCTAAAGAAATATACCTGGGGTTGACCTCTGGCCTCTACATGTGCGCACACACTTGGGGGCAGGGGGAGAAGAGAGAGAAGAATATGTTTCTGCAAATACTAAACAGATGGAAAACACGGTAACCCTCCCCCTAAATACAGGCACACTTAGAAATCTCTTTTTCCTTAAATAAGTGATGAAACAACAGCATAATTATGTTTCAAAAAATGTGCTGAAATAAATTTAAAACATTCAGAGAAAGAACAAGAAATTTTTTAGAAGTCTTAAGTAGAAAATAAGTGGGGTGGAGGAACTGGGATTTCCTAGGCCAAAACAAACAAGCAAACAAACAAAAATGTTCATTCACTGTATGCAAACAATGAAACCCCATCCAGGAAACACTATGGGACCTCAGGGCCAGAGTGCTGTCCTTGGTCAGCCCACACTAAAGCAGCTATTGCCCAATTCTCCAGTGACCACCTGCACCCCACCCAACCCTTCAGGCACTGTCTGGGCACCCTCTGCCCTCTCTGCCACATCTGGCCCAGCTGGCCAGGCTGCATTTTGGAGCCCCCAGTCTTTCAGCTTCAGTACCATGCTTCCCTCCCGCACTCTCCTGAGCTAGCTGGGGCCTTTAATGGGGACACAACACGAAGGCGAAGGTGTAAGAAGGGAGAGAGTAGAGCTCTGGGAACCTAGAAAATCAGCACCCGAGGATGTTGTCTGTGGCTTTGTAATTCTACCTTCAAATACCCTAAGTTTTACTTCTGAGTACAAAATACCACCATCCAGAGAAACCGAGAGACAGACTGACGCTTTGGACTCCGTATGTCTAAGATGGAAGTTGATTTTCCATTATAACAAATATTTCTTCTGCATCAGGAAAAAAACGATACAAACTTAAGACATGATTTCCCTACACACCACTGTGTGTGTAGGGAGACCATTAGACTCTTGCTCTGTTTGCCAGTGCACACGGAATTTCCTCTGGTGTCCTAGTGCTCTCTCCCAGCCAGTGTCTGGGATCTGACTCAGATGATACTTTGATTTATTCTTATAGTACTAGGAAATGACTAGAAAAAGCATGGGTTTCTTTAAGTTCACCACCTTCTTTCCCCCTGCATAGGTTAAAACAAAAACAAAAACCAAAAACCCACCACTCAGCCTTTATCAGGTTCTCCCACAGCTTCTGCAGCTTGTCCCTGGCATTCCTCCTTGGCAGTTAAGTTAGTCAGTCTGGCTGCCAGGCAGCCTTGGAGGCAGCAGACCCCTCCACCTGCACCCAACCTGGGAATGCATCTTCCCTCACATACAAAGGAAGGCCATGCATGCGTAGTTCCTGTGAACCCCTTACCGAGTTGACGTCCAGACGACTGGGGACTCGAAGTTTCAAAGGGCTCTGAGCTGGCCTCAGGAGCACTCGGCTCCCACAATTCACTGTTCTCAGACACCTCTGCATAAGTGTCACCCAGCCCTCTGTGAAATGCCACAGGCTCACTAGCACCAGGGCCCTGGTCCTCACTGCTTGTGCCTGCCATGGCCCGGGCCTCTTCACCCATTTTCTCAGCAAACCACTGCTTGACCTGCTGGGCGCTCATCTGGGTCTTGTCGCAGAGGCTCTGCAGGTCCCCCTCATACAGCATCTTGTGTGTCACATAATAATCTTGCAGTAGTTCTCGGTTGCCAGGGGCAATGACCAGCAGACCTGGTGGAAAGTTGCCCCTCTTATAATCTTCGTACCACTTGAGTTGGCCATTCTTCAGAGCATACCTGCTATCTCCAAACCAGCGTACCACCTCTGGCCGGGGAAGCCCTGTTTGGGCCATGATGGAGTCATAGTCCTGGGTGCTGGGCCACTGTGTCTGGACAAAGAGCTGCCGTAGCAAGTGGCGCTGCTGTGCTGTCTTTTTGTAGCTCGCTTTGCCCAGAGGCTGCTCCACCAGCTTATTCAACCCATCGTCCTCAGGCTCACACGCACCCAGTCCCAGAAGCTCACTTCTCCCACTGGCTTCAGTCACTCGCAAGTTCTTAAGGTTAATTTTGATGGGGCTGACCTTACGCTCTGCCAAGGCCTGACTAAGAAACATTTCAGGAGAACCATTTTCACCAGGAACCCTCAGCTCACCAGTCAGCCCTTCTCCACCATCCTCCTCAGCAGCCTCCTCCTCCTCCTGTTGCCCATGTTCATCAGCCATCTTGGTATCCTCAGCATTCACTTTTTTTCGTCTCTCCGCAAACCAGCTGTCAATTTCCCTTCGGGTCATTTTGGTTTCACTTCTCAAGCGGTCCAACTCCTCGTCAAGGGGAAGTGGGTTTTGTGCAAAGCTGTTCTCCAGGGCTCGAAGCTGCTCTGGGGCCCTCTCCTTGTATTTGGTTGGCATGAAGTCTGGAGTCTGGTGCCAGGATTGTCGTTTGGTGGCAGGGTGGCTTGCGAGTGAAGTTGCTGTTGGGATACAGGTCACCTCAGGAACCTTGGATGACAGGGAGAAGGACACCTCCGGCACAGAGTCAATGAGGATGGAGCTCTGCTCTCCAGGCATCATGGCCCTGGAGCCCTTCAGGTTCCGGCAGTGGTATCTCCGATCACTGAACCATTTCCGCACCTCTCTGGTACTAAGGCCTGTCACTTTGGTCAGATGCTCCACCTCGCTCTGTCCAGGGAACTGGTTCCGACAGAAGCTTCCTTTCAGAGCAGACAGCTGTTCGTGAGACTTCTTATTTTTGTAGATGTTTGCATCAAGGAAGGCTTGGGAAGTTATGCTGGGACACGCTGTGAGGAGTGACTGGGCTGCATTGACCACCTTCACAGCTGATGCTGTGTTTGAACACACAGTGTTAATGGGTGCCACAGTTGGCTTTGGGACAGATGCAGTTGTCAGGGGGAGAGATGAGCTTGATGCTTGAATTCCATTGGCCATCAGTGGCTGACTGACTAGGAGTCCCCCTGCTGTGCCCTCTGGCTGTCCCACAACATGGCCTGGGAGGGCAGCCTGGATAAGATGCTGTACATTGCCAGCACTGGCAACCAGGGGGGTGTTGAGAACTGTGATTGTGGGCTGAGGCACAGACTGGATGACTGTGTTGAACATCTTTTTCCGGGCATCCTCAATCTCCTCAGGGGACCAGCTAATTCCCTGTTTCAGCCTCTGGGCTGTGAACCAGATCTTGAGCTGTTCTTCTGGATACTTGGTCACCACAGTCAAGTAGCAGAGCTCAGCTTTGGTTGGGTAAGGGAATTTGTGGAAGGAGTTCTTCAGAAAGCTGTTGGAGTCCATGGCCGCATTGTATGTTGGGATGCTGCTCAAGGGGATCATGACTTTGGGAAGGGTCTTGGATGTAGGTAGGGGCTGGTGGGTGTGGTGCTGGGCATGCACTGGAGGCTGCTGCTGGAGGGAGAGGAACTGTGCTATACCAGCCGGCAGTACTGGCACTGTTCCTATTAGGGGCCCATTGGCAGGGTGGGGTGGCTTTGTGGAGCTAGCAGACGCCTGGCTGACTGGAGCTGCCCCATTGACAAAAGTGTGGTCCCCCTCTTTCACCTCTGCCTCCCCGGCTGATGGCTTTGGCAAGGCCTCAGCCACAGGCTGGCTGGGAGCATTCTCCTTGAGCATGTGGATTTTTTTGGCTTCAGCTTTGCCTTTCATTAACTTCATGATTGGAGTCTTAGTTATGATGATTTCAGCCTGTCCATCAGTCCCTTCAGTGCTGGACTCAGCTGCTGGGTCAGGAGTGCTAGTACTCCCAGGGACAGTCTGCTCCACAACTACATGATTGTCCGGCTTGGTCACATTCCACACAAGGCTGGCTTCCCCCAAGTGACACTTGGCATTGTGCAGGGAAAGCCCCTCAGGGGTTTTTGCCAGGAAACTGCACCCTATGCATACAAACTTTGGGTCTTTATTAAAGTCTGTGTGCTCTGAATTCATATGTCCTACAAACTGAGTCATGTCCTGGGATCTGAAATCACAGTCTTTACAAGAATATAGATAGCCATCCAAAGTGTTCCGATGCCCATTGGCCAGGGCAGAACCATCAGTGTTGCTGGGATTTGGGGCTGTCTCACTGCTGGCAGCAGGTGTCTCTGGGGGCAGATCCTGCTGGGGGCCTTCAGGCGAGGCTTCCACAGGCTGGGCCTCTACACTCACACCCTGCAGGACCACGGTTTTCACTGGGATCATGCATGGGGTGGTGGACTTCCTCTTGCTGGCCATGATGACAGTCACTCTGGGTGATCAGCAGGCAAGAGCTTGTCCCATCAAGGGTCTTACAGTACAAGTTTCAGATACTCCATGAAGGTCCGAGACGTGCTTCTTAGGGCAACTTTGTCAGTTATTTGCAGAAAGGAGGTTTTCCTTATTAAACCTGAGGAGGAAGAGGAAAAAAATAAGGTAAGATTTTGTAATTTCTGTTTCTCAGATCCCTAGACACACTTGAGCTGCTTGCTTTCTAACTTGTAGGTCTTTTCACAGGGAGCTCTTGGCTATGGGTTCTGAGGCAGGAGACCCTTAGCAGCTGCCCTGAAGAATGACTTGGGGATGTCCCCTAACGTGACAAACTTAAATGATACAGCTTCTTTCATCCCTCTATATCTTTGTTAAGTAACTCAGCTTACAAAAAAAAGCACCCTCCTTTGGACATACAAATTAATTCTGACTGTGTTAGAGTGAGAACAAAAGATCCAGTGTAATTCCGTTTAAATATTTGGGCCAACTAGAGTTTTTCTTTTCATAGCCTTCCCACATATAAGAACATGGTGACGCCTCTGTCTCCCAAGCCAGGCCCAGAGACCAAGTCAGTTGTAGAGTGGATGTAGGGGAGGGCTAGGATATGTGCTGCTGAGAGCCAGGCCTCTCTCTGACCTCTCCTGCCCACTGTTCTACCATGTATATTGCCCACCTTGGAAAAAAGTAGAAGTTATTTAGAGTACCCAGGGACACTGTGACCTAGATGAAACCAAAAGTCAGAAGGTCAGGGTATTCACACACCCAGTTTGTGGCACAACAACTCAAAATGAGGCTTCATCTTGGATTCCTGGGCCACCCATGGGCTTGTATTATAGGCCTTTTTTGTATTTTTCATTTTTATTTTCTTTTGGTGTCTTTTTGGTTCCTTTAAAAAACTATTAAATCTTTGATCTGTTTGAAATTTATTTCAAAATCTGAGGGATTTACTTATATTAAAATAATTATTTTGTGATACCAAGAGTAAAGTGTTCCTGTTTCTGCAGTTCGCATTATTAACACATTCATCATCACGGCACTCTCAAGATGCCCAGGCTCATGCTGTTCGGTGTATGCTCTCCTTATCCTAAGTGCCTTTCTACTGTTAGCCCCATGCTTAGATTCATATTAAATTTGCTTTCTAACAGGCTCTGGGGTTTTTTGTTGTTTATTTTATTTACTTATACTTTTTGTGTATGAGTGTTATGCCTACATGTGTGTAAGTGTACCCGTGTTGTGCAACGCCTGCAGAGGTCAGAAGAAGGCGTCAGGTTCCCCTGGACTTGGAGTTACAGACAGTTGTTAGCCAACATGTGGGTGTTGGGAATTGGACCTGGGTCCTCTGTAAGAGCAGTCAGTGCTGTTAACCACTGAGCCATCTCTCCAGCCCCAAGCTCTCTGTTTTTAAAAATGTGTGAATTACAATGACAAAGATTATAGTGATTCTAATATTAAAATAAAATCCACAGATGAGTGGATAATGAAAATGTGGTTCATTTATACGATGGAGTTTTACTCAGCAGTAAAGAAAGATGAAATCATGAAATTTGCAGGTAAATGGATGGAACTAGAAACTGTTATACTAAGTGAAATAACAGACTCAGAAAAAAAAATGACATATGTTCTCTGTCATATGTGGATCCTAGACCAAACCCTGATAAGTGAGTATGTATCCAGACATAACTACAGGAACCAGGATAATGGAAAGGAACCAGGGAGGTAAAGGAAAAGAAAGAATCTGAAAGCAAAGAACAGTAGGAAACAGGTGTTAATAAGGGAGATATGGATTAAAAATGGGGTTATTTTAAGGGGAGGCGAGAGGGAAGATTATACAAGGAACCTAGGGGATAAAGGGAAAGAAGGAGTTCAAGAGAGGTAGGACCACAGGAGAAGGGTATTAGTAAGAGAGAAATGGGAAAAATGGTGGCACCTTAAATGGGGAAACCATGAAGGGTTAGACAATGTGAGAGATAAATAATGCCTAGCTAGTTTTAAAAAACCAGAGGGAACCATATTAGTCCAACAACCTACTGACAAATTATACATACAACTAGATCAAAGAATATAATATCTGTCTAGGCAAGCTTTATCTACATGGCACATGGTAATTAACAGTACCAAGACTGGTGGAACTAACCTTGGATGTTTAACAGCCATACTTTGAGGCCTATACTAATATGGTCAGAAGGACATAAAGGACAGTTTTGAATCTTTGCCCTCCTAGGTCGACTAAGATCCAGAGGACTATGAGCATCTCTCAAAATGTCCTGTAACTGTGGTGAGTCACCTGTCCTCTTGATCAAGGAGGCCATGGAGACCCCACCAGATGGACTTGAACCAGTGTCCACTCTACAAAGAGGAGGGTCAACACAGAGGAAACATTTCCTCCATGCTTCCAAGCGAAACCAGCCATGGTGGAGCAGGACCTTTGACTTACCTTCACATAGACAGAACAGGTCAAAGGAGCCAGGGGCTCCTCCCAAGCCCATGTGACCCCTGAGGAACAGATCCTCAAATGGCCTTAAGAGTAAAAATAAATTGGTTTATTTGGGCCAACTGTAGAGTCTTACACACCCAAAAGGAAAGCATAACCAAAGATTAAAGGATCAATAGAATTTTTTAAGAGTCCATATGTATAGCTAAAGGCTACATAACAAGAAGCAATGCCAGACAGGAGATACCTTCCTTTGAGTCGTTGGCCAGGGTGGCTCAAGAGACTCCCAGACAGTAACCCAGCATAGAACAGGGAAAATGAACAGCAGACCCCAATCTTATCTAAAGGCTTATTGACAACTGATTGCCGCTAGATGAGGAAGAGCTTATCTTCCTAAAACAAGGATTTCTAGATAGGCTGACTAGACTCAGCAGATGGACAAGCACTGGGGAACAGCTGGGGGCGCTGACAACACAGTAGACAGCAACAGGGATGACAGAGTATATGGACTCTAGTCGGGGGAGGAGGCTATGGGAGGGTGCCATTTGAGAAGTGGGTATATAGATGAATAAGATTGTTTGGGATGTTCTGTATGATATATGCACAAAAAAAATCAACAAATTTTAAAAATGAGTTATATTTGAGGAGGAAGCATGGAAATATACTTCATGTTAATTAGTAGAGGTGATAAACATTACCATTGAAATCTACCTGATGACTTTATATCCATACTCAGGTACCAAGGATCCAAGTGTAACTGACTAGGACTACTAATAATCAGATAGAGATTAAAGACGCATGTGCAAACATCTAAGTGTTAGTAGCATTAAAAATGAGTCTTTCTGCCATGCCTTTGGCGCATGCCTTTAATCTCAGCACTCGGGAGGCAGAGGCAGGTGGATCTCTGTGAGTTCAAGGCCAGCCTTGTCTACATAGTGAGTTCCAGGACAGCTGGGGCTACAGGGAGACCCTGTCTCAAAAAGACCAAAAAAAAAAAAAAAGTCTTTCTGTAGGCAGCTTTCGATAATATATTTTTAAAAATCATTTTTGTGGTGGGGGGGCACATGCCTT
>NW_008352647.1:2738876-2763684 GCF_000622305.1 Nannospalax galili
AAAGAGATGTATCTTTGCTCTGGAAATTGTTATTGAATATGTTAAAGCTGTAAAGGAATGCTTCTTCTAATCATGTGGTTATTAAATAAATTTTAAAATGTATTATCTAATAATTTTTAAAAAGTATATCTGTAAATACTCATTATAGAATGTGTTATAATAAAAACAGAAATAGTTTTTTAGGAAAAAAATGTGTAAATTACAATGACAAAGATTATAGTGATTCTATATTAAAATAAAATTAGCCTAAGTATTTGGGTTTGATAAAAACTTACTTATGATCTCTAGATAGGCTGACCAGACTCCAGTAGATGAATCTGCACTGAAGGACATCTTGGTACAAAGGCCTGATTGGATGGGACTGAACATCTAATCAGTGGAGTATAGTGGAATGCATGAGATCCCCCCGGGGGGGCATTAGATGGGGAGGGGGAGTCTAAATTTGATTAAGAACTGTTGTATGACATGTACAAAAGTTCAAAAAATATTTTTTAATGTAGAAAAAAATTAACTATCTTGATTCAAATTCTTAGTGAATAAACACGACAAACTTTTTTTGGCTTCTAAACCCAGCCCCGATGATCAATGATAAAAATAACTGCTACTGAAAAAAGGTTTTGGCAAGATAAACGTATACCCAGATCTAACCACTTATCACCATTTGCATCACCAATGTGAAATGTCATGCACTTTTTAACTGAATTTCTCTATAAAAATATCAATATTAAATGAAGTCTAAGAAAATAAAACTATGTTTAAATATATACCTTTTCATACCCAAATATACATGTTTTCTGTCATCAGGCGCACACATATTTCTTTTCCTCACTGAACATGATATTGTATCAAAACATTTTCCTTTTTTGTCTTTTTGACTGGTCTGTCCTTGAACTCACAGAGATCTGCCTGCCTCTGCCTCCTGAGTGCTGGGATTAAAGGCGTGCGCTACCATACCCGGTCCTCAAAACATTTTCACTACATAGCTTTCATAATTAAAACGTCCACTTCATTGATTTTATGTCTTTGGCTCAAATGTATTTGATTCTAGTTTTATTATCTTAGTAGATTAAATCACCATATGACTGTCAATATTAGTAGGATAAAAAACACCCTTTGTCTAGAAGGGTTAAATCAGCTCCTCCTTATCACCTGACTACTAACATCTACAATAGCTCAGGCAGCACCAAAAACTGAACAGAATTCCAAGGCTCCACATCAGTTTGCCCAGGTCCTGGTCTCTCAACTAATAATATTAAGAAACAGGACAAGGAGGTGAGACAGTTCAGTGGTCAAAAGTGCACTCACATACATGCAGGCAATACACTCATAAAATAAAAATAATAAATATTTTTTTAAAACAACAACAAAAAAAAAAACAATCAGGGAAACGAACATGTGCTGGCATTTTAGTTTATTACTACATCAAAAAACAAAATGCTCAAAGCTTAATGGGTTGAAGAAAACGAGTTCTATCTATTGATTCTGAGACCTGAACCAGAAAGGCTCTTTTGCTCACTGTGAGGAATGTACAACTGGACTGTCCAGGATGGCTTGTCTCTCATGAATCTGACACCCTAACTGGGATGCTTAGGACAGGATTCACTCTTCTCTTCACATGGCTACTTGGGCCTTCTCACAGCAAGGTGCCAAGGTGCAGATGGACTTCTTGTATGGCAGATGATTCCAAAACAGAAAGCTGCTCGTCATCTTAAGGGCTAGGCCTAGAACTGGCAGTGTCACTTTTGGCACACTCGACTGGTCAAAACAAGCTACAAGGCCAGTCCCAGTTGAAGGTGAGGGAAACAGAGCCCACCTCTTCACCAGAGAAGCTAAATGCCTGGACAAGGTAGCAACGGTAGCATTTCTTGGAGCCCATCTACCAAAAGTGGGCATTACATGGCATTGAAAAATTACCGATAATGTATTTATGTGTAACAGTGGCATTTCCTAGGTCATAAACAGAAGTCCCAAATTGGTTAGTATGATACACAGATGTATTTATGGGCAAAACTATTTATGATATGGGGTTTAATAAAGGGGGGAAAAGCACAGTAAAAGATGGGGATTGGGTGGAAATAGTTAAATAAATCTAATCACTCAACTTCTACATATATTCCATATTTTCCTAATAAAAACAATAGGGGCTAGAGAGGTAGCTCAGAGTTTAAGAGCACTGGCTGTTTTTCCAGAGGACCCAGGTTGGGTTTCCAGCACCCACCTGGTGGGTAACAAAGTCCATAACTCCAGTTCCAGGGGATGTGATACCCTCTTCTGACTTTCATGGGCACTGCACTTACATGCAAGCAAAACACTTATGTATGTAAAAATACAAATAAAAAATATTTAAAACACAAAAACTCTTACACAAAAAGCTTTTTTGAAAAACTGCATATATGACAAAGCACATGCATATATGTGTGTGTATATGTATGTGTATATATATATATATATAGGTCTCCCTGTAGCCCCAGCTGCCCCAGAACTCAGTATATAGAATGTAGACCCGGCTGGCCTCAAACTCACTAAGATCCGCCTGCCTCTACCTCCCAAGTGCTAGGATTAAAGGTATGTGCCACCACTCCTGGCAAAAGCTTATATTTCTAAGTGCTTTTTTCCAGGTGTTTCTCTCATTTCTTGGAGAGCACTAACTTGAGTCATGACAACCAGATCCCGCCACCCATCTTACCACTGTCCCAAGTCGGACCTAAATAAATCACTGGGAACTTGCTGGGCCCAAGCAGAAAACTAAATTTACTTCAATCCCACCACTCAAAGGGCATCACAGCTGCAGAGCACTTTCCCATCGTTCTTGGTCCATCAACACAGCCCCAGGTGAGTATTACTGCCCCTTTCTAGCACTGAGGAGCTACTAAGAATAAAAGAGGAGGGTGCAGCCCATCACACAGTGGATCCTGGACGGAGGCCAGATTCCCATTCTGACTCTGAATCCCATGTTCTCTGTAGGCTGCATTTACCCTGAATATCTGCTGAACAGGAAACCTATGCCCTTTGTTTCCATATTTCCTTCTTACAAGGCTCAAAGGCCTTACACCTAGATTATCCCAGTGATTTTCTTTTTCTTGTTCTTTTCTTTGTTCTACTTTTCCTTTTTTAAGAAAATCAAAAGAAGCTGGATGTGGTGGCATGTGCCTTTAGTCCCAGCACTTGGGAGGAGGATCTCTATGAGATCGAGGCCAGCCTGTTCTGCACAGTGAATTCTATGCCAGCTGGGGCTACAGGGAGACCCTGCCTAAAAAAAGAAAATCAAAAGGTATGGCAGTGTTACAATGATTTTTATTATTTTCACACTGTTAGAAAAGAGGCTGTGGGCCTGTGAGATAGCTCAGCTAGTAAGGGTAGTTGCCACCAACCATGACGACCTGGGTTTGATATCTGGAGCCTACACGGTATAAGAAGAGAACTGACTCCCACAGTTGTCCTCTGCACATACACTGTGGCACACACTGCCCATACACAAAAATAAATTAAAAATGCAACAATAGTAATATAAAATAATGGAAAAGAAAACAGGCTGTATTTTTCCTCTTACAGGGCAAGAGGAAAGTTCTGCCACAGTAGAGGGTGTTAGATCAAGGTTATAACAAAAAGCACACACAGGAAACCATCTTTCTTCAGGAATGTGTGTGGGCAGGACCTTGGCAATACAACAAATCTGCTAGTTAGAGTAGTTAGATTTCTGTTGAAAAGAAAGACCCTACAAAAAGCTGAAATCTATCTACTCCCAAATCCTCAAGTAGTAAAGCAATGTCAAGCCCAGAGCTGGTTTAGTTTTGCTGGCTGAAGACTGAAGGGTTCTAATATTTTCCATCATTTAACAATTGTCATTCAACTGAGGGATCAGGGCTAGAGCTCTATGCTTTTTTTTTTTTTTTTTTAATCTAAGTTTAATGGATCAGAGCAATTTGCTCTGTAAGTTCCTCTGTCATTACTTAAAAAAATATATTAATGGGGGCTGGAGAGATGGCTCAGAGATTAAGAGCACTGACTGATCTTGCAGAGGACCCAGGTTCGATTCCCAGCACCCACGTGGCAGCTATGAACAGTCCTTAACTCCAGTTCCAGGGGAATCTAAAACCCTCTTCTGACCCCCACGGCATTGCACAACACGGGTGCACTCACATACATGCAGGCAATATACTCATACACATAAAATAAAAATAAAATATTTTTTTTAATTTTTAGTGATTTTTTTTTAATGTATATGAGTGTTTGGCCACATGTATGTAAGTATACCATGCAATGCTCATGGAGGCCAGAAGAGGGTGTTGGATCCCCTGGGATTGGACTTACAGACAGTTGTGAGCTGCCATGTGGGTGCTAGGAACTGAACCCAAGTCCTCTGCAAGAGTAGCCAGTGCTCTTAACTGCTGATCCATCTCTCCAGTCCCAGGAAAATTTATTTGAATATAAAGTTGTTTTCCTGTTTAGACATATGTAGCTCTCTAATACCCTAATTAATTTAAAACTTTTTAATGTTAAATAACCATGCCATGTCTCTGAATGTCACTTACTTTCTTCCTTTTTCTCTTAGTTCTTTGAGAATCTCATACAATGCTTTTTGATCATACTTCTCCCACAACTTCTCCCAGGTCTACCCCTTCCCTACTCACCAAACTTTGTGTCCTCTTTTTTTAACCCACCAAGTCCAATTTGTGCTGCCCATATACTCTTGTGTGGGGCCGTCCATTGGAGTGTGGGTGACCTGGAGAGGGATAACTAGCACTAAAGATCTTTAGAAAAAGTCATGTTGGCCAGGTGTGGTGGCACACGCCTTTCAGTCCATCATGAAGGTGGATCTCTGCGAGATCAAGGCCAGCCTGGTCTGCATAGCAAGTTCCAGGCCACAGAGACCCTGTCTCAAAACAAAACAAAACATCATATGGAAACCTACTAATGTAAAAACTTCCCAAAATATACACATATACATATACAAGAAGGGTTTAAATGGAGTTACCCTATAATTGCAACAACACCTTCACTAGACACAAAAGACTGACAAATAAAAGATACATGCCAGGAAAGGGTTACCTCTTTTCAAACTGTTGGCCAGTGAGGCTCCATAGACCCCAAAGATCATAGGCTCTTGGTTACTCTCCAGTACTTGACATAAGACCCTATTGCTGAAGACACCACATACTTGAGTCATAGAATATAGCAAAATCAAACTGGCACTGACCTAGAAGCTTCATCCCTGCTGTCTGGCTTTCACAGTGCTGGAAGGTGTTATTCATGCCACAGGAGGGGAAAAGTAATCATGTCTTACCCAGCTGTGAAACATGTGAGCCACAATAATGAGCTACTGGCTGGCAAGACACAGCCACTGGTGCAATAGTGACATGAATGTTGTGAGAGTAACCAACCACTTTCTGATTGGATTTAAGGTCCACATTACAAGATAGAGTTCATACCTGGCAGTTTTTACATTCAAGATCCTGTGGCTAGACTGGTTCTAGGCCATAGTGGAGAAACTACTACTATTATGCTAAATCGACATAGTAATAAGATGATTCCTAATGACTTATTGCTACATCCATAGATTAGTGCATCTCTCAACCCGCATCAGAGAAGCTTCTTTTTTCAGGAGAAGGCAGTTAACACAGACAATGACAACTGGTCAATGTGCAGAGAATAAGAAACTGTGGAGTGGTCAGCCCTAAATGGGACATCTGTATCACACTCTTTCCCCCAAAGGTTAGGGACAGTTGCAGAAGAGGGACATATTATAAGAGCCAGAGGTGGTAGATGGCTACAATGGAGAAGGGTTTATTGAACATAATAGGGCAGTTGCATGACCGTCCCAAGCTCAATCCAGACAAAATCCCAGCATGGAGAGAAGTGAGGAGCTATTGGCTATTGATAGCTGCTGGGGTTGGGGGAGTTTTCTTTAAAGGTGTGGCCCCTGGTAGGTCTACTTGTTTTTCCTCCTTCAAACAATTCTTGTTTCTGTCAAATCACCAACAGAAATAGCCTGCTCCAGTCAGATGCTATCGCCTCTACAGTGAACATTAATTTATTCTTTCTCAAGCTCAGAAAGGTGATCATGATCTAAATATAGAGGCCACAGAATTAGAGGTACTTGAAAGACTTCTTACTTCAACCAGCCACCTTTGTATGAACTTCCTTGAAAGTGTCACTACCAGGTATGAGGACAGTCTGTATCCTGACATCTCCAGAGCCAGGGCACTCCATGCCTACTGACACTTGGCAGATGTTTTAGAAATGGCACCCTGTAGTAGGCATACAGATGAAATTACCTTCATAGCAGTTTTTTTTTAAAGTTTTATAAAAACTTTGAGAATTTCATACATGCATATCAGGTGTTTTGATCAAATCCATACCCACTCCCTCCCGCCCAACATTCCCCCTCTGAAGAGGTAACCCTAAAATCTTTTAAGGATTAGATACAAGCTCCCAAATACTTTTGATATTTTTGGCCTTGGAACAGAGTATGTTGCTAACAGGCCCAAGGACATTTTGACTTTTAGCCAAGCAACTGGCTACATTTCTTTGGGGTCTTTTTACCCTAACTGCCTAGCCAATTCCTACCTCCTCTTATCATGCCATCCTCTGAAAGGGTTACCCAAATTGTCAATAGGGAATAGGGATGCCAACCGCTCTGGCTTCTTCCATACTTAACAGGGACACAGGATGAGGCAATTGGAGTACCCCTTCAGTGGATCTATCTAAAAGACTCCCAAATTGCATAACTCTTGTCTCTAAGGGGAGAAGAAAGTCCTTGAATCATGAATAGGAGATGTGAAGGAGAAGTAAAGGCAAGAGTTCTAGACAGGGAACTAGACAAAAGAACAGGGCAATTTTCAAATGTTCATATGAAAGTCCATTGGCTTTTCTTGACAAGGGCTTCCAAAAGCATCCCTCTATTGGGTTCTTCCTCATTTTTCTTTTGTCTTCCAAGGCTGGACTAGTTGGCTGGGAAGAGTGAATGGATACTCAGGTGAGGGTCTAGTGACCCTGCCTGGCACTCCTTTAATGAATAAGCACAACTGTCAACAAGCCCAATCATGACTATGTGTAGCGGTCAGGCTCAGCCAAAGTCATGATGATGGTAGTTATTTCAAGCAGAAGGGACTGCTGTATAGCATCATCTTATTAAAAGGACCTAGAATTTAAAAGGATTTGGTGCTAGGATCCACATATGAGGAGAACATACATCGTTTGTTTTTCTGTTTGTTTTTTTTTCTGAGTCTGTGTTACTTCACTTAGTATAACAGTTTCTAGTTCCATCCATTTACCTGCAAATTTCATGATTTCATCTTTCTTTACTGCTGAGTAAAACTCCATCGTATATATGAACCACATAAAATCAGTTGAGGGACACTTAGGTTGCTTCCATCTCTTAGCTATTGTGAAGAGAGCAGCAACAAACATGGTTGTACATGTGTCTCTACAATAGGATGAGTCCTTTGGGTATATGGCAAGGAGTGGTATAACCAGGTCATATGGTAGGTTCATTTTAATGAACCTTCATAGCAGTTTTATTTGCTAAATGTATGCTGTCTCTGAACTCAAGACACCAATGATCTGTTGTGGTTGCCATGCTACTCATCAATATTCTGGGGCTTGCTCTCCTAGACACACTGGATCTCCCTGTCTACCTGAAGTTAGATGAAATCAACAAATTTGAGCAGATGCGTCACCTCCAGGGGAAATTTTTGGGAAAAGTACTGACTTTGCCTCACTATTTACTCTTTGGCTTGGTTACTGGCATTGTCCCAGATAGTGACTACTCTGTTCACCTGGGTCCTAAAAGAAGAGCTATCAGCTGTCATGTAGCTCAGTGGAAGAGAACTTGCCGAGCATGTATGAGGCCCTGTATTCAATGTCCAGTACTGGGAAAAACAACAACACAACAATAACCTCTTGTCTCACACAAAGCAATAGCTGACCTCTGTATAAATGTATACACAGTGTGAGCAAGAAAAGCTTTGGGGTCTGGAGAGATGGCTCTGTGGTTAAGAGCACTGGCTGCACTTGAAGAGGACCCAGGTTCAGTTCTCAGAACCCACATGGTAGCTAACAATCATCTGTAATTCCAATTCTCGGGGAATCTGACACCCTTTTCTGGCCTCCTTGGGCACTGCATACACTTACATTACATGCAAGAAAAACACTCATTCACATAAAGTTTTTTTTTTAA
Source organism: Nannospalax galili (assembly GCF_000622305.1). Lineage (NCBI taxonomy): Eukaryota > Metazoa > Chordata > Mammalia > Rodentia > Spalacidae > Nannospalax > Nannospalax galili. Next base: position 2,747,056 of record NW_008352647.1, read on the forward strand.
TTTTAAAAAGAAATAAGCTCTGGTACTTTAAGTCACTGAGATTTTTAGAGCAGCTATTACAGACCATCCTGACTGACACACAGCCAAATATGCCAGAAAAAAAATCAAACAATAAGCTGTGTGTTTAAAATATTTTATGAGTGTGTGGTCTGCATGTATGTAAGTGAACCTGTATTATGTAATGCCCATGGAGGTCAAAAAAGAGTGTTGGAGTCCCCTGGAACTGGAGATATAGACAATTGTTAGCTACTATGTAGGTGCTGGGACTCGAACTCAGGTCCTCTGCAAGAACAGCCAGTGCTCTTAACCACTGAGGCATCTCTGTAGCCCATAGCTGTATGTTTTAGTGGAAGCATGTACATGTTCAGTGAGAATATAGAAAAGAAATTCCATATACCTAGGTCTTCTGGAAAATGTGGGTAAGGACTCCTTAAAGTGGTAGCCTTCAAATTCAAGGATGAGCAGAAATTGCCAAGCAGGTTAAGTTGAGAAAAAAAGGTGCTTTAGACAAAGCCTATATGTGGGGCTAGAGATGGCTCAGCAATCCTCTTGCAGAGAACCTAAGTACAATTACAAACGGCACCCATATAGCTGCTCACAACAGTCTGTAACTCTAGTTTCAGGGTAACCAATGCCCTCTCCTGGCCTCTGTGGGTTCCCGCCTGCACATGGTACACATAAACTCATGTAGGCAAAATATACATACACACATAAATAAACAAATATATTTTTTTCAGCCTTTTTTTTTTTTTTTTTTTGAGACAGGGTCTCCCTGTAGGTCCAGCTGTCCTGGAACTCACTATGTAGACCCGGCTGGCCTTGAACTCACAGAGATCCTCCTGCCTCTGCCTCCCAAGTGCTGGGATTAAATAAGCAAATCTTTAAAAAAAAAACAAAAACAAAAAAAACAAAGGGAGTATGCTGTGTAAAGTCATAGTGATATCCAGAGAGCTACAAGTAGTTGAGTTTTGCTGGTGTGTGAAGTCTGGGTGTAGGATGTTTACTGTGCAGATAATGGGGTGAAGTTTCAGGACCATTTCATACACAGGTCCCTTCCAAAGGCTGCACCGAACTATATTTCCATAATTTCCTGATTATATTCTTTATATTTACATTTCCATCTTAGGAGGGTCTCTCTCTTAACAGTCAATGTCCAGCCTGTTTCTGATGAGGTACATGTGGGGGTGGGGGGAGGGAGGTGATCATCCTAGATGTACTGAGAAAATACCTTATCTTCTATATAACACTTCAACATCCAAAAGAAGGAATTATGTTTCTTGGGAGCCCTCTTTTCCTCCAAGCCAGTGACCCCCAGTCCCTGTGCTGAACTGTGAGCGGGAACAGCTGCATCCTTCCCACCGTCCTCCAAACGTGCTATTTCTCCACAGGCCTCTCCAGAGTGGTGCTGGATTTTAAGGCCATTTCTTCAAATGGAGTCTAAGTGTATTTGTCACTCTCCTTTGTGGTGTTTTTTGTGCTACAATTTTTCATAAATGTTGCTACCCAAATGATGCCAGATTATAATGTGAAATTGCCAAGAAAAATATATATTTAATCTTCAAGTACCATAATACAGAACCTGCTTGTTTCAGTTAGGTCTGCCCAAATTTGGGACAAGTATGGTAGAGAAAAAGCAGTTAATTCACAGGAGTGAATGAGTAAGTGCATACTTCGTACCGGGCACTGCTCCAGGTGCCGCAGTATGGAAGAGAAGGGAGAGATTGTTGCCTTCCTTGAATTTACACCCTAGTTTGAGGAGTAGGGCAACAGTCATCAGTAAATAAATTCATGACATATCTCTTACAGAGACGTGCATGCAATGGAGAAAAAATGAAGCAGGGAAGGGTAGAGTGTGGTGGGTAGGGAGAGGTTGACGCTGCCATTTTAGACACGGGAGTCAGGAAAGAGCTCACTGAGAATGTGACACTGGAGCTTAAACTCCAACATGCAGAAGTAGGTTATCCCAAAATGTGGGGAAGCACATTCCAGGCAGAAGCACCAGCTGGTGCTAGGATCTTGAGGTGGAAATGTGCTGGCAGGTTCAAAGAATAATAAATTACGACAGTAGATGTGGGGCATGGTGGTGCACGCCTTTAGTCCCAGCACTTGGGAGGCAGAGGGAGGCGAATCTCTGTGAGTTTGAGGCCAGCCTGGTCTACCTAGTGAGTTCCAGGACAGCTGGGGCTACAGGGAAACCATGTCTCAAAAGATACAGGAAGAAAAAAAAAAAAAGACAGTAGAGCTGGTGTCAGTGGTGGGGAGATGACAGAAAGAGACAGCAATGGGGTTGGGGTGGGGCAGGGGTTCTTGTGCAGAAATATTACGATGCTGTAAGTTTCTGAGACAGGCAGTGCCAAAGGACTCTGAACACAGGGCCGACATGATATGCCATATTCAGCATGGCTGTGCAGGCTGTATTGAAACAGACTATAGGAAAACCCAGATGAGATACGGGGACATCCATTATCAGAAGAGTATGACAGCAGTTCAGGCAGGGGATGACAGTGGCTGGGATGAGACTGACAGAAACGGAAGGAAGGAACTGTGGCTAAGTTCTTGAGATATTTTTGAAAGTAGAGGTATGAATGCTGTATCCACGTGAATCACAAATGACTCAGTCACCTGAGTGACTAGAATATGGCACTGCCATCAACCAAATTAAGTTTGAGATTGTAAGCTTCATGCAAAAAGCAAAAGGAAATTGACTGCTAAGAAGGGGAGTCCCTTTTTAGGGGTAAAACTAGATTGAGCTGGTTTGGTCACAAGTGTTTTATGGGATTAATGGGTCAGACTGCTAATGAGCAGAAAGGCTGTGTAATGCCAATGTTCCCAATGAAAAGATTCTAGTCCTTGCCAAAACCTACTCAGACCCACAGAGAAACTACAGGAAGTGGGATGGGGCTTCAGGGATCAGGGGAAGGGGGGCTGGGTGTAAGCCTAGGACAGCACAAGGTCAAGTGGTCAGAACGAATGTGTTCCCTTGGAGGAGTGAGAAGGCTCCTTTCATAGCAAGTATGTTATGTAAAATGTACTTGCGACCTAAATTTTGTTTCAAACACAAAAGTAAATTGTTTTATTAAATTTTAAACTAAAATTTTAAAAGTATTATAAATGGTTTGTTCTAGATGTGGTTTTCCTTCTGCAATTACATTCGTTTTGTTTTAATTGAAATTTTCCAGTGTGGGTCAGACAGTTTACAGGCTAAATAGCTTACAGGCTGGCAAGCTTACAAGAACCCCCTCAAGAACATTCATTAAAACCCATCCGCTCCACCCTGAGGCTGCAGCCCCTCCTTCCCCTCCCAGGCTTAGTGACACACTGACGACTCTCTTCAATGACCTTACTACAAAGACCAGCAAGATCTCAGATACAAGAGTCTTGATTCCCTGCCCAGTGTGGAATACAAAATTATTCTGCTTCTCTTTTGCTTACTTGGGAAAAAAAATCTGAAAATAAGGTGCAATTGATACGGGTTTGCAAAAACAGGCTTGTTTACCCACGGCTTGAAGGAATTAAAACTGCTAAGATCTTACTGAAAACTTAACATCTAACAAAACTGGATGTGCTCCTTTAATTAAGTGATTCTAGGTATGCAGTCTGTAGATATACTTGCATATATATGAAGTTCATATAAGGTAACATACTATCAGCACTGTAATAGCAAAGGATGAGAAATAATCTAATCACCCTTCAGCAAGAGACAGTCAGTCACAGAATATCTAGACACTGGAACAATATGCACTAGTGAAAAATAATAAGGGAGCACTTTTTTATACAACAAGCTAACTTTCAAGAGATACCTTGATATAGATTTAAAAATACAGAAGAAAAACTATGCCCATGCTTTGTGTGCATATGTACACTTAAAAAAATCTCTAAAAGATACATGAGAAACAATGTTTACTCCTAAGATGACGACAAAGAGATAGGGTCAAAGGAAGCTCTTCCCCATGGGCCCTCCTAAATTCTGAATGCTTATGAACATACCATGCATTCAAAATAAAAATTTAAGTGTAAATAAATGATGAAATGGAAAAAAATGTTTCCCAAGGAGTATTAGTTGTCACAAATAACAATAAAGTACTGAGCTAGTGGGTTAAAGGCAGAGGCCCTTTCAGAATAGCTGATGGAGGTGGAAAGCCAAGGGAAAGCCAGGGGAGGGCCAGGGGTCTCCTTCCCATCCCTAGCTTCTCACATTCTAAGGAGCTTTTAGACTAGCCTGTGCAGTGCTGCACAAGGGCACTTCACCCACAAATGAAGTCAACACTGGAATGAAGAGATCCACTTGCCTCCAGGTTAAAGCCATGATTCCAAATTAACTTAGGAACGCCTAATGTGGAGGAAGAGGACAACATGTGTAGCCAACCTTCTTCCCAACTCAGGCCTTCCACAGCAACCTGGGATCCAGACCCATCCGAGAATCACTGAGCTTATTACTACTGTGACAGTTGCGTTCCCAGGATTGAGATCTGCCTTTTACACACATGTCAACTTTTTACTACTTTACTACTTTTTACTGCTACTCTATCTACCCTTGCCTTGTCCCAGAGCTGGAGATTATCAAGTCATCCTTTAGAAACTGCCTGCAGTGTAAACATCCTAAATTCATTCCAGTCTCTCGGGTGACCATTATTTGAATACATCCTACCACCTCACGCTATCCTCAATCCTTTGAACACATTTGAATTTGTCCATGTCTCTCCAAAAATGTGGCAATTAGAAATGAAAGCATGCAAGCAGCTCCACCAGAAGAGAATCAAATGGAAGCTGTGTTTTTGCCATTTTATCACCACTACAATGCTTCCCACATCTATGTCCAGGTTCTATTTTGTTTTTCCCTTCTCAGAGGAGGAATCTGAGGTAAAGTTACCCAGTAAGACAAGGAACACTGCTGGAACTGGGCAGGACCAGGATTATTTCATCACAAGGCCATTTGGGTTCACATTTTCAGACACTCACTTGGAACACTTCTGGGCTTTCTTCCCCCTTTTCCTCTCTGAATTCCACCACTGTATGTAGCACAGAGTGCCTGACACAATTTTTAGGCAGTAAACACATGGGTAAATGGGATCTAAGAATGGGGTCAAGAATGCTAACACCAGAGAGGTATCTGTATTGGTTACTTTCCCACTGCTTTGACAAAATCCCTGACAGAAGCAGCTTGAAGGAGGAGAGGTTTGTTTCAGCTCACGGTTTCAGAGGTGCAATGTGTCATGGCAGAAAAGACACGGCAGCTGGAGTGGTTCAGTCTGTGGCAGTGGGAGCCTGTGGTGCCTCTTATTCACATCTTGACAGATCAGGAAGCAGAAGGCAGGACTGGAAGTGGGGCCAGGCTGTAACCCTCAAAGACCCACCCCCCCCACTGACCCACCTCCATCAACCATGTGTTTCATATCAAAGGTTCCACAAGCTCTCCAAATAGTGCCACAGCTGAGGACCTCGTTTTCAAGCACATAAGTCTAGAGGGCATTTCACATTGAAATTACAGCAATGTCCAGCATCCTGCTGTTATGAGTTGTATGCTTTTGGGAAAACATTTTAATTCCTTGTGATCTATTTCCTCATTAAGAAATGGAAGAGACAGTGACTACCTCATAGAGCTGACATGATAGGAAGCACACAAGTAATCACAGGGCAATCAGTGCGGCTTTCGTAGCTGCTCTAACTGCCTCCATTTTCCCCTCAGAGGCTGGCACTGGGGGAACGACAGTTAGCTGTGTTAAGTAAAGGTCCATTATCAGTTTTACATAGCCTATTTCCCTCCTTTTTATTATGGTAAAAAATATATAAAACTTACCCCCAAAAATTAATCATATTTCAAGATGTCATCCAAGCAGATGAGAATTAAATGGAATCTGTGTGTTGATCACCTCACTATCACTACTAATACCACCAGGAATTTATTTAGGAACAGAAAGTTCTGCCTTTTTGTTTCTGGTTTATTTCACATGACATCATATCTTCAAGGTTCCTCTCTGTCAAAACACTGTATCGGTAATCTCCACTGTGAATAGTATTCCACTGTCTATGTCTGATGAAGGAAGTTCTGCATCCACCTCTTGGCTCCTTCCCTACCCACAACCTGCAGGCATCTTTTGTTGGCCTTTACCTTTGATGTTCCTGTTGGTAAACAGTCTCTCAGGCTTGCCCCCTTGTCCTCCCTGATGCCATCTATGTGCTACTCTCTTTAAGTGGACTCAAGTCAAATTTCACATTTATTTCACTTGTCAAGTGAAGGAAGCTATTAAGCTTTTCTTGTCCTCTGTTGGAAAAGCAGAGGCTCTTTGTCCAGAAGGCAGCATTGCCCTGGGCCTGAGCACAGCAAAGCTCAGAGCAGTGAAGGTCTATGGCTCTCCTTCATGGCTCAGGATAGTTTAATTTCATGAGTAGCATTTGAAAGGCTGTTAGTACCTCATTAGGAAGTTGACATTTTCTCTCGATAGGTGAGATTAAGTACCACTTAGAGCCAGGATATGTCTATGAAATCTACTTCTGGTCTTATGCCCAACTAATGGAACCAACTAGATCTCATCAATAAAGTTCCACATTTTCCCAGACCTCTTCAGGATCACAGTCACTTTCACTTTGTCCTGCCGGGACAGCAGACCAAGGTGCTGATAGCCCAAAGACACTTTAGGGGCTGCTTGGGTACTTGGTTGTCTTTGAGGAACCTGAGAGTACTGAGGTAGCCTGAGGGATGGAGGAAGAGGCCTCAGCACCTGAGCCTTCTGTAGACTACAAAGCAATAAAACCAATCAAAAATCACAAAAGGAGCCAGGCATGGTGGTGCACGCCTTTAGTCCCAGCACTCAGGAGGCAGAGGCAGACGGATCTCTGTGAGTTCAAGGCCAGCCTGATCTACATAGTGAGTTCCAGGCCAGCTGGGGCTATAGGGAGACCCTGTCTCAAAAAGACCAAAAAAAGAAAAACAAAATCACAAAAGGAAGACTGGCTGTAACTGTGCAAAATCGAAAACTACTTATTCACCAGCATCCTCAAATCAGAAATGAAGAACATGTATCTTCTACTCCATGTCAACCTTCTTCCTATAGAAGTGTACACAGATAAGCACACATGCATGAACACATAAGAGAGGGGAGGAAGGGGGGAGGGGAAAGAGAGTGAGGGAGGGGCTATAGCTTTAGTTGTCAACTTGACTCACCTGGATTGAGGGAGCCTCTATTGAGGAATCTCACTTCTTACTACCTGTTTTAGTCCGTTTGGATTGCTGTAACAAAAATGCCGTAACTCAGGTAGCCTATAAATAGGCATTTATTTCTCAGAATTCTAAAACCTGGGAAGATCAAGCTTCTGGCAGATACTATCTGGTGAGGGCCTCCTCACAGATGATTATCTTCCCACATGTGAAAGAGTCTGAAGAGTATCTGGGGCCACTTTAAAAAGGGCACTGACCCCACTCACTAGGATTCTGTCTCCATGGCTTTCCAAAGACCAGTTTCTCATTCCTCCACTCTGGGGGCTTAGGATTTAACACAGATCTGAGGAAGACATAAACTCTAAGACCATAATACCATTCCTCCAGATGTGCAAGCAGAGATCTCCACATCACCCCTACCACCTTTACTGAAGTCTGCTTCTTCTATTAGTTGCTGTATTGGTCAGTTTTATCATGTCTGTGACAAAAATGCCTGTGTGAAACAACTTAAGGAGTATAACGGTTACTTGTCTCATGACTGTGACAAAACACCTGACAAAAGCACCTTGAGGAAGGGTTTACTTTGGCTCATAGTTCAGGGGACACAGCTGATCATATCAGGGAAGGAAAGGTAACAGTAGCAGGAAGCAGCTGGTCACAGTCAGAAAGCAGAGCAAAGAATGTTAATGCTCTGCTTGCTTTGTCCTTACTTATTTTGGGATGCCTGCCCATGAAATGGTGCCACCCACATATCAGGTGTGTCTTCCCACCTCAACTAATTAATCTAGAAAATTCCTCACAGACCTGTCCAAAGATTTGTTTCCATGGTGATTCTAAATCCTATCAAGCTAAAAATCATGGTTAATCATCATAGGAAGGAAGGATTTGTTTTGGCTCACAGTTGCGGAGGATTCAGTCAATAATCTTGATCCATGCACTTGAACAGAACATCATGGTGGTACAAACATACAGGAGAGTCAAGCCATTCACTTCACAACCAACCAGAAAGCAGGGAAAGGGAATATAGGAAAAGGCCAAGGTAAGCTATAGCCCAAGGGCATCCTCTCAGGGTCCTACTTCCTCCAACTTGTTTTCATCTCCTAGATTTCACCATCTCCCAATTACACAATCATATCATCCATGAAAGAATTCATCTATTGATTAGGTCAGAGCCCTTGGCCTCTATTGTCTCTGGAAAGATCACAGATACAATCAGAAGTATGCTTTACTAATCCCCTAGGCTCCACTTAATTCAATCATGCTGACAATCAAATTTAACCATTACCTCCACCTGCCATCAAATCCTATAAATGTAAGAATGTTGTTGCAAATATGACCTCTTATCTCCATCCTTGTGAGACAGTCTAATGGTCAGGGATTTAAGTTCTAGAGGTAGAACAAGCCTAATCTGTGTCCAAATTCTGAGATCTAGGAGTTCTGCTACCCTGGAAAGATGTTCTGCCTTGGTTTCCTCCTCTCAGAATGTAGATAATAGCTTTAATCTTAGCAGATATGTAGAATTAAGACAGGGCATAAGTGGCTCAACACTGCATGGCACACAGGAAGAATGCTAATGATGGCCAATGGCAGCATCCATGTGCCTCTTCCCATAATCAAGCACCTTGTCTGTTCTGCTTTAGGATCCCATAGTGATCAAGCTCCCAGCTCTCAAGTTCTTTCTTTGCTCTATTCAGCTTCTTAAATTGCCACCAGAGTTGGAATGTTGGAAATCAGATCTGTTATGTCACTCCCTTGGTTTAAAGAATTTCTGCTGGCTTCTAACTGCTAGTTAGAAGGTTCTAGATCAATTTTGTCTAGTACTACAGTCACTAGCTACATTACCTATTCAGCACTTCAGTTGTGGCTTGTCCAAAGCGGACATATACTGAAATGATAAAACATATACTGGATTGAAGACTTACTATGAAAAGGAATGTAAACATCTCCATTTCTTCATTCTCTAAAGAAGAGATAAAGCAGGTGCTCATCCAGTGTCTTTTAGATCACCTTCACATCTTTACAAACCAACACACTTATTTGGGAGGTTTCTCTTTCCTACTTTTTTTTAGTTATGGTTCTCTTCTTTTCTTTTCTCACATGAAATATTAGGGCCCTCAGAAGTAACGACGTCTTTTGAGGGAGAATTTTTAAATTTTGTAACAAAACACACATAACATAAAAATGTGCCATTTGGCCATTTCTAGTGAACAATTCAGTGGCATTAAATGTGTTTTCACTATTAGGCAATCACTATCACCAACTACGTGTAGGCCTCTTCTTACCTTGAAATTCCACTCTCAAACAATATGGGGGTTGGCAAAATGACTCAGAGGTTAAAAGCACTGGCTACTCTTCCAGAGGACCTAGGTATAGTTCCCAGCACTCACATGGCAGCTAACAACCATCCTTAATGCCAGTTTCAGGGGATCTGACAACCTTCTGGCCTCTGTGAGCACTGTATGACATGGGTGCACTTATATGCAGGCAAAACACTGATACACATAAAAACAAAAATAAATAAGCTGGGCATGGTGGCTCACGCTTTTAATCCCAACACTCAGGAAGCAAAGGCAGGCAGATCTCTGTGAGTTCAAGGCCAGCCTGGTCTACATAGTGAGTTCCAGGACAGCTAGGACTACTGGGAGACCCTGTCTCAAAAAGACCAAAATAAATAAATAAACAAATAAATAAATAATTTAAAAACCAATATTCCTATTCTTTCTCTCCAGCTCATTCTCTTCTGCCTTCTAATTTGATAAATTTGACTACTTTAGGTATTTTCTATAAGTAGAATCACACAGTATTTGCCTTTATTATTAGTATAATGTCCTTGAGGTTCATTCTGTTGTATGTGCTAAAATGTCCTTCTTTCTTAAGGCTAGACAATATTCTCTCTCTCTCTCTCTCTGTCTCTCTCTCTCTTTATATATATATATCATATTTTATTCATTCATCTATCAGTGGACAGAGTTGCCTCTATTTTTTTTGACTGTTGTAAATAATGCTGCTATGAGCATGGATGTCCAAATATCTATCTGACTCCCTGCTATTAGTTACTTTGGGTATATGCCTGGAAGCAGAATTTCTAGATCATATGGGGCTATGATTTGAATGTACCCTTCAAAACTCATGTTCACATTTAACTGTCTCTGTGACAGCATTGGGAAGCAGGACATTTGAAAGGTGTCTATGTCATAGGGACTCTACCCTTGTGAATGAATTAGTACCACGACTGAAAAATGGCTTAAGAGTTGTAATAAAAATAGAACTCAGATTGCTGTCTCATAATGCTTTTTGTCCTGCTGCTGTTAGGAAAGAACAAGGCACTCATCAGATACAGCCCATCAACTTTGACCTCCTAGCCACCATAGCAGCCAAATTTCACACTCTTTTATATTCCCACCAACAGTGTAAAGGAGTTCCTATTTCTTAATATCCATGGCATGTCAATTTGTTATCTGTTTGTTTTGTTGTTTAAAGCAGTCATCACTGTGGTTTTGATTTGCATTCTTTAATGATTAATAATATTGAGCTTTTTAATGTGTCTATTCATTTGTATATCTTCTTTGGAGAAATGTCTATTAATTAGATAGCCTATTTTAATAAAATTATATGGGGATTTTTTTTGTTTTTATTGAGGGAGTTCTGTATATATACTGAATAGTAACTCCTTATGAGATATAGGGTTTACAAATACATTCTGTTCTGGGGGGCTTTTTTTGGTCTTTTTGAAACTGGGTCTCCCTATAGCCCCAGCTGGCCTAGAATTCTCTATGCAGACCAGGCTGGTCTTGAACTCACAGAGATCCACCTGCCTCTGCCTCCCAAGTGCTGGGATTAAAAACATGAGCCACTGGGGCTGGAGAGATGGCTCAGCAGTTAAGAGTACTGACTGCTCTTGCAGAGGACCCTGGTTCGATTCCCAGCACCCACATGGCAGCTACGAACCATCCTTAACTCCAGTTCCAGGGGAATCTGAAGTCCTCTTCTGACCTCCGCTGGCACTGCACGACACAGGTGCACTCACATACATGCAGGCAATACGCACATACACATAAAATAAAGATAATGATAAAATATTTTTTAAAAAAGTATCAGCAGCCGGGCGTGGAGGCGCACGCCTTTAATCCCAGCCCTCGGGAGGCAGAGGCAGGCAGATCTCTGTGAGTTCAAGGCCAGCCTGGTCTACATAGTGAGTTCCAGGACAGCTGGGGCTACAGGGAGACCCTGTCTCAAAAAGACCAAAAAAAAAAAAAAAAAAGTGTCACCATGCCTGGTTTACTTTCTAATATTTTAAAAAATATTTTATTTTTATTTTTATGTGTATGCATGCATTGCCTGCATGTAGGTAAGCGCACCCGTGTCGCGCAATGCCTGCAGAGCTCAGAAAAGGCTGTTGGATCCCCTGGGACTGGAGCTATGGACAGTTGTTAGCTGCCACGTGGGTGCTAGGATTCAAACCTGGGTCTTCTCCAAGAGCAGCCAGTGTTCTTCACCACTGAGCCATCTCTCCAGCCCCCTGGTTTACTTTCTGATTTTTCATTCTGTTGAATGTGTCCTTTGACACACAGACATTGAAATGTACAATGTAGTTCAATTTGTCTATTTTATCCTTTATTGCCTGTTCTTTTAGTGTCATAGTTAAGAAATCATTGCCTAATCCAATGTCACACAGATTTTTCCCCATGATTTCTTCTGTTTCATAATTTTAATTCTTTTGTTTTGGTCTTTGATCCACGTTGCATTCATTTTGCATATGGCATAAGGGTCCAACTTTAACTATTTGAACATGTATATTCAGTTTTTCCAGCATATTTGTTGAGAAGACTATCCTTTTCCCACTGAAAAGACTTGGTACATTTGTCAGAGATCATCTGACTACGTGTTTGAGGGCTTAACTTCTATGATCTCTATTTTATTCATTGGTTTATGTATTCAGTAACTTTTTTTTTTTTTTGGTCTTTTTGAGACAGGGTCTCTCTGTAGCCCCAGCTGTCCTGGAACTCACTATGTAGACCAGGCTGGCCTTGAACTCACAGAGATCCACCTGCCTCTGCCTCCCGAGTGCTGGGATTAAAGGCATGCGCCACCATGCCCAGCTTCAGTAACATTTTTAATATTGAATACATATTGAAATTATTTTCAAATGTTAGATACATTCTTAAAATTAATTTTGCCTGTTTCTTTTTACTTTTTCAGTATGGCTCCTAGAACATTTAAAATCATAAATGTGGCTCCTGTTGTATTTCTTTTTCAAACATTTTATTTACTATTTTTATTATGTGTATGAGTGTATTGCTTGCATGTATGTAAGTGCACCCATGTCATGTAATGCCCACAGATGTCAGAAGAGAGCATCTTGGAACTGAAGCTACAGATGGTTGTTAGCCACCATGTGGGTGCTGGGAACCAAATCCATCAGGTCCTCTGCAAAATCAGCCAGTGCTCTTAAGTGTTGAGCCATACCTCTAGCCCCCTCCTGTTGTATTTCTATTGGACAGTACTACCAAAGATGTTCTAAATGGGAGCCACAAGGCAGTATGGAAAAGAGCAGTTGAAACACTGTGGGGTAAAGTGGTTGTCTGTAAGCTCCTTTCTTCTTGTGCTTTTTTATCATTACAGGACTCAGCAAGAGAAAACCACTGTGGATGGTAAGGCTTTTGAGTTGGGCAAGCTCAGGTTTCAAGACCTGACCTATTCAACACAGTAGCTACTAGAGACATGATGTGCTTACTAGACACCTGAAGATGGTAAATTTAAATATGCTGTAAATATAAAATATTGACCAGATTTCAAAGACTTAGTATGAAGGAAAACAGATCTCAAAACTTTTCTATTAATTACATATTGAAATATTAATATTTTGATAGATTATATTATTGTATATGTGAGAGCTAGAGGAACAGAGAGAGACAGAGAAAGATGGGGGAGGAAGAGGGTGTTCAGGCGTATAAGTCAGAGGACAACTTTTAGGAAGTGATTTATCCTTCCACCATGGGTTCTAGAGATCGAACTTAGGTTGTCAGGCTTATGTGCCAAGTGCTTTTACCTACTGAGCCATCTCACTGGCCCATAAAATGTACAATTAATATTAACTTATTTAGACTTTTCCCTTTGTTCTTCCTTGTACCTTGTTTCATTTTCTAAAATTTTTACTTATTCATTTCTATTTTATGTGTATGAGTGTTTTGTCTGTGTGTATATAATGTACCAGATGCATGCAATGCCTGTGGAGGACAGAAGAGGGCACAAGATCTTCTGGAACTGGAATTATGGAAGGTTGTTAGCTGCCATGTGGGTGCTGGGAACTGAATCTGAGTCCTCTACAGCAGCCAGTGCTCTTAACTGCTGAGCCAACTTTCCAACCTCTCATTTCATTTTTTGAGACAAGGTTTTACTATGTATCCCAGGAACTTGCAGCTCTCCTGCTAATCCTACTATGCTGAGCTCTGTTTGGTTTGGTTTGGTCTGATTTGTTTTTGTGTTTTGTGTCAGGGCCTCATGTAGCTTAGGCTGGCTTTAAATTCACTAGGATGACCCTGAAATCTTGATCTGCCTGCTTCTATCTCCTGAATGCTGCGATTACAGATGTGTGCCACTATGACTGGCTCTGTTGTTTTGTTTTCAATTCTTAGGATTGAAGCCAGGGCTCAAATATACTAAGCAAGCACTCTAACATTGAGCTATAGCTCCAACCCCAGAGAGGGTGAAGAGTCACAGCATAATTAAGTATAAGGTGCAGAGGCCTCTCATCTGTCTTGTCCCCATACATACAATGCCTATGGCATTATTAATATCCTACACCGGAACAACACATTTGTTACAATTAATGAGCACACACTGACACATCATTAGCACACAGACCCTAGAGCTTACTTTAAGGGTTCACTCCTGGTGTTGTGCACTCTATAAGTTTGGGCAAATTGACTGTATCCACTGTTATAGTGTCATGCAGAGTGGTTTTGCTGCCTTAAAAATCTGTTTTGCCTGTTCATCCTTCCTTTCCCTTATCTATGGCAACCACTCATCTTATTGTTCCTACAGCTTTTTCTTTTCTGGAATGCCATGGACTCAGAGCACATGGGTTTTTTTTTTTAACTGGATCCTCTAAGCTTGTCATATGCATTTAAGGTTCCTCCACACCTTGTCATGGCCTACAGCTCATCTCATGACTTGTTTATTTTCATGTTTTAAAAAATGATTTTTAAAAAATTTTTCTATTTTTTAAATTTAAAATTATGCATATATGTGTGTGTTTAGTACCCATGGAGGCCAGAAGAGGGTGTTAGATCCCCTGGAGCTGGAGTTGCACATTGCTGTGAGCTGCCCCATGTGGGTGGTGCTGGGAACTGAACTCTGGTCCTCTGCAAGAGCAGCAAGCACTCTGCACTGAGGAACCATCTCCCCAGTCCCCCTAAAGCTGTAAATGATATATGCATCTCATGCTTTTTTTGGGGGGGGGGCGGGAGAGGGTCTTGGTGTGGGCAGCTTTCCAGAAAGCCATCTGCCCACCTCTCCAGCCCTTCCAGTCCATGCCTACTCACACTTAACTCACTGCATTGAAGATACTGGCTTCTCTATCTTCCCCTGCACTAGTGCCTCCTTAACCTGCTAAGACCCAATTCAAATACATTTTCAGTGAAGACTTCCAAACCTCTGCCCTTAAACCATCTTTTACAGCATATCCATCCATTTTTAAAACTATTTTTGTATATTTCATTTATTATTTTTATTTTTATGTGTATGAGTGTATTACCTGCATGTGTATAAGAGCACCCATTTGGTACAAAGCCCTCAGAGGTCAGAATTGGGTGTTGGATCAACTGGAACTAGAGTTATGGACAGTTGTCAGCCTCTATGTTGGTGCTAGGAATCAAATCCAGGTCCTCGGCAAGAATAGCCAGTGCCCTCAACCACTGAGTCATCTCTCCAGCCCCTAAAAATACCTTTTCTTTATTATTTTTTATTTTATGTGTATTAGTGTATTGCCTGCATGTATATAAGTGCACCCATGTTATACAATGTCCACAGAAGTCTGAAGAGGGCATCAGATCCCCTGGGCAGTTGTCAGCTGCCATGTGGGTGCTAGGAATCAAACCTTGGTCCTCTGCAACGGCAGCCAGTGCTCTTAACCACTGAGCCATCTCTCCAGCCCCCCTATCGATTTGTTTTAGTATATCTGACTTTCCTTACAGATTATGAACTCCTTGAAATCAGGCCCTATTCTTCGAGTCCTCAGTCCCTACCATAGAGCCCTACACATAGTGTGCACTCACAGATGTTAAAGCAGCAATGAATAAGATACAGGAAAAGGATTGTTTTTAATAAGATAAAATAGTCACAACCAGACAGAAAAGGATCTTGAATGCAACAAGGCTGCAAAAGTATATAAACTGACAACAAGAATCATTCACAAGCTGGATTTATATTTTAGTTTGGTCAACACCTTAAAACTGTAAGTATTTAAAATGTTTCAATATGAATAGATAGAAAAAAAATCCCCTAATGGTCAGGAGATTGGGAATGGCTTGGAAATGTGGGGACTAACCATGGAAACTGGATAGTTAAAACAACCACATTCCATATCTGTTAAATATTGATAGCCAGACCCTATCAGAATAGAGGCACTGAAACTGAGCCTTTGATGTTGTTTCCACAGAAAGCCACCAACACGATTAAAGGGTTAGAAAATGAGATTTATGAGGCGTGGCCACAGGAACTGAGACAACTTTGCCTAGACAAGAGAAAAGGCCGAAGGGTGACTTAATAACCATTTTCAATCATTGTTATTACATAGATGACAGTGACCAGATGGTCTCCATTTCCACCAAAGAAACAATATTGAAATGTACTTAAGCTACAACATAAGAAAGTTTAGTTTTAACAAAGAACTTGACAGTTAATAACTATCATACAGTAGAGCAGAACAAGGGAGTAGTAATGTAGCATGTCTGAACTCCTTTACTGGATTGGAAAGCAGCCAAAGGGTAGGGTGTGTTCAGATCTTCAGCAGTCCATTGTTGAGAGCAGATTCTCAACTGGCTCCTCCTCAAATGAAGCATGCCACAAACAACCATAAGAAGGAAGACAGGAAACCTGAAACGCAGCACCCTCTAGTGTATGTAGCTATCCTTCAGTCAAAGAATAGTCTGGATGTGTATATTTTATATATATATATAGAGAGAGAGAGAGAGATGTACATATATACACACATATATATGTACATATATGATCAGTATTTCCCAAAATATGAGGTCCAAACAATGACAAAACTCAGAAAAAAAAAAAAAAAAGGAGCCAGGCATGGTGGCACATGCCTTTAATCCCAGCACTCGGGAGGCAGAGGCAGGTGGATCTCTGTGAGTTCAAGGCCAGCCTGGTCTACATAGTGAGTTCCAGGACAGCTGGGGCTACAGGGAGGCCCTGTCTCAAAAAGACCAAAAAAAAAAAAATATATATATATATGGTTAATC
>NW_008352647.1:2767971-2770431 GCF_000622305.1 Nannospalax galili
AAGTCTGGTCCCCCTCTCTGCCCTGCCGTGGACAGGCAGAGGTGTCAGCTGGGGCTACAGGGAGACCCTGTCTTTAAAAAAAAAAAAAAAAAGAATAGTAAGAGAGCATAATTCAGAGAAGAGCTAAGTCCCGAGACAGCGGGTGAAGTGTCTAAGTATGCTGAATAGTTGAAGAAGCAAAAAGGGTGAGGACGTGCCTCATGTGCTATTGTTACTTCTGTGAGCCTGTTGATGCTGTTGCCCAACCATCATCTGACTCTGACCTCTGACCCATGACCTACTCCTACATTTTAAATCTTCCTTTTTTTTTAGCCACTACAATACTGAAGACCAACAACATTCCATTGCTTTAAGACCTTTTCAAATCTCTCTTTAAGGAAGGAATCAGCTTTCTTTGATACATATAGATTTCTTCTGTTCTATAGATAAAGCCAAACCTAGAGGGAATAACTTTAAAAATCTCTGAATACACACTAGATGGGATTTGAACATTTATGTGATTGCTATGATTCTTTCCCCAAGAATATATGAAAATGATCTTTGATTATGGTATCAATTGTCACTAGCCTACTAATGCTATGGAAAAAGATAAATGTATTATAATGTCTAAACAAAATGGTCTGTACCATGTACTGATTTCCACATACCAGAAATCTGTGGGAATGAAGACATGGGGTGTCCTTCTCATGCCTCAACAATCTCTTTACAAAGCAGCTGACTTCAAGCTACCTCGGGTCAGGACAGACCTCCCAAACTTCAGGATATATTTCTAGTGTCTTAGTATTCTAAGCAAGAAATATAGCTATAAAAATGGGGAAGCTGGGTGTAGTGGTTTAAGCCTATAATCCCAACAGTTGAGAGGCAAAGGCAGAAGGATTGCTGGGAATCTGAGGCCAGCCTGGGCTATTTAATGAGACTTTGTCACAAAACAAAATGAAACAAAACACCAGTCATAAGTGTGTGTAATGTTTCTGTATTTTCATGGGTTTAAGGAAAAGCACTACCATTTTCTAGTGTTTCTGCAGCTCAGGAGCCCACTCTCATCAGTAGGGACGTGGGTAGGTACCCGGAACTAAGATTGGGACAGGGCATGGTGGCATACATCTTTAATCCAAATATTCTGGAAGTTGAGGCGGGTGGATCTCTTTGTAAGTTTAGCCCAGCCTGGTCTATGTAGATAGTTCCAGGCCATCCAGGGCTACATAGAGTGAGTCCCTAACTAAAAAAAAAAAAATTAAATTTTGGCGGGGCTAGAGAGATGGCTCAGTGGTTAAGAGCACAGACTACTTTTGCAGAGGACCCAGGTTTAGATGTTTGCACATGCAAAGCGGCTAACACCAGTCCCCAAACTCCAGTTCCAGGGGATCCATCACCTTCTTCTGGCCTCTTTGGGCATTGTACACACAGGTGCACTTACTTACATGCAGCCAAAACACTCATACACATAAAATAAAAGTAAATAAAAAAGATTGCTACTACACAAACAATAAGAAACAATGACATTTTCTGCATGCATTTGGAATGCTGGCTTCATTTTCCAGTTCTGAAACACATGAGAATGTGCCCATTTCTTCTCATAGTCTCAAACAATCTCAGGAAATAGACACTGTCTTTGCCTTACTATGCGGAACCTAAAGTTCAGGGAAACTATGCCTACTGCCACTGACTTGGGAAATTATAGTTGAATTTCCTGACAACAAACCCTTTGCTCATTCCATAATGTGCCCTTTACTCTTGCAATGTCAAAACTTGGGGCCTTGGAATATTTTTTATTTTTATATCTCCACACTTATATAACAATAACATATTAGATTTGGATGATCATCCACATTCCAATCAAGCTATTACTCTGCTCTTGAAAGAAAACTGAACAAATCATTGTGAGGGGGCTCTTAAAGAAATGAGAACGTCTATGAATGGACACAGCAGGTTAGGACCTCAGGAAGAGGAACAGAGGAAGACTGGAGAAAGGCGAAGCATTCCAGCGGAGGGAGGAGCTTCTGAGACTAGGAAAGCTCCTCAGTGCAGACACAGAACCAGGCAGGGAATAGACAGAGCTTCTCAACCTTGTCTACTGAAAAGGTGGAACAGAAGGCTCTACACTTTGGGAGTGAAGCACTGCGCTGTACATTGCAGGGTATGAAGCAATATTCCTGACCTTTACCCATCAGAAATCATCTCCCACAACTCCCAGGTAGTGAGAACCAATCAAATTTTGAGACTTTGCCAAATTCCCCTGAGGGCATAAACATACCTGGTTAAGAAATACTGCCTTAGGTAAAGATGTGACAGAAACTGGGTATGGCTAAATGGGAGTCTGGTCAGGTGCAGAGTAAGAAGAGGAGGCCATTGACCAGAGGAAACGTGAACGGACACTCACGACAAGTGGTCTCTCACCAACTCCCTCCAATGTGGACTCTGACAACACTACAGCACATGGAGCCCAGTTGGGAACCCATG
>NW_008352647.1:2771437-2794388 GCF_000622305.1 Nannospalax galili
AAAAGCGGGTTCTGTCTCCAACTCAACTAGTGCAAGTCACTTGGGGTCTTGGGTGAACCTCTGAAACCTCAGTTTTCTTAGGTGCACCGAGTGCAAACAGGATAGAGTTCACTATCACATTCGACATGATGTGTATGTGAAAGCATCCATCCATCTCCCTGGACTCCTCTTCCTCTACCCAGGAAAACCCTGAGCACTGTTCCTCTCTTCCTACCTGCTGCAGAGACTTCAGTGATCTACATTACCTGTACCCTTTCTTCCCCATATGGTTCTCTGAGTCAACTGTATCCACCTTCCCAGGATACAGCTCACTGTCTCTGGTACCTCACTGTAGGAACTGTTTCAGCCTGGTGTAATGATCTTTCCTTAGTCTGGTCCAACCTGCCCTTTCTGAGCTCACCGTACCTTGTCAACCTACTCCTCATCTCAATTCTTCCCAGGCCAATCTCCTGCCTCAGGCATTTCCATAGCTTTATGGCCTACAGGAGAAATCCCAAGCTGTTTCCCATCATACTTAAAATGCAATGTGTGGTCCTGGTCCTCTACAGTTTTGCTCCCTTCCCTACTCTTATTTTATATTCAGGTATAATTCTACTTTTAGTACCCCAAATTCCAGATTATGTTATCACTCTCTAAATTTGTTCTTCTTTGCCCAGAAACTTTAAAAAAGTTCACCCATGTCATGCAATGCCCTCAGAGGTCAGAAGAGGGCACTGGATTCCCTGGAACTGGAGTTATAGACAGTTGTTAGCCACCCTGTAGGTGCTGGGAATTGAACCTGGGTCCTCTCCAAGAGCAGTCAGTGCTCTCGACAGCTGAGCCATCTCTCCAGTCCATCAGAAACTTTCTTTTTTTTTTAGTTTTTGAAACCAGGACACTTATTTTATGACTGATCACTGAAACCCTCAAGATGAACTGGACACTGCAACAGCTGCTTTCTTGGGTTTCAGTGTCATTCCTTCATGGAATCCATGTCTGAATCTGCGACAAACAATTTTCAGGTGCTTCATCTGCCCAGTCCCGGTAGTATTTTGTCTCTTAGCCTTGGCACTCCAGTTATACTTTCTCTTGTGCTCAGCAGGGTAGCCACATTTGCCACAGGTCAACTTCTAAAGGTGGCAGACCTTAGAGACCCAAAGGCAGCACAAAGTGTACATCTTATTGCGATGTTTTCCAAACAGTGACATTCCCTTCATCATCTTGCTTCTGCCACCAAAGTCAAAGAGTGAAACTTTTTTTTTAAAGAGAAGAAAGCTTTTAAAGTGAAGTTTGCTGCTGGTGGTGGTGGTGGTGCTGCTGCTTCCTCTTGTTCATCCTCTTTTTTGTGGGGGGTGGGGGAGGACAGGGTTTCCCTGCATCCTCAGCCTGTCTGGAACTCACTATGCAGACCAGGCTGGCCTCAATCTCAGAGATCTGCCTGCCTCTACCTCCAGAGTGCTGGGATTAAAGGCATGGGCCACCAAGTATACTACAAGGGGCGGTAACAGGAGTACCAACTGTCCCTGGAAACTTTTCCCTTGTCCACTTGGCAAACTCCTAGACAGTCTCCAGACTTTACTCAAATTCCCTCATTTCTGTCATCCACTCTTGTCAAATACTGTGACTTGTATGTTTTTCTATTACTGCACCTGCCCCAGTCATGTAATGCTTTTTCATGTTTTCTTATAATTCACTAACATATAAATGTCGTTTGGAAGATGGCCAACAGTCTTGCACAGCAAAATCGGGGAGCATTTGTATGCTGAACAGAAGCCGTCCTGCTGGGCAAAACAGATGCAATGCAGGGGACAAATGCTCGAGCACAGCCTGCTGGGACCACAGAACAGCAGAAGATTCTACTATATTCCTGTTTAAAATATTCATGTCTGACAAAGCACAGAAAGAGAAACCCTTTTTATGTGGTTATAGCTCGCTCTAGCAAGTCGGTTACATCTACCAGAAGTCAGTGAAGCTCAAAGCATGGCTCCCCCACTTCATTCTTGTCTAAGGCCCTTGCTTTGTGGAATGGACGTGGCAATCGCTTTTGCAGTTTTTGGCGATGCCAGTTTATGGCTATGTTTTTCTGTTCACTGAACTGGCTCATTTCTTCAAGAGAACAAACTGTTCTGCACTGAAGCAGGAATTGGCTGGGTTCTAACAAAAAGATTTTCCCCCCTGACAGTGTTTTTGCAAAAGACCCAAGTCAATTTATAGCCAAGTAACAAAAGGTCAGAAAGGTTAGTCAAGCAATGGGCGTAATTCCTGTGTGTCACAGCCAATAAAGGAAATGGGTGGGAATAAATACTATGCAATTTTAACCTGAAATTATTTGTGTGAAACTATTATTGTAAACTACATAAAATGGCCCATGGCTTCCAATATTAAGAATTTCTCTGCTTTTTTTGAAGGCACACTGACTGTGGAGGACCTGAGATGACCTCAAGTCCCTCACTTGCAAAATAAATAATGTCAAATTTTTTCCCCACACACATTTATGAAAATATTTTGTCATTGCTTTGCAATCCTGAAACTGAAATCTCACATTAAAAAATTAAATAGCCCACAATTAACTGATAAATTTGCATAGTTGGATTTACAATAAAATCCTTGCCAACAGGGAGATAGCACGGACCAAAAAGCTAAGAAAAGTCCCCCAAATAACAGTTTGTTTGAATTGTGCTAGAGGTATGACAAATTATTATTCAGTGAGCATAAGAACAAGAACGGCCCACCTTTAAAGCAGACACAAAAAACTTATACCACCAGCTAAGCAGTGGAAGGCAGATGATTTAACCACCTGTCCTGGGTAGCTAACCAGGCCCAAATCCATGGGTCTGTGGAGTAAGAACACTTTTCAGATTCTGAGGCTGTTGGAAGGCCTCCTCCACAAGTCTGTCTCCCACTTCATGAAATCTAATGTTGTAATCATTCAAAACACATACTACCCAAAAGATGAATGACTAAATAGACCACTGCCATGAGCTAGACAACACGGTATAAACTCATTTCTCACCCCATTTCCCTAGAAGTATAATTATAAACGCTGGAGAGATAAAGGAAAATGAACCGAGGACTGCGGAACACACAGTATCTGGCTATCTTGGGCTAGCCTTCCTTCATATAACAGAGAAACGTGGCAATTTCAGTATTTTCCAATCCCCAATCTAGCAACAAAAGGCAGCCTAGGACTGAATGGGAGTTCTACTGACAGTATCAAAGCAACTGTCAACACAGGAACTAGCAGAACACCTCAGGACCCCATTGACAATAAGTCAGTCTGGGAAAACACTCTCATCCTCTCTACAGGACTCCCAAGGAGTGCCCTTCATCCTAACAGAACAGAGACTTCCTCTCTTACCTACAAGTCCCAGGCAGCATGGCCTGGAGAAACTCCCTACTTACCCTTAAGATTCTATCAACAGGGCCCAGTGGGAGTCCTAGCAGTATCACATTAAGCAAGCAAACCAAAGAGTTTGCAAATAATTAGAACTACTAAATCTAAATAGGGGGGTTAAGTAGCAGACTTAAATAGGACCCAGAGTCTCCTAATGTTATAGACAAACTGTTCAAAATAGTGAAAAATCACTGGTCATAAACAGAACCAGGAAAATCACAACCTGAATGAGAAAAGACACTCAACCACTGCCAAAGCAGTCACCAGAAAACTGTGTCAATAAGCAATTACAAGGGTGGTTTGCTTGTTTGTTTAAGATAAGCTCTCCCACAAGTTGTCTTCTGACCTCCACACATGGACCATGGCACATATATCCCTCCCCATAAATAAATTAGTTAAAAATTTAAAACTGTAAACAAACACTGAATTCTATTTTGTGATATGCATGTAGAAATATCAAGGGGAAGGATACTTGCAACTTTCCAATAAGCTTAAACTTTTTCATAATAAAATATTGAAAAAAGTGAAAGGTACTCAATACATATTAGTATTCTTCTTAAATCCTTTTCCTATAGTTTTTCATGTATTTCCTCATTCATTGGTTAAAACTTACTAGTCCACACTGTAATACTGCCTTGAACAAGTTGCTTACCCCAACCTCTCTGAACTTCAGTTTCCTTATCTGTAGAATGGCTGCATGTGCCTCATGTGATCTGTGTGAGAACAGGTGAGATAATACGTAACATAGCCCAGTGCCTGCCACACAGGTGATGCTCCATAAACACCAACTGTTGGCATGCTAGTATGGTACACAGTGAAGAGCACGGGTGCTACAGCATATTATTCCAAATAGTAATTAGAAGCCCTGACTCCTGATTGCTTGCCTGGCTTCAAAGCCCAATCCCCAACCCCACCACTTAATTAGCTCTGTAACATTTCTATGCCTCATTTCCTCATCTTTGAAATAAGAGTAAGTGTCACTCTCAAGGCATTATTATGACAAACACGGTAATAAAAGTAAAGGGATTAGACAGTAGCTGGGGTAATATAGGCACTGAGGGTAAAAAGCTCACTATGCTAGGTACTCAAAGGACAGAAAGACGAATGCCTAAGTCTCTGTCAGCTCAAGGAGTTGAAAATGCAGGACAAGACAGGAGATGGCCATGTCAATAGTCAAGGTCACCACACGCCAGTCTATGGTGTATGCTACAGGACAGGCAATGTACTGCATTTGGGAAACCCAAGAGAGAGACTGACAGGAAGAGAAGACAACTGTAATCCTAGCACTTAGGAGGTAGAGGCAGGAATTCAAGGCTAGCCTAAGCTATACGTGAGTTTCCTGGATGGCTACATAAGTCCATGTGTCAAAAACCCCAAGGGGGGAAAAATGAATGAAATGGCCAAAGAAAGTCTCAAAGGAAGGGTAGTGTTCGGTGAACAGGGACTTGCAGGTAGGGAAGGGGAAAAGACACTCAATAGCTGAAAGAATATGACATAGGCCATTGGAGCAGAACAAAAAGGATGGTCTGGCAGGCTGGAAGATTCATAGCTGAGAAAAGGATCAGATCAAAGTTCAGTTGATCAATATAGACTTTGCCCTGAAAAAGTAACTGGTAAGAATGATCATTTATTCATACACTCAACTAAATTTGCAGAGCTGAGTCTTACAAATTAACCATGTCAGTCAACCAGTAACCTATCCTTGACTTTTCTCTTAAATAATAAATCTGTTTATCCACTATAGCTCAGGTTGGCCTGGAGTTTACTATGTAGGCTGTCCTTATGGCAATCCTGCTTCAGCTTCTGAAGTGCAAAGTACTGGAATTACAGGGTGAGTCCTCCTGCCTGGCTTGCACTCTAACCCTGATATAGAAAACCTAACCATTTATAACATCCATTTTTCCCTCTTAAGGTATGAAGATGTATCTCCACTAAATAAAAAGGCCCCAGGCCTCTGGGAAAAGGGCTCAGGAAGAGGCTATTAGCAGTGCTATGGAATCCAGTTAGTGCCACTTTAGTTGGTTCATTGCTTTGAGGTTACAACTTAGAATCTGACCACGAAGATTAAATTCAGGAAGAGAGAAATGTCTATACAACAGCAGAGAAAAGTTGGCTCCTGCTGGATACAGCCAGCTGGGTACACTATGCTTGTTGGAGTACTGCAGGCCTTGGTAGAGACATTTTGGACTGGCATGTACATTGAGCAAACCCACTAAGTCTTATCAAGCTTTCTTCAACATCACAGCCTGGGTGGAGCAGCTAGGACAGGGGCTAGTTTTATGATCAAAGGTGCCAAATGCTGCTTCAGAATTATGTCAATTAAATATACTAAGTGTACAAGAAAATGTCTTCTCAACACCCCTGGAAGGAAATTAAAATAGCAATTTATTTTCACATAAAAGGCACACTTTTAGAACCATCAGAATGGCTCAATGGAGGCATTTCTGAGTGAGGCAGATAACTGGCTGCTGCATGCTAAAAGGAACAGTCACCTTGCTTGTAGCTCTTTGAGGAGAGGAAGCCTAACTATCTGTTCCTGATACATTCTTGGGACCTAATATACTACCTGACAATGTGAGCAGTCGCTCACCAAGTACTAAGTCTAGCTCCAGCTTTCTAAGTTCAGAAATCGGAAATTTTTTTCTTTCAGTTAAGTAAGAAATTAGTCAACTCATAATTGGGTGGGGTAGAACTGGCTAAACACAATGGAGACAAACTAGACTTTTCTTCCTCACATTTAGAGGGGATATAACTTTCTAGGAGCCTCAATATTTACATCAGTCACCCAGGGCTGTCTTTTCCTAATACCAGAGCCTCTGGGAAACAGAATTCCTAACAAGGTTGCTACTTCAGAAACAAATTTAGAGTTCCTTAGGAGATCTTCAGTCTGCATATCCAGCACGCTCAACTTTGCCGCAGATTATCAGCCACAGGCCTAACATGGCTTCTCTCCTCTCCTAAGCCACATGTTCTGACACAGAGCTCTCTCCAAAACCCCTAGGCTCCATGTAGACTTCCAGTCTGCCATCCCCTAGTACCAAATTTCATGGAAACATTGTGTAAACTCCTCGCATTTATAGTGCTTTAGTTTGGCTGTTTCACAATGGCAAAGGAGAGACCTTCACCTACATATGCTTATAGGACAGGGTCTAGTCATCTCTGCACGGCTGTGCACCCGTTTTCAGGCCATCTTGGCTTCAGCAGTAAACACTAAGGCAATATCTTCAGAGAATTCCATGGTACTAAGGAACATCTTGGAACTCAGGGCTCTGTAGAAATTGGGTTTGGAATTTTTTTTCCCATTAAACACAGTATCTTGCACTAAGTTTGTGATCACTTGGCTTTATACAATGTTCAGCATGGCTTTTCACTGCTATATCTTTTTAAAAGGTCTAGACAATTAGATATATTAGAAAATGAGTCTAGCAACAAAACTGCAAAGTCATAGGAAACATTTACCTATCACTGAAGAAGAGTCAGGCCTAGTTTCTACCACAGACCAAATGGCTTTTCTAACCTCATAATAGATCTTCACTAAAAAGATAAACAACACCAAATGACTTTTCTAACCTCATAATAGATCTTCACTTAAAAAACAAACAAGACAGAAAAATAGATAAATTTTGTATCTAATTTTAGACTTTCCAAAAAGTTACAAAAATGTTCAGTTTCCATATATTCCTGACCCAGCTTCTCCTAACGTTAGCATCTTATATAACCATCATATATCTAATAGAACCAGGACGCTAATATTGACATTATAGTATAACTAAACCAAGACCTTTCATGAGTGACACCAGTTTTTCCTACCAAAGTCTTTTTTCTGTTCCAGACTCCTTCCCAGAATCCTCAGGGTTTAGTTATTTCTCTTTACTCACCAGAATGTGTCATTCGTCTTCCTGCCATTCTTAAAGATTATTAATCAGTTACTTTGTTGACTGTCCCTTGATTTGGGTATGCCTGATCTTATACATTTTTTGGCAAAAAAAAAAAACCCACAAAAATGATGTTGGGTTCATCTTGGTATTTATCATGAAGTTTATTATTTGACATTTTTTTTTGTTTTGTTTTGGGTGTTTTTGGTCTTTTGGGGACAGAGTCTCCCTGTAGCCTCAGCTGGCCGGGAACTCCATATGTAGACCAGGCTGGCCTTGAACTCAGAGAGATCTGCCTGTCTCTGCCTCCCAAGTGCTGGGATTAAAGGTGTGCACCACCATGCCTGGCTTATTTGATTACTGATGATGCTGGCCTTATCACTTGATTGAGGTGATGGATCCTTTATAAATTTATCACCTTTTCCTTTTTAGTAAACATGTTGAAACAGTTTATCTGAGACTATGAAAATTCTGCCAGAGGTCTTCACAGGCCTACTCACACTCTCATTCACAAGCATGCTCATTCTCCTTAAAACTAATGGTGGGCCGGTAAAATGGCTTAGCAGATAAAAGCACTTGTTGTGCATGCCTGACAACCCAAGTTCTATTCCTGAAATCCACATAAAGGTAGAAGGAGAGAAATGACTCCACAAAGTTGGCCTCTGACGTACACATAGACATCATGTCACACAGTCACACACATATACCACACACATGTACATGCACATACACTTATACAGGTAATACTAACAAAGCCTAATAACCACAACAATGACCACCACAGCAAACTATCTCTATTGGTGCAGTAGTGGCATTTTTATTTCTTGGAGGTAATCGACAGCTCTCTAATTGGACTTAAAGCCTGCTCAATTAGGAGGGAACTCATATGTAGCACTGTAAATATAGCCGAATACACATGGCTGGAAAGGCCATAGAGCCTAGAGAAAAATTTATGTCTATCACATCCCTAGACAGAGATAATCTCTTACTATATGCTAAATATGTATTCTTATATTTACAGATAAGTACACCTCTCACCACTTATCAAAGGAGTTTCTTTTTGCAACAGATGGAGATTCTTACGGAGTTCTGCAACTTGTCAAACAGAGGGAAAGTATATATAAGATGACACATCTATAATGGAACCTCTATATCCATGGCTCATGGAACACAGCAGAACAAGGGATAGAGAGAATATTAATGCATATCTTGACTCTCACCAGTGAAACTTCCTCATGCAACAGAGGGCAATTAACACAGAAGGCCCCAACTGGCCAAACTAGAAAATAAGAGACTGCAGAGTATATGTCCCTGGATAGGACTCATATTAAACCTCTTCCTCAGAGACCATTGCAAAAGAGGGAATGGAAAGACTTTAAGTGCCAGGAGTAGTGGATGATCACAAGGAAACAGTTTTCCAGGCTTCTGGGAGCTTGCTTATATGAACTCAGCGCAATGGTGATAGCATGCACAAGACCCATGCAAACTCAATCAGAAAAAAAACAGCATAGACCTGGGGAAATGGGAAAGAAGCTCCAACCTTAGCTGAGGAACTATTGGCAGCTGATTACTGCTGGGTGAGGGAGAGTTGGTATTCTTTAAGAGAGTGACTCTAGACATGCTGACCAGGCTCCAGGGAATAAATTCACACTGAGGGACATCTGGGGACACAAACTTGACTCAATAGGCCTTAACATATATGACAAAATGCATGAAATTCAGTGGTGGAGCTAGGAGGTCAGTGCAGATAGGGGTGGGGGGGTCTAAATATGATTAAGACGTATTGTATGAAATCCACAAAAATTCAATAAAAATTTTGTACTAAATAAATATAAATAAATAAATAATCTTTAAACCCTAATTTCCTGTATGCTGGATATAGTTATGCACGCCTTCAGTCTCAGCACTCAAGAAGCAGAGGCAGGCTGATCTCTGTGAGACTGAGGCCAGCCTGGTCTACATAGCAAGTTCCAAGCCAGCCAGGGTTATAGTGAGACCTTGTTGCAACAAAAAAACCCAGTTCTAAACCCTAAGTGATAAGTTAATATGGCTCCCTTACTACTTCTGTCATACAAGCAATAATAGTTATTGCTTTAAAATTTCTTTTACATTTACTTATTTTTTGAGCAGACATCATGTGCCATGGGCATACATTTAGAGGTCAGAGGACACTTGTGAAAGTTGATTCTCTCCTTCCACCATGTGAGCTCCTTGAATCTAAGTCAGGTGACCACCTGACTTAGGCTTGGTAGCAGGCACCTTTACCCACCCTTGCCACCTCACCAGTTCCCTTGTAATTGTTTCTTGATTACTCAGTGATTTGTATTGTTCTTCGGCTTATAAAAGCAGCCCATCTTTTTGTGAGGAAAAAAACATTGTGGAGCTCTCATAACCCTTCAGTGACTGGCACTATCATTTGATATACAGTTCATCTGAACACTGTGCCACTGTTAGTCACACTAGATCTGAGATTATGGGCTTAAATCTGAGTCCCACTATGAACTTCAAGCAAGTTATTTAACTTTATTGACTCATAGTTTTGTTTCCCCTTTTTTGGTAGTGGCAGGGGTGGTGATTTCGTTGTGAATCTGTTCTCTAGTCTCTCACTCTAAGAAAATGAATACATACTATACAGCATATTTTACACATAACTAGCTTTAGGGGTACACAGACTTAAGAACTCTTGTTGCATTTATCGCCTTTAATTCACTATTTCATGTTTAGTAATCTAGCCTACATAATACTTGCACATATAAACATGTGCCAAGATGTTTATATGGTGTTAGCAAAAAAAATTAGGAATAAATTAAACATCTGCCAATGGGGCCAACTAGATAAATGTGACCACTCCACATCATGGAATACTCTACAGGAGTTATAGAGACTGAAGTACGAAGAATGAAATAGATGTCATGATAGCCTATTAAATGAAAACAGTTTCAAGACTGTGTGATCCCTTTTTGTAAAGTAGGTGTGGATGGACAGATACAGGAAGAAGAGAAACAACAAATGAGAGAGAAATGAATGAGAGAGGAAGAGAGAACTACGTCCATAAAGCTGCACAGGCAATCTAGAGCATCACAAAACCCCAAAATTAGTGAAGAGTTGTCTGATTCATTTTATTATTTAGCTTAGAACTATTCTATTATTTAAACTTTTTACAAAGGCATGTTACTTTAAGAAGTCAAATGAGAACCCTGTCACACATAACAAGTCTGAACTAATATACACTTAAGGTTGTTTTATTGGCAAAAAAATTATTGGCCAAATAATTAAATGATTAAAAAAGACCAAATTAAGGCCAGGCGTGGTGACAAATACTTTTAATCCCAGCACTGAGGAGGCAGAGGCAGGTAGATCTCTGTGAGGTTCAAGGCCAGCTGGGGCTACAGGGAGACCCTATCTTAAAAAGACCAAAAAATAAAGAAATAACCAAATTGACAAGGATTTGTCTCAGAATGAAATGATAGCACAAGATAAATATGATGCAAATCAAAAATTTAAATGAGAAAGACCAAATGAGTCTTTCAGTAGATACAAGAAAACCATCATTCCTTAAAAAAAAAACAAAACCCAATGAGACCCTATAAGCAGACCTATTCAGAAGAGTTTCAATTTGAGTTTGGGGTGGCCTTTCAAAAACTGTCAGCAGAAAAAGTGCTGGCAAGGATTTGAGGGAAGAGGAACTTTGTATACTGCTGGTTGGAATGTAAACTGGTATAGTCACTTTGGAAATCAGTGTGGAGGTTCCTCCAAAAATTAAAAATAGAACCACCGTATGACCCAGCTATACCACTCCTGGGTACTCACCCAAAGAACTCTAAGTTAACATACCACATAGATAATTGCTCATCCACGTTTCCTGCTGCATTGTTCACAATAGCCAGGAAATGGGACCAGCCTAGATGTCCATCAACAGATGGAAGGATAAAGAAAATGTGGTGTATATGCGCAATGCAATTTTATTCAACTGCAAATAATGAAATTTTGATGTTGTAGGAATATGGGTGGAACCAAGAATTTTTAGGCAAAATACATAACTCAGAAAGAAAGAAAAAAATACTAAGAACCAAAGAAGGCAACAAAAGAGAATAGCAGATATAAATAAGACAAGGTGATGTAATTCAGCTCCTCCAAGACCAGTACCCTAAGAGGATATGGACTACTGTGTGATCATCTTCAATATTTTTAAAAATTCTTACCAATGAAGTAAAACAACTAAAGTAAGATCAGCATATAAACTGCATAAGAAGTTAAAGGTAGTGTTCATGACTTTTCTTGTTGCTGTGAGAAAACAGCTGATACAAGCAACTTAAGGGAAGGAGCATTTG
Source organism: Nannospalax galili (assembly GCF_000622305.1). NCBI lineage: Eukaryota > Metazoa > Chordata > Mammalia > Rodentia > Spalacidae > Nannospalax > Nannospalax galili. Next base: position 2,783,017 of record NW_008352647.1, read on the forward strand.
TTTTGGCTTGGGATTTGAGAGGAGACAGTCATCATGGTGGAAATCACCGCAGAAGGAGCGCAAAGTGGTCGATCATGTGTCCACAGTCAGAAGCAGAGAGATGAGTGCTGGTGCTCAGCTGCCTCCTCCTTTCCCCTCTCTTTACTCATTCTGGAGCCCAGTCCAAGGGACAGTGCTTCCCACATTCATGGTGGGTTTTCCCTGCAGAGCGAACCTGTAACTGTCCTCACAGACACATCCACCCAGAGGTGTGTTTCTGGGGGCTTCCAAATCCAGTCAAGTGAACCATGACAGTGAACCATCCCCAAAGTGTTTGCACTAAGAGAACTAGAAGAGCAACTTTTTTTTTTTTTTTTTAATTTGGAAGGGCTACTCTGGAAGATAGAAATAAAAATTTTACAATCTGTGTTTAAGGAACTTCAACTGAACACTGAGATGGGGAAAGTGAGGTCACACAGTACACATCTGCAACTCCAGATGCTGTATTTGGCCGTAGTTAAAACTGTTCATTGTTGGCTCCTTAAAACATTAAGAAAGCGCAGGGCGTGGTGGTGCACGCCTTTAATCCCAGCACTTGGGAGGCAGAGGCAGGCAGATCTCTGTGAGTTCAAGGCCAGCCTGGTCTACATGGTGAGCTCAGGACAGCTGGGGCTACAGGGAGACCCTGTCTCAAAAAGACCCCCCCCAAAAAAAACCCTTAAGAGAACAAATACTACCTGGTTCTAGGATTTGCCTAGTTCTCCTTCATTAAGGATTCAACAGTGTGTAAGTTTATCATTTATTTACATGGTCCAAATGACAGTCAGGAAGAGGTCACATCTCCAACTGTTTCCTTCCCATGCTAACAGTGGCTGGGCATAGTGGCACATGCCTATAATCTCAACAGAGGCAGGTAGATCTCTGTGAGTTCCAGGCAAGTCAGGGCTACACAGTAAGACCCTGTGTCAAAATAAAAAAAGCTAACAGTGATAGAACACATGACACATACCAGACAGGTCATTCACCCTAAGCACTTTACATGCAGTAGCTCATTTACTCTCACCCTAACCCCTAGTGGTTGATACTATTCCCTCCATTTTACACACAGCAAACAGACACAGGAGCTAATAACTCACCTGAGGTTACAGCCAAGATTTGAACCCAGGCAGCCTGGCTCCAGAACCCAGCTCTTAGCACTGCTGCCTCTTTTTATTAGAGAACACATGAGCAAACTGCTCTCTGGAGGAGAGTCACAATCTGTGAATTAGAGTTCTGGGGGAAACTGAGTTAACAAGATTGAAACACCAGGAGGAAATTACTTCCAGAATGGAAAGATTTGAGAGAGAAAAAAACCCAGGAGCTCCCAAGGTCTCATACAAAATTAACAATCAAAAGAGTGACCACAGTGTCTGGAAACATCTGAACACACTATGGAGAAGAAAAACAGAAACAAAGAACTCTAAGTAAACATGCTAAATAAGTAGAGTACAAAAAAGTAATCAAGCCTTTATTCCTGTAATAACAAAAGTCTAGAGACAAGGCAATCTAAGAAATAAAGACCTAAAGGACTTTAAAAAAACCTGAGCAAGCTGGGCCGTGGTGGCACACACCTTTAATCCCAGCACTCGGGAGGCAGAGGCAGGTGGATCTCTGTGAGTTCAAGGCCAGCCTGGTGTACATAGTGAGTTCCAGGACAGCTGGGGCTACAGGGAGACGCTGTCTCAAAAAAAGACAAAAAAAAAAAAAAAAAACCTGAGCAAATCAAAATGCCTCAAGCTGTCATCTGTGAAAAAGCAACCATGAAGCCACCCCCAGACAAGGTGCCTCTGTCACTCTTCTGCCACCAAAATGTTCCCAAGGCCTCACTGCACCTGCTTACCTCACCTGAGCCCAGGACATCTGGTTTGGGCACTCCATGGGAACTGCGTATACTGGCATGGCTTTTCATTTTCTGAGAAACCAGTGGCTTAGCATGGGTCCTTACCCTACTCAGGGGTCTCTGAGTGTGTGGCTCGTGCTAACCACTGCCCCTTGTAGGCAATCATCTCTTCCACATCACTTTTTTGCTTCTAACAAAAAAGCACAGACTTGGCATTTGGGCCTCGTCTGCAATCCCACTTGCTAGCTTAGTAACGATGCCTTGGAGCCTTAGTTTCCTGGCTTACAAAGCAGAATAATAATTTCCATGCACAGGGCTGTTGAGATAAAATAAGCCATCTGAAGAGCCTTAGCCACCTAGAGCTGGACATTACTCAGTATGTTTTGATTTCCTGCACAGAGTTTGGCCCCTGCTGAGAGACTATTTTATTTTCTGGCTACATGTTCCACTTATTCTTAGGATGTTAGCATCCTAAGGGTGGAGCACATGATTCTCACACCTTATCCCCACTTTTTCCACTATTTTGGTTTGCTTCTAGGTGTTTTCTTTTTTTTTTTTTTTTCTAGGTGTCTTCTTAGCTATCAAGTCCTAAAATAAACTCCCCTCTACCTCTCTCCAAATTTGTCTGTCCTTCCATAGTTCAACTATCACTGTCTTTTTCAAAACTAACAAAACGCCTTTGGTTAGCTCACCACTCCTCCTCTCATCTGGATGACAACCACAGTAGCTTAGTTAACTTCCGTCTCTGCAGTCTGTGCTTCACAGAAAGCTGCCTTTCTAAGAGTAAACTCAAGCATGATTTCCCTACTGTGAAACTTTTGTGGTACAGCCCACAAGATGCAAACTCAAACTCCCTGGCCTGGCATTCAAGGTGCTTGATAACTCATTCCAACCTCCCATTTGTCCAAGCTCATCTCTAGCCACTCTTCCAATAACAATGTGAGACCCAAGTGTGTCTTCATTTTTTCTGTCTCCCACTACCATTGCCACCGCACTTCAATGCCAATGTACCTCTCAGCAACCAGGATGCCTTCACCCACTCACCAAATATCACTCCTTTCCTCTTCTATCTCTCCAGGACACTCAACACATCACAACTTTTACCACTGTTGTTAGGTTTGCATGACATGCCAACTCCTCAACCAGACAGGGGATCTTAAAGGCAAGGGAAAATCTACCCTTAGCTTTTTATCTCCTACCCTCACTCGGTGTTTACCAGTTCTAAACAAAGCCTCAGTGTTTTACTGAGTGAATCAAAAATAGAAAAGTGCTTAGGAGAACCAGCTAAAGCCCAGAATTGGTACACCTCATAGAATAAATGTAAAATGTAAAAGGGAAGGGAAAAAGTAATTGGCAGATGGGAGGGAGGGGTGTGTGGAATTAGAAGAACCAAAAAGGGAGAGGCTGAATTCCTAAGTATGACAGGAAAGGCCCTGCTTCTGTTTTGATTAATGTAAATAAATACAGAAACAATCACTGCACAAGAAATCATATTATAGAATATTTAGATAGACAGCTCAGCAGCTAGGAGCATGAACTGCTCTTGCAGAGGACCTGAGCTTGCTTCCTAGCAGCCAGCTCCATTCCCTACACCCACCCTGTAACTCCAGCTCCAGGGATACTGGATGCCTCTGGTCACCACAGGCACTGGTACATGCATGCACATATCTACACACACACACATATACACATAATTAAAAATAAAAATAAATCTTTGAAAAAATAGAGAACAAGCATCTCTTTTCGCATTGCCCAAAAAAATTTGAACAAATAAAAATTACACAACTAATGAAAAGCAAACAAAAGAATTTCAAAAAACTTAAAAAAAAATCAATTAGCTTTGTTTTGCTTTGTTTTGAGGCAGTCTTACTACTATATATGCCAGCCTGGCCTCAAATTCATGGCAATCCCTCCTGGGATTACAAATATGTATCACCATGCCCAGTTCTATGAACTCAGGCATTCTGAAACAATAGCACCAGCACTTTGAAGGGCTCACTGGGAAGTGCAGGAGTTACTGTCTATGGCTGAAGAGCAGGAGTGATGACGGCTTCACTATATCCTTTTATGTTTTTACATGAAGTTCTCTTTATTTTTTCACTTTTGTTTCAAAGCTATGTAAGGTGGAACATACCTGTAATCCCAACACTCCTTGGGAGGAATGGCAGGAGGATTATAAATTTGAAGACAGCCTAAGCTATGTGACAAAACTCTGTCTCAGAGAAATAACCAAAAACAAGTTCTATGCTTCAATCAGGAATATCTGTGAATAAACTACTAAAAGTGACATTATTGGCAAATGTAATTACAAAAGAAAGAAACACATAGAATTGGGGGGGAAGGACAAAAAAGAAATAACAAAATTGTGAAAAAGAAATGCTTTGCAAGCATTGATAAATTTGGACTAAAAGCAAATAGCTGTGTATACTGGCATTTGAGAATAGGAATCAAGAGGATCAGGAGTTCAAAGTCATCCTCCTTTACATAGTAGGTTTGAGGCCAACCAGGGCTACATGACACCTGTCTCAACACCACACACCCACAAAAAAAACTAAAATGAAAAACAAATGTAGCTAGGCATGGTGGCACAAGCCTTCTGACCCAGTACTTGGAAGGCAGAGGAAGGTGGATCTCTGTGAGTTCCAGGTCAGCCTGCTCTACATAGAGTTCCAGGCCAGTCAGAGAGTTACATAGTGAGACCCTGTCTCAAAAATAAATAAATAAATAAATAAATAAATAAATAAATAAATAAATAAATAAATAAATAAGCAAGCTTAACAGATGGCTATAACAACTCAGGCGTTACACAGTTATACACGTTTCTCCTTGGAAGGCCCATATCTTCCTTACCTCCTTCCTCCTCTCCTGCCCCGCTTCACTTTACACTGCCCCAAATGCATCTTTATCGGGTCACTGGTTGCTTCTGCAGCTGCTATTCATGCCTGGAAAAGATGCATCATCCTTATAAGAGAAGAAAGCACATTCTAGGAAGCCCAGTTATCTAATCTCATTCATCTTTTCTAATTCATTTTCACAAGTATCCATGAACACCAAGTAGGGAGGACAGGATGAGATCATCAAAATACACACTAGTAATTTACAATTACTAAAAACGCTGATTAAGCACTAATGTAAAAGCTCCAACTGATTAGAGTGGAAACTGGAACATATAAATAGAAGGTAAGCTCAGCTGTCTCAGAAAACAGATCAAAACAAGAATCATCTCCCTGTCTAACTAAGGTTTAGGTGGCCTGGCAGAAATAATTAGCTAATATGTGGCTTTACAGTAATTCTGAGGATGCACACCTTTAAGGACATGCTAATTTTTGATGTTCTTCCATTCAAAGCCTTGGGGTTTGCCTGGTATAGACTCCAGGGATACAAAAAAAAAAAAAAAAAAAAAATAGGGGGGACGGGTTTCTGTCCTTCAGCTCTAGTCTAAGGAGCTATTTTCTCTTACTCCTTATCTTTGATCATCTATCTACACTACCCTAGTGGCAATGTTGAGCACATGGTAATTCTTAGTGGATGAGACAACGTATTTTCAATAAACCACCAGAGATGCTTTATTGGGGTCTTAAAATGACGTAGGAAAGACTTTTAAAAAACACAGTGCTCTTGAGTTCTTTATTCTCTTACAAAGTGTTCTCTGATTAAAATGACCATCACCAGTAAAATGGACCAAAAGTGAGTATACCAGAAAGGCTTGAAACTTCCAACATTCAGAGCTTGCTATAATACAACACTATGTTCAGCACTATGAACACCTGTGAATATAAACAGGTTTGCCCTCACCAAAGCAGCTATGGGTTATTGTCAGCATTCCTTGCTTTAACAGACACTCATCTTCACATTCATCAAGCACTGTTCAGGAGCTTTAGCTACATTAACAAAGACAATTCTTTTCAAAATTTATTTATTACTTTGATTTTATGAGTGTATTGCCTGCATATGTTACAAATACAATTCTTACAATTACCCTAGTGGGTGGATTATTTTAATTACCCAGATGACAAAACTGAAACCCGGTGAGGTTAAGTAGGTAACATAGCAATGCGGCAGGCACTATGCTGCTTTTTGGAGCAATTTAAAAATTAATTTTCTAGTAAGTTAAACTTTCATCTACCTAGTCTTTTTTTTACTGCTTTCCTTTTTTTAAATTTTTATTTTATTTACTTATTTGTTTTTGAGCAGGGTCTCATTATGCAGCCCTGGCTGGCCTGTAACTCATTCTGCAGACCAGGCTAGCTTTAAACTTAGACAGCTGCCTGCCTCTGCCTTCCTCAAGTACTGGGATTAAAGGTGTGTGCCACCACACTCAATTTTTTTTTAATTGCTGTGCTGGTATGTTTACTTAAACCAGTTGTTAGATATTTTTCCTATTTTACCACTTATTAAAAAACCTAATTTCTAATTTTCCACAACTTAAAAGCTAATCTTTTTGTTTGTTTGTTTAAATATCCTGTGAACACCAGAAAAAGGCAATCTAATTTCGCAAAAATCAGAAGCAATAAACTATCGTATCTGCTCACTGCTTCAGTTTATTACATTATATATCTTGCTATACTTACCAGATTGCCTCTAACACTAAAGTCTCAAAGCAAGCAAGACAGTTCTTTACTCTCCAGCCCTGCTGATTGGGACATGACACATGTCAGATGCCTGCTGGGTTCACTACAGACCACATGACTGCACATGCTTCATAGCTGCAGACTCCTGGCCTGCATGGCATGTTTGGGGTTATAAAAGGAACTAGGTGGGAACACTCAAGACAACTGACACAAACACATCTCTAGAGAAGCAAGGACCCACAAAGCACAGCAGCCGCAGTCATGAAGAAAAGCTTCTCGACCCATCAACAACAGCAAAGTACATCAGCCTCTGTACAACTTCTTCTCAACACCAACTCCTGTCAGAAGACAACTTAAAATTCATCCTTAAAAAACACAAAACAGGTAGAAGATAAAGAAATTAATATGTCTGGGTTTTGCACAAACTCTGCTTGATTGAACTGAAAATAGAATTTTCTTATTCCTGACAGCAATTCTACTGGTATTAAAAAGGATTTGCTATGGTTTCAGAAAGCATCACAAACATATCTACCAGTATAGCATAGAAAAGAACCAGAGAAACATGCCTACAATTCCAAAAACATTTCTAAGAGGCTTTAAAATTACTATATATTTTCATAAAATCAAAATTTTTTACATTTCTAAATATTAGAAACTTAGTTTTAAACATGCCTTTTCAAGTCAAATAAAGAAACCAATAAATATCAGACCAGTTTACATTTTAAAATCACTCAGTCCCCATTCAAGGTAGTACGTTTCCAAATTTCAACAAATAAAAATGAAAAACCAAAACTATGTTTCTTAATTGTTATTATAGGAAGAAACCCACTTGGAATCATGTGTCTTCAAGATAACCACCCATATCTGGAGAGACCTACTCAATGGGCCAATGCCACAAAGCACGTGGATTCCAACAGTCACAAGGTAACTATGACAGCAAAGCCATAGTTATCTGTGAGATCATAGAAAGTATACAATGTAATTTTTAATTGAGGTAAAATTTGCATAATGTAATATTAACCACTTTTGAATGTACAATTTAGTGACATTTAGAACATTCACAATGTTGTGGAATCATTACATCTACTTAGTCACAAAATTTTTTTATCAATTCAAAATGAAACCTGGTACTCATTAAGGCATCCCTTCTAGTCTCCCTCTCTAGTCCCTGGAAGCCACTAATTCTCTCTGTTTCTATGGATTTATTTCTGCAGGTTATTTCTTTTCTTTTTTTGCTCTAGAACTCACTATGCAGCCCAGACTAGCCCTGAATTCATGGCAAAACTTCTCAGTCTCTCAAGTACAGAGACTACAGGTACAAAACACCATGGCCAGCTTCTCCAGAATAATTCACACAAGCACAATCATGCAGTAAGAGAGCCTTCCACTTTACACAGTGTTTCAAGTTGTAACTACACTGTACTACTGGCACTACTGCATTCCTTTTTATGGTTCAAAAACATTCTACTATATGACTCATATTTTGTTCATCAATTCAGCTATTTGATGTTTGGATTGTTTTCATCTTCTGAGTACTGTTAATAGTTCTACTATTGACAGCACTGCTGTTAATCAATAAAAAAAGAAAAGAAAAAGAACATTCCTAGCCCCAAAACATTGCAGGCTCTCATTTCTGAGATTAATATGAAGAACAGTGTATAAATGTACATTAGACAGATTTGTGCTTCAACTTATAAGAACTGTTTTTTTTAAATCCACTTTAACTCTTTAAGAATTTCATACAATGCATTTTGATCATATTCACCCATGCTCTTCTCTCTTAACTTCTCTCAGCTCCACTCCCAGTCTCCCCCAACTTTCTGTCCCTCTCTCTCTTTTTTCTTATAACCCATCAAGTCTAATTTGTACTGCCATATACTCATGGGTGTGTGACTATCCACTGCATCATGGTCAACCTACCAGGGGCCAAACCCATAAAGAAAAAGGACTCTTCCTCCTCCAGAAGCCATCAGCTGTCAAAAGCTCCTCAGTTGGGGGTGGGGCTTGTGTGAGCCCGTCCCCTCTCCTTGCCTGAATGCTGACTGGCACGATCTTATACAGCAGCCACGGACGCTGTGACCAAGAAAGACTTTTAAAAAGTGATATCCTAAAATTTTTTGGCCAAGGTCTATGGAAAAATAATCACTTGAAGTTTTTACACACACATAGCACACACACACACACACACACACACACACACACACACACCTTGGGCTGGACACAATCTGCTCTTTGCTCTCACATCAAAATTAGAACAGAAGGCCACATGGCAACATAGGAAAAAAATAACTGCAGAGCCTCAAGACTAGCAACTTCAAGGAAATTGTATATTCCCCCAAAGTAAAAGTCACTGGAGACCAGAAGACTGAGTCTGTTGGGTGGGGGATCACTGCTGCTCCCCACGTCAACTCCACAAAGACTCAGTTTGCCCCTCCTCTCAGGCATTAGTCACTGAAGACCCACAGTCTGAGGTGATCAATCTAGCAGTACCAGGAAGGGTTTTCAGAATCAAATTACCCCAAAAATCTTTAGTCATAAAATGCTATCTGGTATTACAACAACTAGCAACCTAATCCTGAGAAAAAGAAATCAAACTCCATGTATTTTGTCATCTATAACAAAACTATAAACAGTTCTAATTTTGACGTGAACACCTGTGACAAGTGCTTAGAGTCAATGCTTTTAAAAAAATTTATTGAGCTTTTGTACATTTCAAACAACAGTTCTTAATCAAATACAGATCCCCTCCCCAATCCCTGCTCCCCACCCCCACTGGACCTCATGTATTCCATCATACATGTTAAGTCCTATCAAGTCAAAGATTTGTTCCCAGATTTCCTTTGGTGCAAATTCACCCACTGGAGTCTAGCCAGTCTCCTTAGAGATCATTAGTAAGGCCTACTCTTCCTCACCCAGTAGTAATCAGTCTCCAATAGTTCCCAGACTAGGGCTGACCCACCACCCATTTCCCTCACTCCACTCTGGGCCGTTGTCTGATTAAGTTGGCATGGGTCCTTGTTGATGCTTTTGCAGGGAACTTGGCTAACACAAAGTTAGGAGCTCTGAATGTTTAGAGCTGGCAAGATGGCTCAGTAGGCAAGGGCACTGCCAAGCCTAGTGACCTGAGTTCAGGCTCCAGAACCCACATGGTGGAAGGAGAGAAATGACTTCTGGAAGTTAGCCTCTAGCCACCACACATCCACCATGGCCATGTGTGCCCCCACACACAGGGAGAGAAAGGGAGGGAGGAAAAGAAAAGAGAGGGAGGGAGGGAGAGAGAGAGGGAGGGAGGTGGGAGGGGTGGAGAGATGGCTCAGAGGTTAGGAGCACTGGCTACTCTTGCAGAGGACCCAGGTTTGGCTGCCAGTAGCAAACAACGTCTGTAACTTCAGTTCCAGGGGATCCAATGTCCTTTTTTGGCCTCTGTGGCCATTACATGCAGGGGTCCACTTACATACAGGAAGGCAAAACACTCATACACATAAAATAAACATAAAAACTTTAAAGAATGATAAAAATAAATGTTTGATTTTGTTTTTATCAGTAAGTTTAAGTTGAAAAGAGCAAGTTAAACAAAACAGGTCTCAAACAAATTTGAGGGGGAGAATAATCAGGTAAGGCCTGCTACTGTGAGGCAACAGCTGAGCAGCAGCCCCCAAAGGGAAGAGCTGAGCTAGGACAGGCACAGAGGTTAGACTGCTGGCTGAGCCCAATACCAAGCAGTATAGGACTCAATCAGCAAGGCTGGTAAGTAAACACCCACCGCAGATCCACTCTCTGGATAAATTCTGCCAACACTCTTCTAACAAACAGGTGAAGAGGCTTTCTGTTTGGTCCTGCCACCACTACTGAGGCCCTGTCTTCCAAGCAGACACACTTGCCTTCCTGCAAGAGTGCTTTCAACAAGGTAAACTGAATTATTGTACTTGCCCTCCACAATCCTCAGCTCTAGTTGCACTCAGTTCACCTGAACTCAGTGTCAAGATTCAGGCAACACGTGGGACACAAGGCTCTTTGGTCAGTGGTAGCACAGGGGGAAATACTCTCTCCAAGAAATGAGGTGGAGTAGAGGTGGTATGTGCTATCACAGCCTAAGCTCCTCAAACCCAGGACTCAGGATTTCTGTGCTGGGGTAGTATACTAAGTACCTGAGCACAAGTCAACTCCTTGAGCCTGTGCTTTCCATTTCTATTTTCACCCTGATGGAAGAGCAGGCGGGGGCTGCCCAGCAAGCTCCTCAGGCACATCCTAGTCCTCAAGTCAGAAGACGCAGTGGAAGGAGCCTAGATCAGGCCTTGGAGCCATTTGCTGCAGGGCTGACAAGCAGGAGGAAGTGCCCACTTGCTGGACTGTCTGTGTTCTGAGCAACTGCTCCTTCTGAGAACAGCTGCTATGATTTGACTGCATGGCGTTCCTCTTGGATGGTTGACTGGGATAGCCTCTTCAAACTTAGGCCTTCCTTTTCTTCTTCCTTTGCTTTTTTCCTTTCTTTTTGTAAAGGGAGCATCCAGCTGATGGGCAGGACTGCTATTTGGTGTCCAGAAGCCAAGCAGCTGAGGTGGCCACCTAGGGCTTGGCAGCCTGCTTCAGTTTTGTTCTCTGCTCTCTCTGCGGTGGTCCTAGCTACAAGCTTCTGGAAGCCAGCCCTTAACTGCAAGGCAAATGCCTGGTTTGCAAGTCCTACTGGACAAGAAAAGAGAAGCAGATGGCATGCTGAGGTTTATGACAAAGCTACAAACTAACCAGCCTCAATTTCAAAGTAGCAGGACCTGAATACATGTCAGTTAACATAAAAATAGATAACCATGATATACATGTATAGTGGAATATTACTCAGCAATACAAAAGAAAGAATATCTTCCTAATACATATAGCACAGATAGATTTCAAAATCATGTCTGAGCAAATGAAGCCTAGACATAAAACAAAATATCTAATTCTGG
>NW_008352647.1:2794435-2796826 GCF_000622305.1 Nannospalax galili
TGTATGTTTGGGGCTGGAGAGATGGCTCAGCAGTTAAGAACACTAACTGTTCTTGCAGAAGACCAGGTTTCAAATCCCAGCACCCACATGGCAGCTAACAACTGTCTATAACTCCAGTTCCGGGGGATCCAATGACCTCTTCTGTCCTTCTGCATGACACTGGTGTACTTACATACATGCAGGCAATACACGTATATACATAAAATAAAAATAAAAAGTTTTTTAAATCTGTATGTTTTTCTATATGTAAATCATACCTCAATTTTAAAATTGAAAAAGTTTAAAGATCTTTTTTTAGAAACATGACACAAGGCAGCTTTATATCATGTGATACATGGCTAACATTCTGGGACCTACATGCACCATGGCACAATGCTCATATGCTCTTGTGCACACACAAATAACAAATGTAGCAAAATTAAAATACCTTGAGACAAAACAGAGATGTACCTCTTTAAAGTTTTATGGAAATTTATCTTAATTCTTTTGAGGGGGTGTGCATATATGATGCATGCATGTGTGTGCATGCCTGTGTGCACAAATATAGAGGTCAGAAGTTGACATCAATTTTCTTCCTGTATCACTCCCAATTTTATTTTTGTGTCAGTCTCTTTTACTGAAGCCAAGGTTCACTGTTTCATCCCGACTGGCTGGCCAGAGCTCCCAGTGATCTACCTGCATCAGTTCCATCCACAGCACTGAATTACAGGTGTACACCACACCACCCAGCTTTTATGTGAATGCTGGGAATCCAAATTCAGGTTCTCATACTTGTACAAGCACTATGTGCCCAGAGCCATCTCCCCAGCCCTCATTTTATATATATATAAAATCTCCCTGTAGCCCCAGCTGGCCTGGAACTCACTATGTAGAACAGGCTGGCCTTGAACTCACAGAGATCTGCCTGCCTCTGCCTCCCAAGTGCTGGGATTAAAGGCATGTACCACCATGCCCAGCTCATTTAATATATTTTTATAACTTAATTACATGGACATTTCTCTCAAATTTCTCCAACTCTAACCTCCCCTCCATGTCAATATTTTAGACATGTTTAAATATAAGGAAGTTCAATATTGAGGATATGTTGATTTTATTTTTTTAACACGTGAAAAAATTTGCATATTATAAAGCCATATCCAATCAACACAGGGGACTGGCAGATACAGAGTACCAATAAGACTACAGGAGATGGGCACTCTGTGATGGTCATTTTGATTGTCCACTTGATTGGATTTAGAAACGCCTAGATCAGTAAAACATGACTGTGCAGGTTTCCAGAGGCAATTAGATCATGGTGAGTGTAGCCTAATCAACGGAATCCCCTGATGGATTTCTGGGAGGTGGAGGAAGGGAGGAGGAAGTAGGTCACTGGGGGCGTGCCCCTGGGGCTGTATCTTGCTCAGACTCATCTTCCCCTTCTCTCTGCTTCCCACTTATCAAGAAATAAGCAACAGCTTCTACCATGCACTCGCACTGCATAATGAACTGTGCAGGCCCATGCCAAGCAACTGTGACTGATACCTCTGAAACTATGAGCCAAAATAAATCCTTCCCTTAAGTTGTTTCTGCCAGACATTCTGCCACAGTGGAGATGAAGCTAACATTGACTCATCATCAAAACTGTGACATGGAGAAATTAAAAGTTACTCCAAAAACATATACTGCATAGAGATCAGTATTGTCAACATTTTGATAAAGCACACACACATTTAACTCAACTGGATAGTGTATGTATATTAATGCCTGTTTCATTTAAATGTATGTTACAAACACTTCCCATGTCACTGAGCTATTTTTATTATGTTACTGTGGTTAACCATTTTCATGGGATTTTTGGCCATTCACACATATCTGTGAGACAGGCTGGCCATATAAAAATGCTAATTTTTAATTCTTGATTAGAACACACGGACCATGGAGATGTAGAAAATAAAGGAGAACACAAGACTGTGGGGGAACACAATTCAAATAATAACAATCATGATTGCTAATTGTTTTCTTTGCATTGTGGATCTGTTTTTAGAGTACATATGTTTTCTCACACAGCTTCTTCCCTGTCATTAAAATATTTCCTTAGCATTATCTTCTTTACTGAATATTGTTAGCTGCATAGTTTTATCATAAATAAAAATTACTATCAAGAACCTAAATGTTTTTTTTTCTTTTTATTTATCCCATATCATTTTTGCATATAAATTAGTGTCTTCATCCATGATTATTTCCTTGGGGTAGACTTCTAGAATCTGAATTTGTGGGTCAAAGCATTTTTACAAACATTTTTAAGTTCATCTTGCCAACTACACTGTGTCACTTTGCATTCCACAAGGAGCTTATGGGAATGTCTGTCTGCACTTCTTGTCTGCACGCAATGTCCCCTTCCCTGTATCTCAC
>NW_008352647.1:2797602-2801448 GCF_000622305.1 Nannospalax galili
AAAAAAATTTTTTTTTTACAGTGGAACAGTATAAACAGGAAAAATTCCACCAAAACAGAGTAAAGAGCTGTAGGCATAAAAATAAAAAAGCAATCAAGATCAGGTAGAGGCATTATCTCTCCTCTCTCTCCCTGTCTAACTCTAGCTGGTATAAAGAAACCAAAGGGAAATGTATTTGTTCAAAAAAACCTACTGAAAAACTGAGCATACTATATCTCTGAGTCCATGTATACAGCTGAAGGCTATATAACAAGAAATAGTGCCAGACAGGAGAAACCTCCCTTCAAGTTGTTGGCCAGGGTAGTCCAAGAGATTCCCCAAATTACACAGGGTATTACCGCAGTCCTTGATTGCCTCCCAGAACTTGAAGGTAAAACCCCATTTCCGAAGACAGGACATACTTCAGACACAGGACTTGGAGCAATGGAGCTGGAACTGACCTGGAAGCCACCTCCTTGAAGGCTAGCGCTCATAGTTTTGGAGAACACCATGCAAGCTGCTAAGGGAGAACATCAATCGATGGTTCAATCCCAGCTTTAATATATTGGGGCAGCCGGGCATGGTGGTACATGCCTTTAGTCCCAGCACTTGGGAGGCAGAGGCAGGCGCATCTCTGAGTTCAAGGCCAGCCTGGTCTACACAGTGAGCTCCAGGCCAGTTGGGGCTACAGGAAGAATTTGTCTTAAAAAGACCACATACACACACACACACACACACACAGGTAGTAGTGGCACTTTTATCTTGGGGGTAATCAACAGCTGTCTAATTAGAATTAAGGATTGCTCAATGGGAGGGAACTTGTGTGGTACTGTAAACCTAGCCAAATATACATGGCTGGAGAGGTCATAAATCTTAGAGAAAACCCCAAGGCTGTCACATCCCCAGACAAACGTAATTTCTTACTATGTGCTAAATATGGTACTTATCTTCACAGACAAGTATGCTAGTTACCACCCATCAAAGAAACTTCTTTTGCAACAGATGGAGACTATCAAAGAGTTCCACAACTTGTCATACACAGTGTCTGTGAAATGCCCAACCCTAAGTGACACATCTACAATGGAACTTCTACACCTAAAGCTCACAGAACATAGTGGAACAAGGGGTAGAGAGAATACTAATGCATCTCTCAACTCTCGTCAACAAAGCTCCCTCATGTAACAGAGGGCAATAAACACAAGGGGCCACAAATAGCCAAAGCATAGAGAGTTAGTGGCTGCAGATCCTTGGACAGGACTCCTATATTAAGCTCCACCAACCCAGGGCTCAGGGACCATTGAGAAAGAGAGAGTGGAAAGATTGTAAGAGCCAGGGGAGGAGGTGCAAGACCATTTTGAAATAGTCTTACAGGCTCCTGGGACCTTGCTCATATGAATTAACGGCAATGGTGACAGCACACACAAGACCCATGCAAGCTCAAGCAGACAAAACTAAGCACAGAACTGTGGAAATGGGCAGGAGGCCCCACTCTTAGCTAAAGAGTTATTGGCAGCTGATTACTGCTGGGTGAGGAAGGGCTGATCTTCTTTAAGGGAGTGACTCTAGATAGGCTGACTAGACCACAGTGGATGAGCTTGCACTGAGGGATGTCTGGAGGCACTAACTTGACTTGATAGGCCTTAACATAAATGACAGCATGCATGAAATATAGTGAGGGGGCTGTGGGAGGGTGCCAATGGGACAGGGGTATTAAGATGATTGAAATGCTGTACATGAAATACACAAAAACTTAATAAAAATATACAAATAAGATCATGTAGAAGCTTTAGTTTGAATCAGGTAAAAGAAGGGACCTCTAGGAACATGAGTGGGCCCACAGAACCCTTGGAGAAGCAAACCTAAATTCAGACAGTAGAAGCTGGGTGTGGAAGTAGAAGTGAGACAGGGATTCTCAGGAGAATAATTAAAGGCCTGGGGAACAGCTGCATCCTCTAAAGCTCTCAGAAACACTAAGCTGTGAGAACAGTTCTCAATAATGAAGGAGGGGATTAGCTGGGGAGACCACCCACATGGGTGCTAGGACTAGAGAGTAAAGAAACAGCAGCATAAATGACAAGGCATACACCCACCAGAGGTGGCTGCCTTCTAAATGCAGTACTTCTTAGGACAAGGGCACCTGTAGCCTGAATCCACTTCTGTAAGGATAATTCCCACTTGAGTTAAGAGAACCCACTTGAGTTACCACTCTGATCACACAGCCAGAATCATCTGGGGAGCTTTTCAAAGACGCCAATTGTATAGACCTCTCACAATTCAACTAGCACTGATAGAGGGTGTGAGTCCAGGCATTTATATTTAAATGCTCTCCAGAGAATTCAGTGTGTCCCAGTTTGAAAATCATTGATCTGGATCCTCATTTATAAATGTGAATAGAAATCTGACTAGTAAACGCTAAGAAAACCAACAGACTGAAAATGCAGGGTTGAGGACGTAGCTCAGTCTGTGCAGTTCTTGCCTTGCATGTACAAAACCCTGGGTTTGATCCCCAGCATCACACAAAACTGTATGTAATGATGCATGCTCACAATCCCAAAACTTGGGAGTAGATGAGGAGGACCAGAAATTCAAAGTGGTCCTAAGCTACATAATGATTTCAAGGTCAGCCTAGGTATAAGAGACAGAAATGAAAGAAAGGGGGTGGGGGAAGGAGAAGACAGATAAAAGTGAGGGAGGAAACTAACACAGTTGACTTAAGTTTCCAAAAAGACCACTCTGTCCTGGCATGGTGTCATGCGCTTTTAATGCCAGCATTGTGGAGGGAGAGGCAGGTAGACCTCTGCGAGTTTGAGGCCAGCCCGGTCTACATAGAGAGTTCCAGAATAGCCAGGGCTATTTAATGAGACCCTGTTTCAAATACACACACATGCACTCATGCATGCATGCATGCACGCACACATACACCCCACTCTGGCTGAAGTGTAAATGGATGGTGGTGCAGGAATACCAGCAGAAAAGAAGGCTGCTGGCTGCTGCAGAGGTCTGCACTAGTCCTATGTGCAGGGACCCGTAGTGGGGATGGTTGTGTGCAGGCAGCAGCATCAGCAGGCCTTCTGGTAGACAACACAGAAGGAAGAGGGTTGTTAGGGTGGCTCTTAGGTTTACCAACTAAGTTCATGACTTAGTATGGCTTTACCAAGATGGGGAAGATCAGGAGCCATTTCTGAAAACATCAAAGAAATGTCAAGAAAAATCACAGTGCTTTTGCTCTGGACTAATTTTTCTAGATCCTACAACCATCAAAGGCAATCATGTACTTTCTCTTCTCACCCCTGAACCAAGTAACAATCTTCTCAAGTACATACTATTATGTACATTTAATATCAAAAAGAATGCCTCAGAGGTCTGTTGGACTTTTAATGTCTCTAATGAGGTTCACCTTTAAATCAAGGTTATATATTAACCCTAGAATCCTAAGCCCATTTAAAACTGGGCAAATAGAGGTGTTTGATAGACTAGGCAATGATTCATAACAACTTTTCACTAACATAATCTACAGATTATTCTGATTAGTTAGAGCTTGATGTAAGCTAAAACATCAATAAGTGAATGTAGGAGCTGGAGAGATGGCTCAGCGGTTAAGAGCACTGACTGCTTTTGCAGAGGACCCAGGTTCGATTCCCAGCACCTACATGGCAGCTACGAACTGTCCTTTAACTCAAGTTCCAGGGGAATCCAAAGCCCTCTTCTGACTTCCGCAGCATTGCATGACATAGGTCCACTCACATACATGCGGGCAATACACTCATACACATAAAATAAAAATAATAAATAAATTTTTTTGGTCTTTTTTGAGACAGGATCTCCCTGTAGCCCCAGCTGTCCTGGAACTCACTATGTAGACCAGGC
>NW_008352647.1:2802945-2803963 GCF_000622305.1 Nannospalax galili
TCTCTCCCGCCCTCCCTCTTCTCTTTTAGTTTTTGTTTTCTTTTCAAGCTGACTATGTAACCCAGACTGGCCTGGAATGAGAGATCCTCTTACGCTTGCCATGCTAGATTAGTTCAGAGTCCTGCACCATGGTTCCACACCCCACCCCCAGACTTCTTAGCACATTCTGCCTCCTCTATATACTCCTTACCCCTCCCTTCACGTGGTCCTTTAAGTGTCAACATAAGCAATTCTTTCTCCAAGCTTTCCCTAGCTACCCATGCTTCCCCTCCTCCACATACTGGTAGTCCTATTATCATTCTGTTTTACCATCCTAGTGGAACCTGATATGCTGGACTGCAATTTCCTTTTACACTATGTATCCACATAAACCGTACATTACTTTAAGCCAAGGGTCATGCCTACTGTTCTTTTCCATGGAAGATATTTATACCAATAAATATTGGTAATGCCAGGCTCCATGACCATCTCATTACTGTCCAATTGCAGCTAGAAAAAGAGAGACAAAAGCTAGACCTACTTCATCTCCCTTACTTTGCAAAAATAAATCTACTGAAATATTATCAATCAAAAACTTGTTCATTATAAAGTTTATTTTAGCTACAGAAAAGGTATTCATTGGGCATGGTGGCCCACGCCTTTAATTCCAGCACTCGGGAGGCAGAAGCAGGCTGATCCCTGTGAGTTCAAGGCCAGCCTGGTCTACATAGTGAGTTCCAGGACAGGTGGGGGGCTACAGGGAGACCCTGTCTCAAAAAAACAAAAAAAAAAAAAGAGAAAAAAACATAGAAATATAATTGGGTGTGGTCATCTTATCCCTTCATCCTAGTTCTCAAGTTGTACTAAATTAAACCTAGCTCACTAAGACTAGGTATTACTTATTACTACAGACCCACATTCTTCCAGTTGGGCTAAGGACGTAGTTCAGTTGGCAGAGTGCTTTCCTAGTATGCATGAAGGTCTGAGTTTGATCCTCCACACTGCACAAATTGGGTGAGACCCTGTCAAGTGTCAAGAA
>NW_008352647.1:2805428-2807096 GCF_000622305.1 Nannospalax galili
AGGACAGCTGGGGCTACAGAGAGATCCTGTCTCAAAAAGACCAAAAAAAAAAACAAAAAAACAAAAACAAAAAAGAAAAAAATTAATTTCTGAGAAAATTTATTTTTCTTTTAACTTCCATAAAAAAAATGCTCTAAATAACCCTAAGAAAAAAATGCAATCTCAGCTGGGTGTGGTGGCGCACACCTTTAATCCCAGCACTTGGGAGACAGAGGCAGTTGGCTCTCTCTCTGTGAGTTCAAGGCCAGCCTGGTCTACATAGTGAGTTCCAGGACAGCTGGGGCTACAGGGAGACCCTGTCTCAAAAAGACAAAAAAAAAAAAAAATACAATCTCATCTGTGTCTGTCTGTGTGTGTATATTTCTATAACACTAAGTTGTATATAATACATATGCAAAAACTTTGTAGAAAGTGAAACATCTAAAAGGTACCGCATAATGGAGTTAGAATTTCTTACATTTGGTGTACATATACACAGTTTATTCTGTTTATGTGGATATCTAGTGAGGTCATTTTTCATATTGAATGTCTCATTTACAAATCCTTGCATCGCAATTTCATAACTCAAAGAATGCCTAAATATAAAGAAAAAAAAAGAAAAAGAAAAAAAAAAGAATGCCTAAATATTTCAAAACAAATTTACCCAAGGGAGAAACTAAAAATGGAACAGTTCTTCAAAGAATGAATCAAAGCTCTTTTCAGACATGTAAAAATACATGTTCAATTACTATTTACCAAAGAAAAAGCACAAACATTATACCAATTTTTTTTTGTAAGTATTGTCATCTGACTCTACTCACTTGGTAGGAGAATACAATTGTTTCAGTCATTTCAAAATTAGTTAAAATAAGTCAATTAAAAATTAGAATTAAGGGGCTAGAGAGATGGCTCAGTGGTTAAGAGCACTGACTGCTCTTGCAGAGGACCCGAGTTCAATTCCCAGCACCCACATGGCAGCTATGAACCGTCCTTAACTCCAGTTCCAGGGGAATCTGAAGCCCTCTTCTGACCTCCATGGCACTGCACGACACAAGTGCACTCACATACATGCAGGCAATACACTCATACACATAAAATAAAAATAATAAATAAGGGGCTGGAGAGATGGCTCAGTGGTTAAGAAAATTGGTTGTTCTTGCAGAGGACCTGGGTTTAAATCCCAGCACCCACATGGCAGCTAACAACTATCTGAAACTCCAGTTCCAGGGGATCTGACAGCCGACAGCCTCCTCCAAGGGCATTGCATGACACGGGTGCACTTACACACAAGCAGGCAATATCACTCATACCACCTGTTCCAAAGCTTTAACCAGTTTAAGACATTAGCAGAAAAACAAACTTGGTCAGACCGTGACCCATAGGGATGAGTACCCTCCAGCCACTTGCAAGTCACGTGCAATGCCCTAGCTAAACAGCAGCATAGGAGCCCTCGGCCCACAGCCCCACTGCCCTGAGATGGAGACAGCACTTCAGAGGGAGGGCTCTGTGCCTCTGCCCAGTGCTGGCTACACAGTGGGACCAGAAGGCAGGGGGAGGGGACCATCAGGGCCATACCAGAGACCTGGACCTGGAAAGATAACCCACAGAGGATCATGGAGGAACAGGAAGGGCAGAAAGGAGAACAGGAAGGACAGATGGATGGAAGGAGGGAAGAAAGAGAGGGAGCGA
>NW_008352647.1:2809303-2841864 GCF_000622305.1 Nannospalax galili
TGGTCTTTTTAAAAAGAGGGTTTCCCTGTAGTCCCAGCTAGCTGGGAACTCACTTTGTAGACCAGGCTGGCCTTGAACTCACAGAGATCTGCCTGCCTCTGCCTCCTGAGTGCTGGGACTATAGGCGTGTGCCACCATGCCCGGCAATTTCACCTACATTCTTTTTTTGTTGTTGTCTTTTTGAGACATGGTCTCCCTGTAGCCCCAGCTGTCCTGGAACTCACTATGTTGACCAAGTTGGCCTCAAACTCACAAAGATCCGCCTGCCTCTGTCTCCCAAGTGCTGGGATTAAAGGCATGCACCACCACACCCAGCTTCACCTACATTCTTAAATGATAGCTAGCTTGCTATGCAATGATAGTGTAGCTTCAACAGCCTAGATATTCTCAGTTAGTAAGGTTTTTATTCTTCACAGAACCTCTTAGCACCTGGCATTTTTTATTTACTAATGGTATGCCTTACTTTCCATGTTGGGCAGCCTTGAAGATGGTCCCCAATGATCTCTGCCTCCTGGTATTCATGCCCTTACATAACCTACTCAGCTGCAATGAGGGCCAGGCTTACTAACTTCTAACAAATACAACAGATGTGGAGGAATATCACTTCCAAGATTAGGTTATATAGAAACTATGGCTTCCGTCTTGGGTGTTTTCTTTCCCTCTTCTGGATCATGCCTCCCAGGGCATGAAGTCATGAGGTAACCTGGAAGACGGGCACTTGTGGTAAAGAACTAAACCTAGTGACAACAGCATTTAAATTCCAACTTTAGAGTGAAGCAAGCACATTTTTTTATTTTTCATTTGACTGTAACTTAGAGCCACTCTTCACAGACTTGAATCTCCACAACGGTGGTGCCCTTTGCTCAGTGCTGTCATTCCTTTAACCTAGAAATGACTGACACACAACAGTCACTAAATATTTTCTAACTGAACACATGGCTAAAACCATTTGCTAATTACAAATTTAGGAAAACTAAAAAGACCTTAGAACTGTTACCTACCCAGTGCCAAAATTTACAGGATGGACAGTGCATGGAGATTCACAGGCCTACAGAAGGTAACTCTAATCTGGCCAGAACAACATTTGCAAAAACTACTCTCACAGAGGCACAATCTGCCATAGGTATCATCAATACTGTTTAGGGAGAGGATTAAACTATTTCTTATTTTTAATTATGTGTATATGTGTATTTCTCTGTGTGGATTTGTGCACGTGAGTGCAGGTGCCAGTGGAGTCCAGAAGAGTGCTCTGGATCCCCTGAAACTGGAGTTACAGTGTACATGTGTCATGCAATGCCCACAGAGGCCAGAAGAGGGCATCAGATCCCCTGGAACTGGAGTTACAGAGTTTACTAGCTGCCATGTGGGTGCTGGGAACTGAACCAGGGTCCTCTGGAAGAGCAGTAAGTGCTTTTGACTGCTGAGCCATCTCTCTAGCCCCCAGTTTCCCACCTTTATACCACCTTCCTGTGGTCTTCTATTCTACAGCTAGGTATTTCCCATCATTAGGAATGTAAGAGAATAGGCAAAGGAAATTTTCACACTGGAAATGTGGCTGTTCTAAGTTACTTGTAAAGCCTTTAAATTTCAAGTCTCTGTAATATTGGGTGGTTTTTTTTTAATGTGATTTTTAAATTTTTTATTTGTACAAGTGTTTCAGTAGCCAGTATATTTACTGATATGTATGTGTGTAGTGCCCACAAAGGTCAGGAGAGGGTGATGGAGCCAGAGCCACCATGTGGATGCTGAGAGTTGAACCCAGATCCTCTGGAAGAACAGCAAGTGCTCTTAACCCCTGAGCCATATCTCCAGCCCTGTAATATTATTTTTAAGTTTCTACTTTATTGTTTATTTATTTATTTATTTATTTATTATTTATGCTGGCCTAGAATTTGCTATGTGAGGATAGCGTCACCACACCCAGTTTATGGGGTGCCTGGAATCAAAACCAGTATGCTAGACAGGCATTCTACCAACTGAGCTACATCCCCAGCCCCATACTGCTTATTTTTAGTATGTACTTTGCAATTATTTAACACTAGTATGTTAAACTGAAAAGACACATGTATTTGGAAATCCTGGGAAGAAATCAAGACTTTTTAAGACATGGAAATATTCTTGAACATATAACTATTTTCAATGATCACTAGGTCACTGTTGAAGGATAGTTAACTTCCAATTGTGCTGTTCAATGGAACTATGCCTCCAACTTCAAGTCCATGAATGAGTGGCTCTAAACTCACAGTCACACAGAGAAAATAAAGGCACTCCTTGTTTTATTTTGAAGTTGTGAAGAGCTGGCTATATCATGGCACTGGATACAAAGTGCTGTCTCCCTCCATACATCTCATTTTACCCAAGAAGAAGGTCTCTGTCTTCCTTTGGGTAGCATGCCAAGGGTGTGATCATGTTGTACCAATATGAAGTTTGGCTATGTCTATTAAAAGTTCTAAAATTTGTGTTTTTCCTTTCAATAGTTTTACCAATGTTAGTTAAGATGATCACATTTTTTAAACAATCCAATGAGTTTATGAAAGTTTTTTGCACTCTAGGTTACAAATGTCACAGAGATTACCCTGTCTCACTTGTGATTTGAATGAGCATATCCCCCATGGGCTCCAAGTACTTGAATACTTGGCCCCAGTTTGTGGAGGGTTAGCAGCCTTGCTGGAGAAAACATGCTGCTGGGAGCTGGCTTTGAAAGTTCACAGCCTGGCCACATTTCTGGTTTTCATTTCTGCTCCTGCATGTGCTTGAAGAGGTGAGCACTCAGCTTTCAGCTCTGGCTGCCTCTCCCACCATGCCTCCCGACCATGATGGATTCTTATCCCTCTGGAACCGTAAGCGAAATACGCTTCTCCTTCCATAAATTGCCTTGGTCATGGTGTTTTATCACAGGAACAAAAAAATAGTATTTTTGTTCACTGCTCTATTCCAAATACCTAGCAGCAAGACTGATAAATAACATGTGGTTAATAAAAGTTTGAGTAAAAAGATCATTTTAATTATGTAGGAATTCACCTCCATCGCAGTTGTAATTATAATAAAAAGATACTTACAGACTAAAAACTAATAAGCAAAACATATTTTGAGCAACACTGGCCAACATGAATTAAATAAAAGCTTTTCAAAATGACCAATTGGAAAGGAAAGCATATGTATGTTTGACAAAGTTCTGTTACAGTTGTTAAAAAAAAATCTGCTTAATCTATAATCCCAACTTTGAATCTCTTAAAAGCTCCTAAAACTCCATAACCTTCTATTAAAAGGCTGAGTCTACATCTGGGCATGGTGGTATATGCCTGTAGTCCCAACCCAGAAATTTGAGATCACTGTCAGGTACATGATGAGACCAATTTCAAGCAACAAAACCTACACATCTAAAAAAAAAAAAAGTAATTATGAATATCAGTTTGTCTTACTGAAGCTGATTACATGCTAGGTAACATGCTTGATATCAAATATGCTGTGAAGCAGATGCTATGTTATCTGGTTCAATAAGCAAGAAAGCAATGCGTTTGTGTCTTTTTAGATGACTTTTTGGTACCTGACAGTTGAATGAAGAAAGAGACAGAGAGGTGAAAGGCTCTATCTTAGATCACATAGCCACTAATAGGGGCACATAGTGGCAAGGCAGTGATTTCAAGCCAGCTCCTTACCTCACGGCTACACTAGCAGAGAGAGCTAACATGTCTCCAATTATCAAATCTTCAAGACACTAGGAGGTCAAACAAACGTGGAAAAATGGCTACAGACCTCCAGTCTCCTCTCCCTTTCTTCACCTGGGGGCCTCCCTCCTGGCTCCTGAGGCAATGTTCTCTAAGTTGAAGTTTGAGGAAATGAGGGCTACCTCACAAAGAGGGAGTCTCTATAAAGAAAAGGAATGCCTCATTAACCAAATCACAATGAGCTTTACAAAATAAGTAGATGTAATAAATAGGTTTGAATCCTGGCATCAGTACTCTTTAAAATAGCAATTTTAAAAAATCATTGGCAGAGTTGAGGATAACTATATAACTCGGAAGCACATCACTGGCCTAGAAAGCACAAGTCCTTGGATTCCATCCCTAACACACACGACTTGGTTACAGTGTTATTTACCTGAACAAAAAGAAAGAACTTCTTTCTTAAGCTAAAAGATTAAAAACTTGGAGAAAATGGGCATCAGGTGCTCCTGACCTCCTACTCTATGTGCTACAGAACTGACTTGGCCTCTCTCAAAGGCTGCCATCTGCTTGCCTATCTTTCAGTTCAGGAATGTTATTTCAACAATGAAACCATTTAATACAAATTCCAACAAAGTAAAGAAAAATCTAGATGCCATCAACATTTCTTATAAATGAATTTTTTTTAAAAATCTAGATGCCATCAACATTTCTTATGAATGAATTTTTTAAAAAAATCTAGATGCCATCAACATTTCTTATAAATGAATTTTATCTATAACAATATACTTTATAGCTAATACTCATATTTTTAAGACTCTGGGGCTGGAGAGATGGCTCAGCGGTTAAGAACACTAACTGTTCTTGCAGAAGACCTGGGTTCGAATCCCAGTACCCACATGGCAGCTAACAACTGTCCATAACTCCAGTTCCAGGGATCTGACAGCCTCTTCTGTCTTCCTCAGGCATTGCATGACACGGGTACATTTACCTACATGCAAGCAATACATGCATACACATAAAATAAAATAATAAATAAAATATTTTTTTAAAGACTCATTTATTTTAGCCGGGCATGGTGGCACACGCCTTTAGTCCCAGCACTTGGGAGGCAGAGGCAGGAGGATCTCTGTGAGTTCAAGGCCAGCCTGGTCTACATAGTGAGTTCCAGGACAGCTGGGGCTACAGGGAGACCCTGCTTCAAAAAGACAGAAAAAAAGACTCATTTATTTTATGTGTGTGTGTGTGTGTGTGTGTGTGTGTGTGTGTGTTGTGTGTAGCTACGTGTATCTATGTATATATACCACAGGTGTGGAGGTGCCTGCAGAAGCCAGAAGAGGCATCAGATTCACTGGAACTGAAGTTATGGGTGGTTTGGAGCCACCTGATGTGGGTGCTCAGAACCAAAGCTAGGTCCTCTGCAAGAGTAGCAAGTACTCTTAACCACTGAGTCATCTCTCCAGCCCCAAGTCAATGTTTTTAAAACTATCTGTTTAGGCCAAAGATATAACTCAGTGGTAGTGTGCATGCCTGGCATATGCAAGGCCCTGGATTCAATCTCCAGTGCCATAAATAAGCAAGTAAATAAGCAAACAACCTGTTTAGTGTCTTTTAGTGTTAATTTTCAGTATATGAAAGTATACCAAATTAATAACTCAAAAAACAGCATACATGAACACTTTATCAAATTTCCAAATGACAAGCAACTTGGAAAGATTCCAAATATTTTGAGTAATAATAGTCTGGCTGGAATAAAGGAACCAACTGAACTTGAACAGAGAGGTACACAGCTCTTAAAAGCTAGTGAAACTTCACTGGTCTTGTTTTCTTCATTTATCTCGTGAGCATCAGATAGAATCTGCTGACAGCTTTGATGGGTACAGCACAGCTATCAAACCCTGATGGATTTACACTCAGAAGAAACTTCACCCCAAAACTCTGCCTTGCTACTCAGAGTATGATCCAGGAGATAGCACAGTATCAGCCTAATCTTAGAATTTGTTACAAAGGTAGAATTCTGGCTGGCTGTACTCACTAAATTAGAATTTACATTGTAACCAAATTCCTGGGTACTCTGTAAGCACCTCTGTTTGAAAAGCAAGGAATTGGGTAATACAGCTGAGTTGGAGATGGTTTCCACAATGCTCCTCCTGGGTCTTGAGGGTGAGAATACTGAAGAGTCCTCATCAAACCCCAAGTGACACTAAGCTAAAAGAAGGCAATTTATACAAGCATTGTTTAGAATAGACCAGGTAACTGCAGATCGTTGTAAAAAGATACAAGCAACCAGGAATTTACTAAACAAAATAAAATAGCAATGCACACTTGAATGTGTTACTGTAAATTAGACCACTTCTGGGAAATCTGGGCAAGTATTCTAACAGTGACCCATAGCCAACAGTGGCCATAGGCAATGAGGAGGAACAGGGGTGGGGGTCAGAAGATTCCAGCATGAGGAATAATGGAAGTAGAAGACATTAAGCCTGAAGAAGAGTCAACTAAGTGAAGACAATGTAGTACTATTCACACATTTGGAGAGCCATCTCAAGACATCCCATTCTGTAAATGTGTTTTTGAGCATCTGCTATGTGCCAGGCATTATGCCGGGAGCTAAGGATACAGAGACTGAAAATCAGAACAGCTCTTTGATTTTTTTTTTTTTTCAGGTTTCTGTCTAATGGAAGAAACTTGACTGTTATTCTGGAAAACAGAACTATAGCCAGTCAAAGGGCATGACATCATACAAAGAAGCCTCCTCTATCCAGAAGATAGCTTTGTAGAGGACTGAACAGAAAGACATGTCTGGGCTCCCCTCCCCAAGACTAGGAGGGAATGGCTAAGAGAGAAGATGACCATTCCCCAGGGAGTAGCCTCAAGTGACTAGCAGGCCAAGGTTAATAGTCCAGGGATAGAGGGTAGTATCTTACTCTAACGTAAGATGCATTTAGAAGTATGTGACACTTAATTTAGCTCGCAATAATTTTTTTAAAACTTAACCATAACTTCAGTTATTAGTCCAGAGACTGAAAATCAGAACAGCTCTTTTATTTTTTTTTTTTTCAGGTTTCTGTCTAATGGAAGAAACTTGACTGTTATTCTGGAAAACAGAACTATAGCCAGTCAAAGGGCATGACATCATACAAAGAAGCCTCCTCTATCCAGAAGATAGCTTTGTAGAGGACTGAACAGAAAGACATGTCTGGGCTCCCCTCCCCAAGACTAGGAGGGAATGGCTAAGAGAGAAGATGACCATTCCCCAGGGAGTAGCCTCAAGTGACTAGCAGGCCAAGGTTAATAGTCCAGGGATAGAGGGTAGTATCTTACTCTAACGTAAGATGCATTTAGAAGTATGTGACACTTAATTTAGCTCGCAATAATTTTTTTAAAACTTAACCATAACTTCAGTTATTAGTCAAATTTTGTATGCAAATGTTGATGTCAAATTTCCCTTTCAGCAACAGTTTTAAAACCTAAGATATAATAACACTCTACATTAACATCATAAGCATCCACTCTGCTACTGACTCCATGGATTTTTGCTTCTCCTACTTCCCCTTTCCACAGCTACCATGTCTCATGTCCCTTGAGATAGCTTTAAGGTTGCTCATCCCACTTCCGGAAAGAACAAAAGAGAGAAGAGTAAGAAAATTAGATGCCTGTAGATAAAAATGGACAATGTGGCCAGCCAGCCATGGGGTGGCACGCACCTTTAATCCCAGCACTCAGAGGCAGAGGCAGGCTGATCTCTGTGAGTCCAAGGCCAGCCTGGTCTACATAGTGAGTTCCAGGACAGCTGGGAGACCCTGTCTCAAAAAGACCAAAAAAAAAAAAGGACAATGTGTTCAACACAACAACCAGTCCTTTTCATGAGAAGAATATAAGTAACAAAACAATACAACACATAAAAGAATAGCAAGGTAAGTTATAAACATTATCATTATTATTGATTGTACAGGTTACATAACATGGAAATGCTTATTGTGAAAATTTCAAATTACAAAGTTATACAATCTTAGTCATGTAAAAATTATGCATATGAGCCAGGCATGGTGGCGCATGCCTTTAATCCCAGCACTCGGGACACAGAGGCAGGCAGATCTCTGTGAGTTCGAGGCCAGCCTGGTCTCCATAGTGAATCCAGGCCAGCTAGGGCTACAGGGAGACCCCCTGTCTCAAAAAGACCAAAAATAAAAAGAAATGCTTTTATAATGAACTGTATCAGGAACCAATATAATTGTAACTCATTACTAAGTGTAAGAAACTTTACATTAACAAAAACAACAAAGGTGACAAGTTGATCTTCATGTTCGGTTGGTTCTTTATCCTTTACAAAGCTCTTTAGGTTCAGAGACAATCAAAAAGTAAAGATAATGACATTCATGTTGTTAAAAAACAAACAAATCAGCATTATGGAAAGTAAAAAGGACTTTGTACAACAGCTGCCCATGAACTCTGGGTAAAAGGAAAACTAAATTTCTGGATTCTATTTTGCTTTTCACCTTATTTGATCTTTCTTAGATCACTCATGCCAAGTTAAGTTTTTTTCCTTGCTCTCAAGTTAACAGATTTGAAGGAAAAAAGTACACAGCAGTTCTGTTACAGCCTTCCCCTGTTCTTCAGTAAGAGCATGAAACTTGGCTCTCTGAACTGGGCTAGAAAAATGCATGAGGGATATCCAACTGCTGTCTACCACCACAGGAATCACTAAGGACTAAGCTGACTCAGGGCCAAGAGATCTGAGCTCAAGTTCTCCATATCTGTAACAGGGAAATAATCAACTTACCCTAAAAGGTGAAGTCATAAGAAAGTCCCTAGCACACAGTAATGCTCAAGAAACGTTCATCTCCGGGGCTGGAGAAATGACTCCACCAATAAGAACACTGGGTTGCTCTTGCAGAGGACCCGAGTTTGGTTCCCAGCACCCACATGGTAGCTAACAGCCATCTATAACTCCAGTTCCAGGAAATCCAACATCCTCTTCTGTCCTCTGTGGGCACTGTACACATGGGTGCACTTATATACATGTAGGCAAAACACACATACATATAAAATAAAAATAAATCAAAAAAATTTTAAAGAAACATTCATCTTACCATTTTAGCTCAGCTCCTACCACATACACATGTTCTGTGAAACTGTATGAGTTCTTATGTCCCCTATTATCCACATGCCCCCCTCTACCCTGCTTTCTGACTTAGGCAGGCTGGGCCTTGGGGGTCATATCAATAGGCCCCTGTGCCCTTGGATGTCTGAAACTGCCAATCCTAAATTTCAGAAAAAAGCCAAGGGAAGAAAATGAGGGATGAGGAAAGAGATTAGTTCAGGAGAATTCACTGCACTTGGTCTTGTTGCATCCCTCATTCAAAAGTTATGGGATTCCCTCAAGGTAACCTCCTCCATATAAAAAATCTCTTCTGGCTTCTTATAACCACTTTCATCCATTGTTCCTTTGGAAGTAGGGTGGTAGTAGTTGCTTCATCACCATAACCTGGGGTTGCTACACTGTCCCTTATGGCTCCCTCTATAGCCAATGCACACCTCTTTAAGTGATCTCTCCTAGACTTCTGAGTTGAGAATGCCAACTTTTCTTGTCAGGATTCTGATAAAGTCTTATCTATAGCCTTCCAGAATCATTTATATCTTCAATCAGCAGAGGAAGAATAGGCAGTGCAGGGGTTCCTCTTAGACAGATGCAGGCAGCTCCTGCTGATTCTAAAATGCCAAGCTCCCAAGGCTAGCCTGTGCGTCCACAGTTCCGTATCTGAACTGAGTGGGGTCTCAAACCCCAAAAAAATAATACCAACTCCTAATTCTTTCTAGGCTTGTAAACTGGGCCATCCTATATTTTAAATCCTCAGTATTAGTCAGCAAGTCCCAGTTTTTTCTCAAGTTCATAGTAATATCCAATAGACAGTGTCTTAGGACAGAAGGAAGAGAATCTGCAGCCTCCAAACACCCATCCCTACCACTGTGCCACTGTTTCAAGTGAGGAGTTGGAAAATAGCGTAAGAGTGGATGCTCTTCAAAGTCAGGTCAAGGGGAAGAATCATTGTCCCTGGTTTAGCTTAGCCCACTACAATACAACAGACTTTGACTGGTTTAAGATAGACTTAGGAAGTCTGAAGTGACCCTAGTCGTCCCAAGACTGGCAGAGGTTTGATCTCTGTTTACTATTTCACTAGGTCTAAAGACAGAGAGCCAACTGCCTCTGTCCTAGCTGTCAGCACTTACCATGTGTATGGCCTCCTCTAGGAGTCCTGGTAAGGTAAAAACAATCTGCCAACTTTTTTCTTTTTTTGAAGCAGGGTCTCCCTGTAGCCCCAGCTATCCTGGAACTCACTATGTAGACCAGGCTAGCCTTGAACTCACAGAGGTCCACCTGCCTCTGCCTCCCAAGTGCTGGGATTAAAGGCATATGCCATCACGCCCAGCATTCAGCCAACTTTTAAAAATTATATTCTAAGACTAGGCACTGTAGGGCGCACAAGGGAAGGAAGCTGCAAAGAAGCATTAAAGAAGTGCGGCAGGGAGAGCAGGAGTTCACTGCCCCTGAAACATGGAGCAAGTCCCAGCCTTTCTTAGCTTCCATTTTGTCCTCATATTTTAAAATGAGGTTAGTAACACTACACCTCAATGATGTTATTATTAACACAGGAATGCTGATGGCACTAATGATATCTGTGATAGCCTGTCACAGTGACTGGCTCTTGTCATCAGATCCAAGTGACATAAGGTAAGTGAACTCTAGCTGGAAATCAAATTCTATAGCTTTACTGGCATTTTCCCCTCACCCCAAAACTTTAAAATCTTTGCTCTCTTTTAGAGGTAAATATATTACACACTACCAAATGTAGTAAAACACAACAGAAAAATTGTGCCAGTTAAGGCTCCTAAGATACAAATATTCCTGGGTAAGCAAGATGGTTCAATGCCTGATGACCTGCGTTCCATCTCCAGAACCTACATGGTGGGAGGAGAGAACTGACTCCTGTAAGTTATCCTCTGACGTCCATATGCATGCCACAGCATGAGTACATGTGCACACACAGAATAAAGACACTTTTTTTTTTCATCTTTTTGAGACAGGGTCTCCCTGTAGCCCCAGCTGTCCTGGAACTCACTATGTAGATCCACTATGTAGACCAGGCTGTCTACAGAGATACACCTGCCTCTGCCTCCCGAGTGCTGGGACTATAGGTGTGTGCCGGGCGTGGTGGCACACGCCTTTAGTCCCAGCACTCGGGAGACAGAGGCAGGCAGATCTCTGTGAGTTCGAGGCCAGCCTGGTCTACATAGTGAGTTCCAGGCCAGCTGGGGCTACAGGGAGACCCTGTTTCAAAAAGACCAAAAAAAAAAAATTCCTTAAATAAATATTTGGAAACCCAAGCTGACAGGAGTTCCACGAGGGTGGGTTTCAGCCAACAGTAAATTTAACAAGGAACTGAGACAGCAGGAAAAGCTGATAAAAATTTGGAGTGATCTACTAGAACTATAATGATTGGATAAGAAGAAAAGGTTACATTTACAGAGACCAGGGATTCAGAAGCTAAGGAATTGGACTTGGGGATAAGAGGGAAGATGATAGCCTTCTGTAAGTATCTAAAGGGTTGCATATGGCAGGAAAGACTCACTATGCACATCCAGTGGATCCAAGTTCCCAAGACAGAGGCTGGCTTCCTTTAAGGAAGAATGCTCTTGGGCTAAGAGAGGGTCTCTATATAAGAAGAGGACCTTTTGGTATATTGCCAGTGGACATAATGAAAAAGTCTATGGTTACTTCCTGAGCATCTAGAATCCTAATGTCTTGTTTAGGCACCAGAAATAAACATAAGTGGTCATAAATAGAGCGTGGCTCACATGTGCCAGTATTTTTCACCAGGGTAACAATAAAGCCTTCAGAGAGCATATGAGTTCGTCCACTCTTGCATATACACAGGCAGTCTTGTTCCATTTGACTATTCTAATTAAAAAGAAATAAATAACTCCATCCTGGTTTTTAAAAAATATCCAGCCTCACTCTATACTAAAAAGCACAAGTACAACCTATTGAATTATGCTAAGAAGCTAATCAAAGAGAAGACTCTTAGTCTTTCTCTAGTTAGAAAACTAAACATAAAAAAATATTCTACAACTTGCAGCCACTAGGAAAAAAAGCTATTCAACATTATATTTTCTTTGTTCCTCCTCCCAGAAAAGATAGAGTGGGCTCAGAACTGAAAGACAAACTGAAAGGATTTAAAAGTAGAAAAAGGGCTGGGCGTGGGGGCACACGCCTGTAGTCCCAGCACTTGGGAGGTAGAGGCAGGCGGATCTCTGTGAGTTCAAGACCAGCGTGGTCTATAGAGTGAGTTCCAGGACAGCTGGGGCCACAGGGAGACCCTGCTTCAAAAAGACCAAAAAAGAAAAGTGGAAACAGACATGTCTATGAAAATCACTCACAAGTGCTGACTGTGCACCGAAGTGTACCCTGCCCCACCTCGACTCATCTCGAGCCCTTGACATAACGGGCTGGTCAGCCGGAAGGAGGAACATGAAGGAAGCAGCTCATCTTTCATCCAGTTTGTTTGGTGGTCTCCACAGCTATCACAATTCAACACAGAACATCATTGCTCATCACCATGGAGGCAATTATAAAGTCAAATCCAGAATTGTGAAATCACAAAATACAAGACACATATAACAAGTTTTAGAGTGTAAGAGAGTAGAGATACAAATTGCCAGACAAGAGACAGGAGTTTTGTAAGTTCTTTTTAAGTAAATCACATTTTTTTCTCTTGTTTCCTTTCAGAATATGAAGAGTTTCTGATTGTTTCAAATTAAACTATTTCTTCTGTTCACAGAAGATATTCTACCCAAACTCCAGCCTTCAGAAGACCCAGTGAGAAAGGAATGCTCTATAAAAGGACATGCAACCAGATGTAGACAACTTCATAACGAAGTGTGGCTTTCACCTGCAATAGAGAAAGCGATCTTTGGCCTAGATCATGAAGTATTTTGTTGTAATTCTATCCTTCAAGCACTATTAGCTGGGTAGACCAATGAGTAAACAGGGAGTTAGGTGCTACTGTACATGTCCAGTTTATGCTCTAAGAGAAATGGAAAAGAGACCCCGAAGAACAGAGGAGCTAAAGGGAAAAGCACTGCAAAGCTGGAACTGCTACAGTATGAAGTTAGGCAAGAATGAAAGAAGACGTGGACTTGGCTAACTACAACGGACCTTGGGTGACCCTTGCCTAAGACATTTCAGGGAGGTGCCAGTGACAGAGGCAAGAGCACAGAGGGTTGAATTGCAGGAGGTAAGGATGTAGAAACCACGGATAAGGCTACTCACAGGAAGCCTGGCTTAGAACACAGAGTGAGCTAATAGGAAACACAGGATCGAGTTTTATTTTCCAGCAGAACCTGTGCCCTGAGCTCCAGACTTGTCCTCTTGAATTATTTTGGCCTCATTTGTTGCAGTGAATTTACATTCTGGCCTCCTCTCCACCTATCCATACAACAGCCCAAATGGGCTTTTTAAATTATAAATTAAGACCATCTCACCCACTGCTCAAAATGTATAATGGCTTCCTGCTGCCCTTGGAATAAAAGCCACACCCATAAGTTCTTGGATAGCCTAGACTCAACTCCCCTCCCTCCCTCCCTCCCTCCCTATCACCTTTCCCTCCTACCTGTCCTTCCAATCCTCTACTCTAAACAGGTTTTTGCCTTAGGATCCTTGCACAGGGTGCTTCTTCCTCCTCTCTTACTCCCCCTCCTCCACCGGAAGCAGCCAAAGGGGAGGTCATCTACAAAGGTTCTCCTCTACCCCAGGGCCAGGGGTTCAGCCTCTACCCACCTCCCTCAGGGTCCCAATTGTCACCACGCAGGTGGGCTGTTTCCTGTCTCTTCCTACGAAGAACTTAACTCTCTTCTCTGCTACCTATTCATTGTATGGCCTCTGTCATAAAAAGATGAAGGGTGTCTCTCTAGAGCTGTTGGGAAGCTGTGTGTGAACCTCTAGTTCTCACACCTCTCCTGACCTTTGCAAGCACTGCCTTCACCTGGAGTCAGTCTTAGGTTCTTCACCCTTCCCAACCCCTATCCATTCAGGCCATGAAAGTAACTTCTTCATTCTGTCTTGAAGCTGTGCAGGTCCTGCCTTACTCTTCCTGGAATCTTTCCACCACCACTCTGCAAAGAAGCATGCATAGAACCAAACTCGCTCCCTAACTAGTACATACCTCTTTATCTTTCATTCTCAGTCTGTTCTCCCATCCTGCTGGCCACGGACAGCCAAGGACAATCTTGGAAACCATGGTCTGAAGCAGCAGACTTCACAGGACCGGGTCTCCTCTACCAATCGTTTGTGTTACAAATGAGCAAAAAAGTGTCTATTATTTTTGGTCACTGAGGTTTCAGCAGGGTTTGTCTATTACATAAGCAAATGCTTCTCATCTAAGCTGAATTAAGATATGTACGAGAAGATGGGGGTTGCTAATGATAAAGAAGAAAGTTTATACAAAAGCCTGGAAAAAGGATTAGGAATAGCCTAATGACACCACATCTATTTATATACCACTAATCCTCTTCAAAGAACTTTAAAATAAATTTTCCCATTTGATACCCATCATCACCACTTGCTACCATTATACAAATGGTTATAAGTGGTTTAGAAATAAAGAAGCGCACTTAGAGGTATAAGTCACTGGTAAATGGAGAAACCAAGACTGAACCCCAGGACTCCTGACTCATAGTCTAAAGGCATTTTCATTATAGCATCTTGTCTCTCAAAGCCACATTCTAGTGCTGTGTTGGAGGCCACATTCTGTGTGCTTGTACTCTTGGCTGATGTACAAGGTGCTGGAATGAAACAAAAAGGTTAAGTAGTCTGGGAGAACTGGTCAGATTGTAGAAGTCTTTATAAATTTCAGTCTGTGGAGTGTAACTTTCATCCACTAGACAATAAGAAGCAATAATCAACTCCCACTTCCAAGCTCCACAACAGTAATTTGATACATTCCCCTCTCTTCAAAGACCTTACTGTACTGTCTGCCCCTGGCCATCAGTTAGTGCCAAAGACCCACTTCATAAAGAAAATAGCTTTTACAAGAGTAAAACTTCCAACCCTCTACTTTTCATAGAGCTCTCTGTATCTCCAAATAATCTTTCCTCTTTCTATACCATCAAAAGGAAGAGGTCTTCTGTCAATGCTACTGGCCATCGCCTATGTGTGCCCCTCCAGTCATGGAAGAAGGAAGAATTTATTCTCATTCTCTCTCTCTCTCTCTCTCTCTCTCTCTCTCTCTCTCCCTCTCTGCCTCCCTCTCTCTCTCCCTCCCTCCCTCCGTCTCCCTCCCTCTCTCCTTCACTCCCCTCTTCTCTCTCTTCTCCACCTCTAAACATGCCAGAGCTCCTTTCTCCTAAAATAATTCCTTTCTCAGGAAGCCCACAGCTGCTTCTTCATCCTTAAAACTTCCTGGCTGAGCACCTTCAAGAAGTAGCAGCTGCCTGATGTGGTGGTGCATGTCTTTAATCCCAGCACTTGGAGGCAGAGACAGGCCTGGCAGGAGGGGAGATCTGTACCATGAGGGCAGCCTCGGTCTTCATCAGTGAGACACAAGGCTGTACCAAGGCCTCCATGAGAAATCCCTGCTATCAAGGACCAGGACGTTCCTATGGACATCCCAATAGCAACCAGCACGGGTACTCCCCTAAGCAAAGAGAGCCTGGGCACACTATCCTTCAGGAAATGCCATGGTGGTTAGGAGGGGAAGGGATAGCTACCAGAAGTGGCTTGGCCTAGAAAGACAGGGTGATTGTACAGGTCCCCCAGGCATGTTCAGTAATGCCCTGCTGCTCATCAGCCTGCCATAGAGAGGACAAGCAATGGCCAGTGACAACTTCAGTACTGCTTTGAGCCACTCTGGGCCACTGACAGGTGGCCGTAACTTCAGTATTGGGGTCAGCTCAGTGATAGCTTGAGATCCCTGAGAAGAATGAGGGTGTCATAGAGATCTCAAGCCAGTACTCAGGAAAGGCCAGTGGGACAGGGCTCAGCACCATAGTGAGAGTTATATCCCTGGACACAGAGGTACTGGCTATTAAGAACATGAGTGATATAACATGAGGCAGTGGGGGTGGCTTCGTGGTCAGCATCTACTCAGGCCTAGCCAAGCTGGCCCCACCACACCCAGTTCATGGACCTCCACAAGGTTCCATCCATGCTGATCAAAACCAGAGCAATTTCTACATTAAGGTGTCACCTGCTAAAGACATCCCTGCCACCATCAACCCCAACAGGGCCCACTTCTTAGAGAGCCCAATACTGCCTGCTCCTGCCATTTATCTTTGTCCACAAGTATTCATTTGGGTGCAAAGTGGAACCTGGGGATCTGATGGGACTCCTACAGAGCCCCCAGCCCAGGATGCTGGGCTCTTGGGCCGGTTTTTGGTCTTTCCCCTCAATGCCTTCCTGATGGCCCATGCTGCCCAAGGTCCTGGCTCTGGGCCTCATCATTACGTGTTCAACACCCAGCAGTGGGGGAGCTACCTCTTCGGCCTTGGAGATGTCACCCTGCCTCCATGTCTTTCATCTCAACAGTAGCTGCCATGGCTTTGTTTCCCACAGCCACCTGCTCAGTGTCCACGAAACACTCCATGTGCCCATCTCCAAAATGCTTCGGACCCTGCTGTTCATTGTCATCCCCATAGCAGCAGGCGTGGTGATCAAGTCCAAGCTCCCCAAGTTCTCCAAGCTGCTGCTGCAGGTCACCAAGCCCTTCAGCTTTGTGCTTCTTGGGTGGCCTGTTCCTGGCCTACTATATGGGATAGTATAGTAGTGGTGGTCAGGCTACCCATCATTATTGGTGAGCTTCACAGTGCCCCTGGTTGGCCTCTTGGTGGACTACTTCCTGGCTATGTGCCTGAAGATGTCAGTGGCCCAGCAGTAGAAATTCAGAATTGAAGCAGCCCATTAGCCTTAGCCATACTACAGCTGTCTCTGTGCCACCTTCAGGAAGACTGTGCTTCCCAGGGCCCTCTCACTGTGGCACTGAGTGATACCTCAGGGATGCTGGCTTTGGTCTTGGCCAGTTCATCTGCAGCAGCATGTTCCTGTTCCATAAAGTCCCCAGATCAAGCTTTATCACCTCAGCCCCCATACTCCATCCACTGTACCCATAGTTCTTGTGTTCCAAAGGCCTTTAGCGCTCAGCTCATGCACTGTATACTCAGACGAATCTAGGATTTTTTTTTAATTCTTTTTAAATTCTTCAGCTTTCAAGTGCAAAGATGCCATGCCGAGCTATGGCCAGGAAAAAATATTTCAACAAAAGGCAAACGCAAAAAAAAAACAGTAAGAAGCAGCCAGGAACACACATGTCCACCTCATCAGTACAATTCTCCTGTTCACAGCCACATTCAATGATACTGTCTCTTAAGAGCTAAATTTACTGGACAATCTAAACATTTCTCTTACTTTTATAGCACTTGACACTGCTTATACTCCTACAAAATTCTCCCTACCTTGATTTCCACATCCATGCTCTCCTGATCTTCCCCCCTTTCTGTCTGTGTGTTTTGGTTTCTTCCTTTAGGCTCCTCTTCCCCGACTGCCGCCCCCCAAATGGTGGTATACCCTGGGATCCTGTCCTTATGCTTCTTTTTATTCACTCTAGTAACTCAGTATATGATCATCTGTAAACACAGTTTCAACTGATAGCTACATAATGGTGCCTTCTGCACTGATGCATCTCCAGTGTGTTTCTGTATTCTCCACAGCCTGGGAACATTTGCCTGCTGGTAGTTTCACCTGAATTTCATGGCACTTCAAGTTCAAGATGGCTAAAGCCACATGAGCACCTTCTTTACTATGCTGCCTACAGTGATAACAAGAGCATTTCTTGAGTATGTAAGAAGGCTATCCAAAGAAATAGAATCAGTATGAAACACACCAATGCAGGTATGTCCATGTATGGAGAGAGAGAGAGAGAGAGAGAGAGACCGACCGAGAGACCTTTATGCTAAGGAACTGGCTCATGCAATTATAGAAACTGACAAAACTTAAGCTACAGGGCATGCCAGGAGCCTAGAAATTCAGGCAAGAATTGATGCACTCTTGGGCTCATCTCCCACTAGAATGGGTACCACTAAAGATGAGGTCACTCACCTCTATATTCCATACACCTTTCACAAGCCTAACAGATAGCAAAAGCTCACTAAGTCTTGGCTTCTGGCCAAGGCTATTAAATGAGATGGGACAAGAGGATGTAGAAGACATTGATCATGACGGAAGAAGAAAGACTCGAACACGGGCTCCACAAATCAAGACGCAGCACTTTGGGAAGACTCATTTGCAGAATCACATGGCCACTGTACCTAGGCCCCAAAGAGGACCATCACACAGAGAAGCTCAAAGTGCTGTCTTTGCTTGTCCCAACAGTCCTATAAAGTTGGTATGGTAAGAAAAAGTTACATTCATGAATAAACTGAGGTTCAGAAAAATGTAAGGGCTTTGTCTAAGTTACTACTAAAAATATCTACAACATCGGCTTTAGTTCTTCAGTGATATGCATAAAAAGAACCTTACAAACCAAAGATCACACCAGGTGTAGCAGCACACATCTTGAATCCCAGCACTCGGGAGGCAGAGGCAAGTGGATCTCTGTGAGTTCGAGGCCTGCCTGGTCTACATAGTGAGTTCTAGGCCAGCTGGGGCTACAGGGATTTTTTTTTTTTTTTTTAAAAAAAAAAAAAAAAAAAAAAAAAAAAAAAAAAACCCTAAAGGTCACAACCAAGAGAGCCTTCTACTGTTTATAAAGCATATTTTTATGATATTATAATTATTTCCCAGATTAGTTTTTATAATATAGTATCATGTATTATAGTATTAAAATTGCCATATATTCATTGATTAATAAATTTTGGTTATGTAGTAAATAGCCAAAAGTATTGCTTTCTCAAATAATACCAGTATTACTAAATTTTCATTTGAGAGATAACTAAAAATCTCTAGACACACAAAACAGCTAATTTTCTTATTTATTATTAATAATCATTAAAATTATCAAAATACAATAATATTCACACCCAGTATTGTATGTGGGGATGCCATGGCATTAGCCACAAGTAGTAGAAATTCCTCATTAGCTATTACTATGAAGAGAAGGTAGAGCTGATTCTCAAGAGACCTCAGCAAAGCTCTCTTCTATGTAGTTTCATGCAAGTGTTATAAAAATATTATAAACCAGGAGCAAATGCTTCTTATTCCAGGTGATAGAAAACACAGGCAAAAGTACAACTAGAGATCAGGCCTTTCTTTCTCCAGGCCTACATTCATTCTATATGCATGAGACCAGAAAAGGGTTGTGTCTGATCTGTACAGCACCTGATACATAATAGGCACACACAAAATGTATTTTTGATGAATTACTAAATTCATTTGCCTGAAGTGGTTTTAGTACCTTATACAGTAAAATGGGGCATACGGCACTAAAAAAATATCTTCAGACTTTTTTAATGTTAGTGGTATTATCAAGAATAAACTTACAGCCAGGTGTGGTAGCACACGCCTTTAATTCCAGCACTTGAGAGGCAGAGGCAGGGGGATCTCTGTGAGTTTGAGGCCAGCCTGGTCTACATAGTGAGTTCCAGGCCGGCTGGGGCTACAGGGAGACACTGTCTCAAAAAGAAAAAAAAATAGTTCAGTCATATACCAGTCTCTGCATTTATGTTAGCCAGTCATGGTGGCACACACCTTTAATCCCAGCACTCAAGAGGCAGAGGCTGGTGGAGCGCTCTAAGTTCAAAGTCAGCTTGGTCTACAGAGTTCCAGGCCAGCTAGGGCTACAGAGAGACCCTGTCTCAAAAAGACCAAAAGAAAAAGAATAAACAAAAAGAAAATGTTGAATTCCAGGAAGATTCAGAATTCTGAGTCAGAGCCCTGTTTTATAATAAAAGGTAGCAAGTGATATGTTTTTTAGCTTCCTAGAAAATTAAAAGTTGAACATAGTGAGCAGGTGAAAGAGAAAAAAAACATGAGAAAGAGAAAACTTAATGCAAGGTCTCAGGCTAACAGTGAGCTGCAAAGCTGGCATAATGTCTAGCTTTAACTGTGGCAAGAAAATGGCCTGCTAAAGGAGTGCAAACCCTCCCAGAGGAACACACAGTAGTGAGAGAGAATTCACTCTGGTACTGGGGCACGCAGTTTTGCAGCAGACTGCACACAGAGGACCAAAAAGAGCTACTCTGAGCTCCGCTTCACAGCTTTTCTACAGGTCCCTGTGTAGCCATCCTAGAGCAAGGGAGATCTTGGAGCAGTTGGCTCTACCCCATGGGGGCTCTTCATCACCAACCATCCCTGAAAAAGATACCCAGAAATGAGATGACTATTCAAAAGGCTTGCTAACCTGGCAGGCTAATGTTTCCTATGAAGGCCTCACTGACATCACTTAGAGCTCCATCTTCCCCAAACTCCTGAGCCATGTATTCAACCATTAACATTCTGCTATTTTGGTTTTCTATTTACCAACATTACATAGTCATGAGCCATATAATGCTTCAGCCAATGATGGACTGCCTATGATGGTAGTCTCATATGATTATAATGGAGCTGAAAAATTCCAACCACATAATATGTTTACCTCTAGTATTCAGTACAGTAGCATGCTGTACAGTTTTGTAGCCTAGGTACAGCATGTTATATTGTACAACGCAGGTTTATGTAAGCATACTCCATGCTGTTCACATGATGACAGAATCACCCAACAAAGCATCTTCCAGAATGTACTCCTGATGTTAAGCAATGGATGACTGAATTTCTAATTCTTTTAGATAGTCACAAAGATCCCAAGTCCATGTTCAGCTATATTTCCATAAATGCTTCTCTACCATAAACTCTTTATACTGATGTACTAATATTAATATACATTTCTTATGCTAATTACAAAAAGTAAATTATCAAAAATAATTAAGGAATTGGGTATACTAGATGACTGAGGCCTAGGTCATTATGCACCAAACTGATCTAGACTCTTACTAAGCAACTCCTTAATCAACAAAATATATCCAATATAATTTGATAGCTCCAACTTTTACTCAACCTTTCAGATAGAGTTTGGGGCTGAGGATGTGGTTCAATAGCAGAGCACTTGCCTAGCAGGTATGAAACCCTGGGCTCAATCTCCAGCACTTAAAAAAAATTCTAGTCTGCTCATGCCTTTAATCCCAGCACTTGGGAGGCAGAGGCAGGCAGATCTTTGTGAGTTCAAGGCCAGCCTGGTCTACATAGTGAGTTCCAGGACAGCTGGGGCTACAAGGAGACCCTGTCTCAAAAGAAGACAAAAAAAAATTCTAGTCTGAATACAAATACCTCTTCAAAGCAGCCTCCAATTCCCTCTTGTCACTTCTAACATCACCATAAATAACCTCTCTTTTGTCTGTGGTTCTACAGTATTTTGATTATACTTCCTTCATAGCACCATACTCCAGGTTAGATTTTGATTATACTTCCTTCATAGCACCATACTCCAGGTTAGAGATTTAAAAGTCTTTGGGGCTAGAAAAATGGCTGAGATTAAGAACACTTGCTGTTCTTCCAGAGGACCCAGGTTTGATTCCCAGCACCCACATGGTAGCTAGCAATCATCCTAACTCCATTTCCAGAGGATCCAATGTCTTCTTCTAGCTTTTGAGGGCTTTGACAACATGGGTATACTTACATACATGCAGGCAATACACATATACACATAAAATAAAAATAATAAACAAGTAAAAAATGTTTAAAAGTACTTTGTTCAGTTGGACACGAATAATCCCAGCACTCAAGAGGCAGAGGCAGGTGGAGCTCTGTGTAATCAAGGCCAGCAGAGTCTACATAGCAAGTTCCCTGTCAGCCGAGACTACAGAGAGACCCTGTCTCAAAACCAAAACAAAACAAACAAAAAGTACTTTGTTCAACCTTTAAAACAAGTTCTTTGAGGCTAGAAACTTTTGTTTAATCCAAAGATGCCTGGTTCACAGCAGGCATACAAGTACTTCACAAACTGAATACGCTTAGCGATTCGAGCATTCTGAAGATCACCCTAATACAGCAGAGTTTTCAAGAGCTCTTGGGCTTTGCATGGAAGTGTGATACTAAAGAAATATTACTATCATCTAACTGCTCATAGGCTCTGTTCAGTGTTTCTCTGCTTTAGAAGAAAATGTTTTTCTAAAATGGGAAAAATACTGTGAATTCCCAGTTTTCTTCTCTGGTCAGGTGACACTGCTAAACTTCATCATTTTCTAGGCCTCTCAATGTAGAAACAACTGGGTCCCTGAAGGTCAATGGTAAAGGGCGGGAGTGAAGGAGAGAAGAGAGGAGGAGACACAGGAGTGGAATGATATGGTAGGTGACTGAACGCAACCAGACGCTAACTGGTTCATCAGTGTGCAAGCCAGGATTCTCAATCTAACAGGAAACAGAAAAGGAACAGGGCACTGGGAAAATCAAAATCTTAGGCTCAAAGCCCATAGCACCCACTTTTGACGGTACTTACTTCATTCTGTTCCCATAGTTTTAGTGTCTGGGTATGATAAACCAAGTGGTAGGTATATTTTTAAACATTCTAAACTCTGCAACTCAAGCTTCAAATCTCCTTCCAAGTAATAGAGGGTTCTAAACAGTCAGCCAGAGTGACTAAAACTTCAAGTTCCATTTGCAGCAGCTGTTCCTTTGCAGTGGGGTCCTCTTGTCACCGAAAGGAAAGAAGTTCTTAGTGAGAACAGAAAGAACAGGGCAGCATGGCTCCTAGTATGATACTAAGTATCTTCATACACATATGTCCCTTGAGGATAAAAATTGCCTTTGTCTTTGGGGTGTTATTGAGTAAGTCTTTCTTTTAATCCATTATCTTCAGAGAAAGAATATAGTTGCATAAGTTAATTTTATGGATTACTAAAACTTGCTATTTATGATGGAAAGCTTTCTAAATTGCATTACTTCCTTCTCTGTCTTTATGTGCAAACCAAGCCATAATGACAGCTATTCCTCTTAGGCAGAATAACAATAGATTAGCTCATGTGTTCCAAAAGGCAAATAGGACCTTTTTCCTTTAAATGAACACTCCCAAACAGCTATACTTTGAATTTTGCTTGTTTGTTTTGGAGTGCTTGTTTTGTTTCAATTTTTGTTATTGTTTTGTTCCTGGTCTCTCTGTAGCCCTGGCTGGCCTGGAACTCAGTATGTAGATCCAGCTGGCCTTGATCTCACAAGAGATCCACCTGCCTCTACCTCCCAAGTGCTGGATTAAAGGTGTGCGCCACCATCTGGCTCTTTCTGTTTCTGGGGGCTGGAGAGATGGCTCAGCAGTTAAAAACACTGGTTGTTCTTGCAGAAGAACCAGATTCAAATCCTAGCATCCACATGGCAGCTAACAACTGTCCATTAACTCCAGTCCCAGGGGATCCAACAGCCTCTTCTGACCTCCACGAGCATTGCATGACACGGGTGCACTTACCTACATGCAGGCAATAAACACATACACATAAAAAATAAGAAATAAACTGGGCGTGGTGACGCACACCTTTAATCCCAGCACTTGGGAGGCAGAGACAGGTGGATCTCTGTGAGTTCAAGGCCAGCCTGGTCTACATAGTGAGTTCCAGGACAGCTGGGGCTACAGGGAGACCCTGTCTCAAAAAGACCAAAAAAAAATAAAAAATAAAAAATAGCCAGGCGTGATGACGCACGCTTTTAATCTCAGCACTCGGGAGGCAGAGGCAGGCAGATCTCTGTGAGTTCAAGGCCAGCCTGGTCTACATAGTGAGCTCCAGGACAGGTGGGGCGGACAGCTGGAGCTACAGGGAGATCCTGTCTCAAAAGGACCAAAATAATAATAATAATAATAATAATAATAATAATAATAATAATAATGAGTAAATAAATAAGTAAAATAAAATAAAATAATTTTTTTAAATTTCTGTTTCTATCATTACCAGCTGTACCTTTTTGTTTTCGGTATACTT
This sequence comes from Nannospalax galili, assembly GCF_000622305.1. Lineage (NCBI taxonomy): Eukaryota > Metazoa > Chordata > Mammalia > Rodentia > Spalacidae > Nannospalax > Nannospalax galili. Next base: position 2,832,955 of record NW_008352647.1, read on the forward strand.
GCCTCTAATAGAACATTCCCTAGCTTCTGCTATCATGTAAACCTACACAGCCAATACTGAGAGCCATGGATAAAGGCTCAGGTCTCCTGTCTTACCTCCTTTCGACACAGCTGTTGGTTTTCAGATTCCACATATGAGAGAGAGACAGACACACAGACAGAGACTCATATAGCCCAGAATGGCATTGAATTCTTGATCTTCTTGCCTCTACCTTCTGAGTGCTGGGATTATAGGCACCCAGTTTTTGCAATATTGGGGACTGAACCTAGGGCTTTGTGCATTATAGGCTAGCAATCCACCAACTGAGCTATATCCCCACATCCCTATGTTCTTGAACACTATAGCCACACTTCACACACAAAAAAAGCCTAACTATAAAGAATTGCCAAGTATGTGTGTATGGGAAGGAAGGCTAAATACATATTCTCAAGTTGTTCTCAAGATTCTAGTTGAGTGGGCCTACAATAGTGCCTGGAATCGCTGTTATTTTTAACAAATATCCTCAGATGGTTTTCATAAGCAGTCTAGAAACACAGTACTACATGCCAACAGGGATGCCCACTTGAATTAGGGTTCCTTCAGAAGCATAATGACCCTGACCAAAGCTGCTTTCTTTGAGAGACCTTACAATCAATAAATCTGGGCCAAGCTTTTTACTTCTTCCTTTGGGCAAAATCCTCTGATCCTTTGAGGGTCCTACAGACTGGCTGAAACACCTTTTGGCCTCCTCCCATTGCTAGGACCTAACTCCACTCACTGCAGACTCTACCACCTCCTTTTCTCTACTGCACACATCCTGCCATCCCTCTAATGACCTCTCTAACCATATAGATGACCAAAACAACTCTGACTGCTCAGCTATTGTGCTCAACTTTGCCCATCCTCACTGAGTTCACTTCAGTGGCTCATGTCTGTGGCAAAGCACAGGAGTCTGTCACACCCAGTAATTAATTGTCCCAACTTTGAAATCTTCCACTTACATGTCCCTCTAACCACATCTTTCACTCCAATATACACATTCCTTGAGTTCATCAGCATCTCTTGTCCTTTTCTCTTTCCATGCCACCATGGCTTCTCTCCACGAGGGACTACATCCCTGCTTACGCTGCAAGCCAAAATAAATCTTTCTCCTTTACGTTGCTTTTTGTCAAGTATTTGATCACAGCAGTAAGAAAAATAAATAATACATAGCTGATAGAAGCCACCAGACTAGCAATTATTCATAAGTCATCCCATCAGAAAACACAACTATGCCCAGATAGTCCACCATGAGGACTGCCAAGCCCTTGGTTCCTGAACTGCACCCACTGTTCATGGGATTATTTGAAATAAGCTCCCTAGTGGTAAGCACTCCTGAAGCAAACACTATGATGGTGGGCAATTTTCTAGAAAAAGGAAAATAAATTAATCTGTCCAGCCTCTTGAAAGGTCCCTCCTCTGAGAATCCTAAAGATAGAGACAAGTTTTAAAAGAAGAATGCTATCTTGCCTTACAAGCACATAGCAAGATTAAATCCAAACATAAAGCTGTCATATATCAACAGAATAATTGTAAATACAAATTTAGAACCAGGGTCAGTGAAAGAATACAAAATTATTAGTTGTATGTCATTCACTCTTAACCAAACCATAATTTGTTGGTGAGACTATGAGCCTTTCTTCCTTATAATTAAAATGGTTTTCTTGTGTGTGCAAGTCTGCTCCTCACAATGACCCTATGAAACGAGAACTATTTTTTTTTTCCATTTACAGCTGAAAATTAAAAAAAAAAACAAAAAAAAAAACAGACCTAAGTGATTTTTGGAAGGACTGACGCTAGAAAGCAGCAAAGGTAAAGTCGAAACACTAAGCCTGATCATAAACTAATCTACGTGTTTGGATAGTGGTTTTTAAGAGAAAGTTCTGGGATCGGAGAGATGGTCCTTATAACCCACATAAAATTAGCCATGCATGACACTGCACATCATCTAGTCAAATCTATGAGCTCCCAGTTCAGTGAGAGACACTGCCTTGAAAAAGAGTGAGGAGCTGAAGAGGTGACTCAGTGGTTAAAAGCACTGACTGCTCTTGCAGAGGACCTGGGTTCAGTTCCCAGCACCCACATGATAGCTAACAACTGTCCAGAAACTACAGTTCCGGGGGATTCAACACCCTCTTCTGGCCTCTGTGGTCATTACGTGACATGGGTACACTCACATACACATAGGCAAAACCTTTATACATGTAAAATAAAAACAAAAATAAAGTTAGGAGGGCTGGAGATATGGCTCAGCAATTAAGAGCACTTTTTGCTCTTCCAGAGGACCGAAGACCAATTCCTATCACCCATGTCAGATGTCTCACAACTGCTTATAAATTCAGCTCCAAGGGATCTGACACCTTCTTCTGGCCTCTTGGAGTACCTGCACACATGGCATTCATCACACAGACACAAATATGTACACATAAATAATTTTTTAAAAAATTTAAAGCTGAGGCTGTGGAGAGATGGCTCAGCAGTTAAGAGCACTGAGTGCTCTTGCAGAGGACCTGGGTTTGATTCCCAGCACCAACATGGCAGCTACAAACCATCCTTGACTACCGTTCCAAGGGAATCCAAAGCCCTCTTCTGACCTCCACAGCATTGCACAACACGGGTGCACTCACATACATGCAGGCAATACACTCGTACACATAAAATAAAAATAATTTAAAAAATTTAAAGCCAGGAATAGTGATATACACCTCTAATCCCAGCACTTGGGAAGCAGGGGCAGGCAGATCTCTGTGAGATTGAGGCCAGCCTGGTCTACACAGTGAGTTCCAGGTGAGCTGGGGCTATAGGGGACTGACTCAAAAGCAAACAATAAAAAACTTTTTAAAAAGAAAGAAGTGATTGTGGAAGACCCCCAAGGTCCAACTCTGACTTCCATACATGCACACATGTGCACACACACAAACATATAAATGCAACACACACAAACTTCCCAGAAGTACCTAACACCCTAAATCCAAACAGTCTCATTTTTATCATCCATACATGCTTAAAAACAAACACAAGCAGTAATCAACCATTAATATCACCGCATACCTGATATTGATTCACCTTCAAAAGGCAGTAAAGAATAAGATGGAAGGTCTGAAAGATCATGTGGGTTAAAATCCTAACTCCATTACTTTCTTGGTTATGTAACTTTAAAGTTAGCTTCTCTAAACTCCATTTGCCAACTACAAATAGAAATGGTAATGTGGGGCTGGAGAGAAGGCTCAGCAGTTAAGAACACTGACTGTTCTTGCAGAAGACCCGGGTTCCCACACCCACATGGCAGCTAACAACTGTCCATAACTCCAGTTCCAGGGGATCGACAGCCTCTTCTGTCCTCCGTGGGCATTGCATGACACTGGTGCACTTACCTACATGCAGGCATAACATTCATACACATAAAATAAAAATAATTATAAAAATATATAAATAAAAACAATTTAAAAACAAAAAACAATTACAAATGCATGAGATCCACATCATTACCAAATTTTTAAATTCCAGTTCTAGTTGTTCTGTAAGAGTGTAAAAGTCACAAATTCATAGTCCTGTTTATAAGCACTGCCACTTCAAAACAGAAGCTTGAACTCCTGGCTTATAAAATACCACACCAGAGTCTTACACCACTGGAACGGTCCCCGGAGATCTGGAGTTAGGTTTTGGTCTTGTTTACTAACAGCAGCAGAGACCCTGGGTCGGTGACTTTATTTCCCTAACATCTGGATATTCTTGGTTGCTGGAGCCAAGCCGTTGACCTAACAATGTCAGGTGCTCAGCTACTCTCTTTCTCCCTTCCCTTTCCCACTTTCTCTTTCCTCCCCTGACCTCTAATTTGCTGCCCCCACCTCTCCTTCAGTCCAGTGGTTCCAGGATTTTTTGAAAACACTCAAGTCCAGTGTGGTGGTGCACACTGTTAATCCCAGCACTTAGGAAGCAGAGGCAGGCAGATCTCTGTGAGGAGATCAGGAGGCCAGCCTGGTTTACATAGTGAATTCCAAGCCAGCTGGGGCTACAGGGAGACTTGTCTCAAAACAAAACAGAACAACATAAAAAAAAGCCACTATTAAAAATAGAAGTAAATCCCCAACATGACAACAGCCTTTGCCTCTCTAACCTTCTTTCAAAGGCTACAGTCACGCTTACAAACCTGTCGCCCTGTACTCCACCCTGTCTGTGGTGTAATGGTCACACATTCACCAACTTTCTTCAGTCATCAAGTCTTATATCCCACCTTCTAACTCATAAAACCTCCCACGTTCACCCCTGAGTCTTTTTCCATTTCTGTTGTCATTGCTCCGTCAACTCTGCTCTGTGATCTGCACTGAACATCACAGGGAAGTCTGTTTGTGCTCCTCCCTAGCCCTTCCGTCTGAGTCAGACTGGGGCCCAGCCACACCTGCGTTCACATCTGCTCTGCTCTCTAACTTTTCCATTCGTCTCGATCTAGTTCTATGGCACTGAAGGAGTACATTATAGAGCTGTTTTCTTTAAAATATGTAATTATTTTCTTTAAAAAAATTTATGCATAGGAGTGTATTGCCTGCATGTATGAGGAGAGAGAGAGAGAGAGAGAGAGACAGAGACAGAGACAGAGACAGAGACAGAGACAGAGACTGTGCATATATAAAGCTTGAGATAAGACAGCAAGCAAAAACAACAGGAAAGCCTGGTAGATGAAAATACAAGCCTCAAGCCAGAGAAAGAGTGGGAGGTTTAACAGAGGGAGTGGTCTCCATCTAGGGGGTATTAAAGTCTTGGATGAGATCATCTGGGGTATGAATATGATGAGAGAAAAGAGACTGCTGAGTGAGAAAATAAATAACGAAAGCCAAGTGTGGTAATACATGCTTTCATTCCCAGAACTCAAGAAGTCGAGGCAGGAGGATTCGAGTTCAAGAGCAGCCTGTGCCACAAAGCAAGAGCCTTTCCCACAGGGAGAAAGAAATCTAAAGCTGAACATGATTAAGTAAAAATACAGACTTGCATCCAAATACATTTTCAATAAATGCCCATTTTAACAAATAAAAATGAATTTTAATGTATTTTCCACAGGCCTTTAATGGAATAAAATTTCCATTTAGGACACCTCCCCCAAGTTCTTACATATTTGGGCATTAAAATTTGCTTCAGGTCTCTGGACTGTATTATTCTAGGGATCCTTCACAGAAAACAAGTTGGTTTTTGTTTTTTTGAAAACTCAACTAACCTGGTGTTCAAACCTTTAAGAATTGTACATTCACATTAGATCTTCTCTTCAAAGATTCTGCCCAAAGACACAACTTTTCCCATCCTTATCAATGAAAACACAATATATTTTACTACAGATGTTGTTTCATCCTGAAAGATGAAATTGGCACTTTCAATCAGTTCAAGTCACATGAGAGATGTAAAATGCTCAAAGGTCAAGGATTAATTTTAAAATGTTAAAAACAAGTAAGCAAGTAAGTGTACCTTCAAGGCCATCCAAAAACGATAAGCAGGGAGATGAAAACGATAGAACCACCAAGAAAATAAGTAAACATAAATTATCTCTCTGGGTATCGGCTGACACAAAGCCCATTATGCTCTCAAGGCTTATGCTACTGCTGAGAACTACCAAATTGGAATCGCAGCTGTAAACATAACTGGGATGCTTTATACTTTTCCAAAATTCCCAATGTGACACTAGGGATGGTGCATAAGAAGCCTGCAACATTTGCCAAAAAATGTTCCTTCCCTTGGTTGTTCAAGTTAGATCAAAACTGTAATTAGTTTTAAGATCTTAAGCCTCATCTTATAAAATTCTTCTAAGATATGGAATGGAGAGGCATGTCATATCGCAGAGTTTAAGAATTTGTTAATCCACCTGATGATACAGCTATCTAGAAGGCTACCAGCAAGGTCACACATATGGAGTATGAGGAGCGTTCATCTCTTCATTCACCAAGCAAATATTAAGTACCTACAGTGGCCAGGTGTAGTACTAGGCCCTGAGGATACTTCAGGGAATAACATTCATGCTCATGAGTTAATGAAGGAGCAAGATAATCAACCAATCAGTATTCCCAGGAGGTGACCCATAAAGCAGCATATGAAAGGCAGGGGTAATGTGCATTTTGCAGAGTGGTCAGAGAAAACCTGAAGACTAAAGTTAGGAAGCCAATCCTGATATCTACGGGACCTGTAGACAGACAGGAAACATAAACACAGAGACTAGTATGTGACCGAAGTTGTTTTTTTTTTTGTCTTTTTGAGACAGGGTCTCTCTGTGGCCCCAGCTGGCCTGGAACTCCCTATGTAGACCAGGCTGGCCTCAAACTCACAGCCCCAGCTGGCCTGGACCCCCCTATATAGACCAGGCTGGCCTCAAACTCACAGAGATCCCCTTGCCTCTGCCTCCCAAGTGCTGAGATTGAAAGCGTGCACCATCACGCCTGGCTATAACTGAACAGTGGTTAACAGCACTGACTGATCTTGCAGAGGACCCAGGTTTGAGTCCCAGCACCCACATGGTAACTACAAACCGTCCTTAACTCCAGTTCCAAGGGAATCCGACACCCTCTTTTGACCGCCACACTGCACGACACGGGTGCACTCATATACATGCAGACAATACACTCATACACATAAAATAAAAATAGTAAATAAACAGACTTGTTTATTTTAATTTGTTTGGTCTTTTTTTTTTTTAAGAGTATGAGTGTATTGCCTGCATGTATGAGAGTGCACCTGTGTCATGCAATGCCGCAGAGGTCACAAGAGGGTTTCGGATTCCCCTGAAACTGGAGTTAAGGACAGTTGGTAGCCACCATCTGGGTGCTGGGAATCGAACCTGGGTCCTCTGCAAGAGCAGTCAGTGTTCTTAACTGCTGAGCCATCTCTCCAGCCCCATGTTTGATCTTTTTTGGGACAGGGTCCCCCTGTAGCCTCTGCTGGCCTGGAGCTCCCTATGAGCAGTTCAAGGCTGGTCTTGAACTCAGAGAGATCCGCCTGTCTCTGCCTCCCAAGTGCTGGGATTAAAGGCTTGCACCACCACACCTGACAATAAAAAGACATCAGAGATTGGTTTCGTAAGCTTGAAAGTCAGAACTGGGAGACAGGTAGTGTGGTAGATCACAGTGAGGACTTGAGATTTTACTTTAAGATGAGAAGTTATTAGAGTGCTGCAAACAGAGAAATGGCACAACCTGGCTTATTTCAGGGATCATAAAGGGAACCCAAGACATCTCTCACAATCTATTTCTAAATGAATGGGGGAAAAAGGCATACAATAAAAGTCATATAGTCTGGTAGCACTTTTAGAGAAAAAAATACACATACACATGGGAACAAAAGACTGCAAAGGTAAACGCCAAACTGAAGCTTACTAATGTTTATGGGATTATAAGGGATTTTTTTTCTTTATGCTTTTATCATGAAAGTTTTTTGCCTTAAACATGAATGAGAGAGAGAGAGAGAGAGAGAGAGAGAGAGAGACCAACCACATCAAAGACTGTCCTAGTCTGAAATCTTACTTCAATGTGGAAAAAAAAAAAAGACACATTTTTTCCAAATAATTACCACACTTCATGCAGTGTTTGCCTCTCATGAACCACTGCACCAATCAAGCATGGCCCAATGTATCAAGGTCACAAACCAACTTGGTTAATATGTTTATCATTACAGAGCAGCTCTGTCCTTTAAAGCAACTTTGATACCATCTTTCCAAGGCAGAAATAGAGGGCCTTCTCGCTCATTTCCTAAGTCTCTTTGATACCCCTTTGCTGCTTCTGGATTTTTCCACTGTATGTCTCTTAGAAACAAATTAAGCCCGAATAAGTTGTTCCAGCTAATGAAGTGCGCTTTTGGCTCTTTTCTCTGGAGCTGAGAATTATCCGGCAAACTACCAATTGTTTTAGAACACATTTTCTCTTAGTTTTGAAATACTGCAATACTAAGTTACCACAAATAAAAAAATTGAGATAACAACATATGAGAACATGTATATAAATGGAAACTGCCGTAATCCTTTTTTTTAATTAAAAAAAATGTGTGGATGCCTCATGAATAAACATGTTAGGCTATCTAGACATATATAAGTGCATGCCACCAATAAAAAACAGAAAGAAGCATGTCTACCTAACCCCCTTCCCCCAGTCACATAACAGTTTCTCATAGGGCACAAGCCCAGGGCAATCACTGCTCAGAAATGCAAACCACGCAACTCAAAGTGACTCAAGCTCTCCAACACTTTCCACCTAAGCCCCACATTCCGGCCACTCCTCAATAAACTTCCAACAGGTTGCTCTGAATGAAAATCCCCAAACCCCAAATTCTGCTCACACGCGAATCGGGGCCTCCGGAAGCCCGGGCCCACAGGGAGTATCTCTGCGTGGGGATGGGGGCGTCCACCGCACTCTCCACAGGTTCGAGTCCCGGCTCCACTGCTTTATCCCAGCTGCAAGGGCTGCGGGTACACGAAGCGTGCAGAGCCGCCAAAGGCTCTCGGACACGCGCGCCCGCAGCCAGGCGCGCCCCCGCCGGCCCGCCTCGCCTTGCACCTCCTGCTCCGGCTCCCTTTGGAGCCGAATGGCGCGGGACCACCCTGACCCCAGGACCCCGGGGCGCTGAGCTGCGGCGGGCGTGATGACAGATGGGGAGGGCGGGGCCTCGAGGGGAAGGGGCGGGGCCTCTCGCATGGGGGTGCTGGCGGCTGACAGAGCCCCGGCAGCGGGCGGCGCGGCGGACAGAGCTTGTGGGCCCGACAGGAGCCGGGCCTGATGGGAAGCAGCTCGCGCAGACCCGGGGGCTGACAGGCGAGGAGACACATAGACGCCAGCGACTGACAGCCGCGGGGGCGGCGGGCCGTGGCGGGCGCTCACCTGGCAGCAGCGGCGGCGGCGGCACCCGCAGCCGGGCCGCTCTCCGCGC
>NW_008352647.1:2842185-2847241 GCF_000622305.1 Nannospalax galili
GCGGCGGCGGCGGCGGCGACGCCAGAGCCGCAGACTGCTTCAGCGGCGGGGGCGCAACTGCACCAACCGACTCCGGGCCGCTCGGCTGAGCTCGGCAGCGTTCGGAGGCGTTCGGCATGGGGCGGGGCTTTAGTGCGAGCGCGACCCCCCTGACGTCGCCCAGAGCTGACCTTACCCCTGTGCGCATGCGCAGGCAGCCGCCAGCGTTCGCGTGGATCCAGAATGAGGACCCGAGAGGCGGACACCCAGGCGGATGCCGCGGCCCCTGCGCTCTCCGGCTTTTGTATTCCACATCCTGGTTTTTCCAGAGGACCACCTAAGGAAGGCCACACGAGGTTACGGTTTCAAAAGGATGTGGACTGGGCAAGGGCCCTGAACCCGTGCTCCCGCTCTCCTCAGGGCACTGTTTCCAAACGAGCTTTGCTTGGGAATTGTTGGTCTTCTCTGTAACACGGGCAAAGTTTCACTGCAGGTTTGGATATCTTCTTGTTTATTAGAAATAATAGCCGAACAAACTTTGGATCACCGCTTCCACAACACTATAAATAGTATGTGGTACTCTTATGGTACTCGAGCTTCCAAGCTCCAATTCCTGTGGCTCCAATTAGGCTCTCTTGCTGGCGTGGGATGAATTCTTGTCACACGGTTCAGGCCCTTTTTTTGTATCAGAACCCAAATCTGTGGCAGATACACCCCGGAAGTCCTCGCTTTTAGAACACTCTGATTAATAAATAGAGTTCTGAAGACTCACACACTGGGTCCCAAGCCCCAATTTGCATTAATTACCAGAGTAATGGGCTGAGTGGCTTTGGACGGAAAAAGGCAGTATTAGAAGTATAGGATGAAGGAAAGGATGAAATCATAGTCTAGATAAAACTTTCTGCACCATGTCTAGATGTCTAATAAGTGAATTGACAGCGGAGTACACCTGCAGTCTCAGCACTCATAAAGAGGCAAGTCTGAAGCCAGCTGGGTCACGCAGCAAGTTCCAGACCAGCCTTGACTACATAGTAAGACCTTCTCTCAAAGCACAAAATAAAATAAAAAGGCCGACTACTTAGTCGGTGATCTTTTATGTTAAGTGTGAAGGCTGTGTCAAACTCAACATGTCCAGAGTCAAGCACTGGAATTTGCACCTTAATTTGCTCCCTGCATAATCTTTCCCATCATACTTAATGTCAACTCAAGCATTTTTAAAACCATTACATTCATCTTTTACTCTCTTCCTAATCATACCCATGTGCAATCCATTAGCCAGCCTGCCAGCTCTACCATTAAAAGTCTGTCCTCTTGTCTTCCCTGGAATGCAATAGTCTCTTTCCTACCTGTTCTCCCTCATTCCACCCTGTGCTCAACATGGAAGCCACAGAGAGCCTGTTTGAACCCAAGTCAAAATACCTTCCTTTCCTCTTCCCATATTTTGCAGAGTGAAAACCAAAAGCCTTTATTCCAGGGACTCCTAGATCCCATGTAATCTGCCCTTTCTTCTAACTGCATCTCCTATTTTACTCCCTCATTCCTCAGCCAGCCACACTAGCCTCCTCCCTGTTCCTGGAACATGGAGGCTACCACTGTCTTAGAACCTTTGCACTTAGTATGTCTTCTCCTGGGTATCAGAAAGATAGGTGTCTTTACTCCAAATTTCTACTCAAAAGTTACCTCCTTAGATGGATTTTCCTAAATGCTCTACTAAAATACCAAGTCCAGACCTCTTATCACACAATTTCCTCGTGTTCTGTCTCCATACTCCCTAATCCTTTGACTTCAGTGTTGTCCTTAGTGTCCCCGAGGGCAGGAATGTTTGGTTCATCTTCATCATCTGGAACATGGGCTAGCATGTTCAGGAAATCAATATTTCTTTTTTTAACATATTATTTTATGTGTATGAGTGTATTGCCTGCATGTACATGAGTGCAGTCTTGTCGTGCAGTGCCCCAGAGGTCAGAAGAGGGCTTCGGATTCCCCTGAAACTGGAGTTAAGGACCACTCGTAGCAGCCATGTGGGTGCTGGGAATCAAACCCCTGTCCTCTGCAAAAGCAGTCAGTGCTCCTAAGTGCTGAGCCATCCAGCCCCAAAATCAATATTTCTTGAATGAGTGTGTAGGATATATTGCTCCAATTTATTTTCATTTATCCAATTAACTTTTCCAAATACCTGTTCTGATCCAGGCACACTGGGGAATGCAGGGATATGCCAGGCATTCTCCCAAACCATGAGGAATTCTGTATTTCAGAGGAAACAGAGTGTCAAGATTTACTTTTGGAAGAAAATATACAACGATGCATAGATGTGCCAACTGCTTTGGGAGACACAGGAAAGGGCATAATTACCAGTATGTTACAAGCATGGTGGTGCATGCCTATTGCCCCAGGTTACTCAGGAGGCTGGGGCAGAAGGATCACAAGTTTGAGCCAAAGCAACCTAGGAAGACCTTGTCTTTAAAATCGAGGGGAGAGAGTTGCAATTGGAGCTGTAGTGTTAGAATGCTTGCCTGGCATATCCAAGGCCCTGGGTTTGAATTCCAGTACTTCAGAGAAAGAGAGATGATGAGAAAGGGACTCCAGGCAGAGGAAATAACCAGCATACACATATCAGTATTGGGAGGCATGTGACTGAAGAAGAGGAGGAGGAAGAGGAAGAGGAGGAGGAGGAAGAATTTGTGATTTACCCAAAGAGGCAAATTATTTTCCTTCAAAAATATTTAAGGACTGGTGAGATGGCTCATGTGATTAGGTGCTTGCTGCAAAGCCTGATGACCTGAGTTCCATCCCCAGAACTCACATAGTGAAGGAAAGAACCAGCTCCTGCAAATTGTCATCTGACCCCATGTGTGTGCCGTAGTACTTGTGCCCCCTAAATAAGTAAATAAATAATAAATAAATAAATGCAATAAAATGTTTTAATTAAGTTAAGGAGTCCTAGTGTGATGGTTCAGTTGATAAGTGCTTACCATGCTTATCTGAGTTTGAATCCACAACACTTAAAAAGCTGAGTATGGCAGCTCACACCTGTCATCTAAGCACGGGGAAGAGGTAGACAACAGGACCCAGGGGGCTCATTGGCTAACCAGTCTAGTTACATCAGCAGCCTCCCAGCTCAGCAAGAGTCCATGTCTCAAAAAAGAAGGTGAATCTTGGGCATATACTAAAGGAGTCCATATCCCAACCATAGAGATATTTGTACATCCATGTTTATTGCTGCTCTATTTACAATAGCAAGAAAATGAAACAAATTTAATGACCATCAATAGATGAATGGACAATGAAATAGTGGTAGGTATACACAATAGAATTTCACTCAGCTATATAGGAAAATTAAATTATGAAGTTTTCAGGGTCATGGGTGGATCTGGAAAATATTATATTAAGCAAGGTGACCCAAATTTAGAAAGACTAAAACTTCATCTTCTGTCATAGATGTGGATCATAGTTTGTAATATATAAATTGGATAAGGAGGTTGGAGAGATGGCTCAGTGGTTAAGAGCATTTGCTGCTCTTCCAGAGGACCTGATTCAGTTCCCAGCACCTACACCAGGCAGTTCACAACTGCCTATGAATCCTGCTCCAGGGGATCCAGCACCCTCTTTTGGCCTCCTCAGGCATCCACACATATGTGTCAGACACATAAACACGCACAGGTACACACAAAAAATAAATCTTTAAGAAATAATAAAATCAGGCATGATGGTACATGCCTTTAATCCCAGCGCTCAGGAGGCAGAAGCAGGTGGAACTTTGTGAGACTGAGGCCAGCTGGGACTACAGGGAGAACTTGCCTTAAAAAGTCCAAAAAAAGAAAAAAGAAAAAGGGATGAACAAAAGGAGACATGTGGCATGAAATTGAAAAGGAGTTGAGAGTGTAGGGGAGGCAGAGGAATGGGGGAGGAGGAGGGAACCAACTAAAACAAATTTGAACTTTGTATGCTAATTATAAATAAATAAGCTGAATGCAATTGAGAAAGACAGTGACATTCACCTCTGGCCTTCTATGCATGGGCATACACGCACACACAAATGAATACATACATATGAACATGTACATACATTAAAAACAAATTAGAAAAATGTCAGTACTATATGATTCTCTTTACATAATATGCCTAAAGTAGTTGATTTTGTAGAGACAGAAAGTAAAGGGCAGTCTCGAGGGGTTGGAAGCCCAGCAAATGGGAAGTTGTTTAATGCATGTAGAGTTTCAGTTTCTTAAAATAAAAGGCATTATGGAGATTGATGGCACAATAAGGTGAGTGTATTTAAAACTAGCGAACAGCACACATAACATAAAATTTACCATATTAACCATCTTATGTATCAAAATATTTTCTTTAAATTCAGAGGGGAAAAATGGAATAATGAAAATACTTGACTGATTTAAAATAAGGAAGAAAAGGGGCAAAAGTAAGACAAATGGAAAACAATGGGAAATATTATAGACATAAATTATCAGGAACTAGGGCTGGAAAGATGGCTCAGTGGTTAAGAACACTGGTTGTTCTTGCAGAACACCCAGGTTCGAATCCCAGCACCCACATGGCAGCTAACAACTGTCCGTAACTCCAGTCCCAGAGGATCTGACAGCCTCTTCTGACCTCCGCAGGCATTGCACGACACAGGTGTACTTACCTACATGTAGGCAATACACGCATACACATAAAAATAATAAAATATTTTTAAAAAATTATCTGGAACCATCTGTAATGACATCACCGCTCTCTACTCCACCTTATATCAGAGCTCTGAACTGCTGCAGAGTAGGAAAATAAACAGAACAGCATAAATATATAGCAGCAAAACTGTCATTTTCAAATATTATTGTATATGTGGGGCTGGAGAGATGGCTCAACAGTTAAGAGCATTGAGTGCTTTTGCAGAGGACCCAGGTTCGATTCCTTAACTCCAGTTCCAGGGGAATCAGATGCCCTCTTCTGAACTGTGAGGCACTGCACAACACGGGTGCACTCACATGCAGGCAATACGCTCATACACATAAAAAATTAAAAATAAGCCGGGTGTGGTGGTGCACGCCTTTAATCCCAGCACTCAGAAGGCAGAGGC
>NW_008352648.1:0-2084 GCF_000622305.1 Nannospalax galili
CACACACACACACACACACACACACACACACACACACACAAATAATAAACAAATAAGTCTATTTTCAGCTCTCATCCCCTCCTGAAATATTTCTTTTGACTTTCCCTCTGAATTTCATGCCTTTTGTGTGTGTGTGTGTAACCTACTGAGTTTAACTGGGATTCCTTGTCTGAGCAAGGGTGGAAGGTTCTTTACTGGAGCATGGGCAACTCACCAGTGGCCACACCACTGAAGACAGTGACTCCCTCTCTCCCAACTGTTAACTAACCATAGTCCCTCAGGGAGGAGTGGAGCCTTCTGAGCTCCTCCCCCTTCCATGATGAAATGTTGTCTGACCCAGTCTTACGCAGCTTTGGAGAGGATTAAGGAAGCTTAGTGAAGTTGAGTAACTTGCCTATTGTCTGTCAGTTGACGGGCAGGTTTGGTTTTTAGTTGGTGGTGTTTTTTGTTGTTGTTGTTGTTTTGTTGTTTGATACAGGGTCTCACTATCTGGAACTTGCTATGTAGACCAGGCTGGCCTGGACTCATAGAGATCTACCTGCTTCTGCCTCTAGAGTGCTGGGATTAAGGTGTGTGTCACCATATCCAGTCAGAGACAGGTTCTCACATAGACTTCACAGAAGAGGGGGGCATTATAAAGCCCCCAATAATATTGTTACTCCAGTCTTGATAGGAATATTATTCTTTGATAGGTTTCTAAAAACTTTATGGTGTAATAATTCTTTCAAATTGAAAGATAGAAATATTTTTAAAAATATAACCAAAATATTATTTATTTTCCTAGAAGTCATTCTTGTCTTTAACCCACATACATGCTATACCCATGACTTATCCTGCACACATGAGCAACTGGAGACAAAGTGACAGTAACCGCTAAAGAGAGGCCCACAGCTCAATGACCCAGAGTGGCTAGCTCATGAGGCCCCAGTCAGCTTTGCCAGGAAAGGAGTTCTTGAATTGACATAATTAATTGTACATTTGTCTGATTTCACTAAATAGCATGAATGACCGCTAGGAAATTCCTAGGGAAGTGCTGCCACCTGGTGATATAATCAGGGCAGAGGCAACACCCAACATCAGCACAGCTTACAATTTTCAGCCATTAAAAGAAGTGAAATCGGTGTTGGAGAGATGGCTCAGTAGATAAGAGCACTGGCTGTTCTTGCACAGGACCTGAGTTCGATTCCCAGCACCTACATGACAGTTATCAACCATCTGTAACTCAAGTTCCAGGGGATCCGACGCCCTCTTCTGACCGCCACGGGCATTGCATGATACAGGGGCACTTACCATACACATAAAAAATAAAAATTTTTTTTTCAAAAAATTTAGGTTTTAATTTTTGTTATTAATAGAACACTGACAAATATCCTAACAGTTAAAATCTTTATATACACCCATGGTTCTTATCTCAAAGCAAATTCTTAGAATTACTGGGTTAAAAATGATAAGGAATATTGGCAAATTACTCTCAAAAAAGGTTACTCCAGTTTACTCTAACAATGGTTAAGTGATGCTGTTCTTTAAATCCTTGTTAATGCCCTATAATTTAAACATTTTTCTTTGTCTTTTTTTAAAATTTTTAATAATTACATGGGGGGAGGGAGGCTATGGGAGGGTGCCATCTGGGAAGTGGGTGTATAGTTGAATAAGATGGTTTTGGATTTCTGTGTGATATACACACAAAAAAAATAGAAAATCAACAAATGTTTTTAAAATGTATTATATTTGAGGAGGAAGCATGGAAATTTATGTCATGCTAAATAGTAGAGGTCATAAACATTACCATTGAAATCTACCCGATGACTTTATAGACATACACAGTTGCCAAGGATCCAAGTGCAACCGATTATGACTAGTAATAATCAGATACATAGAGATTAGAGATGCATGTGCCAACAGCTCAGTGTTACTAGCAAAAACAATGAGTCTTTCTGCGAGGAACAATATATTTTAAAATGAAATGGGAGTCTTTTTTAAAGGTTAAAAACTCATTCAATTTAATGTCTTATAGGGCTTATACTGAGTTCAATATTGTATAACTGTATTAACTCAACTGTGAACCTAGAAACTTGCACCCACTT